>NW_022196900.1:33633451-33645306 GCF_008632895.1 Mastomys coucha | reverse complement strand
TCTTGGCCGTGTCTGTGAATGAAATCTCAAGGGGGTTGCACCATCCCCTGCCTGTGGTCTCAGGGCCAACTGATCGTTCGGGGGCATCTCATTTGGGCCATAAACCTCTTTTACAGGGAACCTTCTTTGAACAGTGATGTAATCCCAGGATGATGAAGGTTTCCAATAGGTATCCCCTGTGGTTCCGCACCCCCAGGAGGCACAAAAGTAGTCTGAGTCCCAGCCACATTTATAATTAAGGGATCTAGGGCAGTGTGTGGATCCATGGCATATATATATCCCCCCGGGTGAGAGGACCAGAGCAGCCCGTCTAACAGTATTGCTACACCCTGGGTCTGTACTACTGTCAGAATTTTCTGGCGCTTGGGCTAGGGGCCAAAATTGTGCCTGGAGTCCCCAATCAGGAGAGGCCCCAAGGACCAGGGCACAAAGATCAATCTGTAGTTTGGGCCAATGGGCCTCAGTCCCCAGGCTGGCACTTGAATTAACTATATCTCCAGCCTGGTTAATAATTACCCAGGTGTAATTGTAGACCATATAGGGGTTGTTTTTGGGGATACTTACGACACCCCAAGAGCCAAGAAGCAGGAGCAGAGGCAGGGAAAGCATGATTCTGAAAAAGAGCACAATTAAACACTTTTCTCAGGGGCTGTCCCTGGAAGAGTTGTTGGATTAGCCAATTTTACCAGCCTTTTGGGGAGCCAACGAGCAGCCTGTTGGGATTGATCATATACACAGGCATATCCTTTACCCCAAATAAGCACAGGGTCAGGACCATGCCATTGATGAGTTAGTGGATCTTTCCACAACACTTGAGCGTAAGTATCTGTAGTTGAAGGATGCCAAAATCTGTCTGCTGCAGATTTTCCTTGGTTATCAAGGGTCAAGAAATTAAGCATGAATAAAGCATGGTTTAACAGATTTTTATGATTATTTGTGGAGGGGTACAAAATTCCTCCTGAATGTTTGAGTTTTAAAATCATATTCTTTAAGGTTTGATGAGCTCTTTCTACTATGCCCTGTCCCTGAGGGTTATAAGGAATACCAGTGATATGTCTGATCTGCAATTGAGCACAGAAGCTTTTAAAAGAGGAGCTGGTATAGCCAGGCCCATTATCTGTCTTAAGAGTGGAGGGTTCGGGTCATGACTGCAAGACAAAAGAGGATGTGACCAATCACATGTTTTGTGGCCTCTCCAGGCTGTAATGTGGCAAATATAAACCCACTGAAGGTATCTATAGACACATGAATGTACTTTAATTTCCCAAAGGGGCCGAAATGGGTAACATCCATTTGCCACAGTTCTCCTGGGGTGAGTCCCCGCGGGTTCACTCCCAGGTGTTGTTCAGGGAGAAAGGTAAGACAGTGTTGACACTGGCACACAATTTGTCGAGCCTGTTCTCTGGTAATTGAGAACATCTGTCTCAAAGTTTGAGCATTTAAATGGTGTAGCTAATGGGCTTGCTGAGCCATCTGAAGGGGATCTTGCCCCTGGGATAGCAGGGTTATGAAAGTGTCTCTGGTGGCCATGTCAGCCAGGTGATTTCCCTGACTCAAAGGTCCAGGCAGACCGGAGTGACCGTGGATGTGTCCAATAAAGAAGGGGTAGGTCCTCTCGTGGATTCTTTTTTGAATATTAGCAAAAAGTGGGGAGGCACTGGTATCCGGTCGGATGAAGGGTACAGTTTCCAAAAGGGGAATTGAGCAAGCAACATAAGCACTATCAGTGTAAAGGTTAAAGGAGAGGTCTTGGAGGGTCTGGAACACTTGGGAGACCGCAGTCAGCTCCACTAACTGGGCGGAAGAGAGGCCAGTCTGGAACCTGAAGGTCTGCCCATCAATAACATAGGCAGCTACACCAGAGGAGGAGCCATCAGTAAAAACTAGGGGGGCTTGTGGGATAGGGGTAGTTCTGGTATGTTTTGGGAAGACCAAGGCCTGTCTGCTTAGGAATTGGACAAGTCTATCAGAAGGGAGGTGATTATCAGTCTTCCCCTGGAAGGAGAGACAATTGACAGCCCAATCGTCTGATGTTTGTAGTAGCCACTGAATCTGAGCGGGGCTATAGGGCTGACTAATGATATCTGGGTCTTTTCCAAATATCTTAAGAGAGCTTTCTCTACCTAACTTAAATACTTGAGGCACTAAAAGAGGATATAAGGGTAGAACTTTAGAAGGGGTAGTGGGCAAATGTAGCCAATATAACGGTTTGCTCTGCCATAACAACCCTGTAGGTGAAAAGGTGGTGGGAAGAATTAATAACCAAAGAAGGGAGGAGGGGGAGTAATAGGAGATGGTCTGATTTCAGATAGCAGTTTCCACAATCTGCAAGGACCTTGCAGCTTCAGGGGTCAATTCTCGAGGGGAGGAGGGATCAGGATTTCCTTGAAGAATGGCAAAGAGTGGTTTAAGTTCTCCAGTGGTGAGTTTTATATATGGACATAGCCAATTAATATCACCCAAGAGTTTTTGGAAACCATTTAAGGTATGTAAGGAATCTTTCCTGAGCTCCATTTTTTGGGTAAAGACTTTGTTTAGATGTAGCTCATATCCTAAAAATAATTGAGGAGGCTGCACCTGTACTTTTTCAGGTGCAACGTTTAACCCGAACTCTTGGAGTTTGGTTACCAGACTGCATGCAACTTGCAAAAGTTTATGACTATCTGCCCCAGCCAAAAGAATATCATCCATGTAGTGAATGATGTAAAAATCGGGGTACTCAAGACAAATGGGGCCCACAGCTTGTGCGACATATTTTTGGCAAAGGGTGGGACTGTTGGCCATGCCCTGAGGAAGGACCCTCCACTGAAAATGAGGAGAGGGCCCGACTCAATTAACAATGGGAAGGCTGAAGGCAAAACGCTTGCAATCTTCTGGATGCAATGGAATGCAAAAGAAACAATCTTTAAGATCAATAACAATTTTTGAAAATCATTTAGGAATGGCAACAAGGGAAGGGAGCCCTGGTTGGAGGGCTCCCATGGGAACCATGGTTTGATTTCTCTGAGATCTTGAAGCAGACGCCACTTGCCTCCTTTCTTTTGAATAAAGAAAATAGGGGTGTTCCAAGGTTAAGTGGAGGGCTCTATGTGGCCTGCGGACAGCTGTTCCTGCACTAACTGCATGGCCGCAGCAAGTTTTTTTGTAGGGAGGGGCCACTGGTCAATCCAGACATGAGAATCACTCTTCCAAGTGATCTTATCGGCCTGGAGTGCAGGAGGAGCAATGGCCCTTATGAAAAAGATGTGTCATAGCCTAGTCCTGTTCTGTTCAGCTTAGGTGTGGTCTGGATAGGGTCTCGATGTCCCTGGCCATTTTTGCCCAAGCCCTGTCCAGGGAGAAGTCCCTGGTCTAGCATTTGTTGTGTCACAGCTATGGAAGTGCTAAAAAGGTAAACTCCCATTTGAGTTAATACATCTTGCCTCCAAAGATTAACAGGGAGGCCGGGGACTATAAATGGCTGGACGTGGCCTGAGTTACCATCAGGATCTTCCCAGGTCAGGATCTGGGAGCTCTGGAGGGTATTTGTAGAAATGCCAATGCCTTGTAGATGGGTGAACGAAGGCTGGCATGGCCACAAAGGGGGCCAGGAGGCCTGAGAAATGACAGTAGAGTCTGCTCCTGAATCAAGAATACCTTCAAAATACTTGCCATTAAGTTTGAGTTTAAGGTGTGGGCTCTCTTTAGTTATCTTTTGGACCCAATAAATGTCAGAGGATCCGGGACTGGAAGGCCCCTTAGGTGGCTCCAACAAGGGTATAGAAGTATCAAGAGGGAGAGGCAGGGCCTGAGATATATGCTGGCCCTGACAGATGGTGAGGGGCCCTCTCGAAGAAGAGACCAAGATCTTAATTTTCCGGGTATAATCATTATCTACGAGGGATGGGAAAATGGTAATACCCTGGAAAGCTGCAGAGGCTCACCCCAATATGAGATAGTAAGTATTGGGGGGTGGGGGTCCAAAGACTCCAGTAGAAAGGGCCTGCATGCCTTGGTCAGGTGTCAGTATTGTATAGGTGGAGGCACAGAGGTCCAGTCCTGTGCTTCCTGGGGAGGCACGGCAAAGGGCTGTGGCAGGGACTGATTTGGGAGTGTTGTCTGGTTGGGTTGTGGCTGGCTTTTCCCCGAGGCCTGCAGAAAATTGATAGGTTGTGGGGTCCGGGGCTGACCCCTCATCCCATTTCCCGGATGAGTCGGGAGGGGATTTCCTAAAATATCAGTCTTGGAATGGCAGGTATTGGCCCAGTGCCTACCACGGCGGCAGCAGGGACAGACACTAGTGGGAGGTGGGGGGCTTATCCCAGTCGAAGAAGTGGAAGAAGGCAGGGGCTGGGATTAAGGACAATTCTTTGCAAAATGACCTGGCTGTCCACAACGGAAACAGGACTGGTTGCTGGGTGGTACTTTAGTGGCTGCACCAACAGCTAGATTGATAGCCTGAGTGACCTTGTGGTTAAAGAGATCCACTTCAAGGCAAAGCTGAACCATCTCATCAAGGTCTTTTCCCTTGTACTTTCCCCTCAGGGCAGCCTTGTAAGCAGAGTTAGCATTCTCATACGCAAGCTGATTCAACAATTTATTTTCATTCTGGCCTGGGCCAAGAGACCTTTCAGCGGCCTCAAGGAGGTGGGCTACAAATTCACTGTAATTCTCTTGAGCCCGCTGGATGACTTTAGTCAGGGGAGAAAGGACCGATCCCTGAGTGGGGATCGCTCTCCAGGCAGCCATGGCGGCGGAGGCATACTGTGCCAGGAACCCTAATGAAAAGCCACTTTTTTTTCGTCAGAGGCATATTTGCCCTGTCCAAGAAGTTTGTCTAATGTCCACCTTCTGGTGGAGGCACAGCCGCTCTGGCTGTTGGCATGGGCCAAGGAGCAGCAGCGATCAGACCAAACAGCACGCCAGGTGAGAAACTGGCCCCGAGTCAGAACAGACTGTGTAACAGAAAGCCACTCATTTGGCATGAGATAGCCATCACCGCTGATACTTTCTAATAGCAAAAGGGTAAATGGAGCATTAGGGCCATAACTTCTAACAGCAAAATTAAGCTTTTCTAATTTTTAAACGGGAGCCAGCAGAAAACTGTGGGGACAGGAACTGAATCATCAGTCTCACTTTCATTTTCATCATCGGGGTTGTGATCACTAGCAGACCGTTCTGCCTCAGAATCGGAGTGTTCCCAAGAAAGGGGAGGGTTTCTGCATGTCCACTGGCGAAGAGTGGAGGAAGAAGGGAGATGGGAAGGAGTAGAGGTGGGAGCAGAAGCTGAACCGGGCTGACTTGGAGCTGACCAGGTCGCAGGCGGCTGAGGTGGAGCAGAACCAGAGGCGGGGATTTCTTGGGAAGCTTGAGAGCGAGTGACAGGAAAGGCCAAGTGAATGGGAGAGTGCTGTGGCAGACAGGGTGGGGCAGAGGAGCAAAGAGTAGACATAGGAGAGAAATGTTTGCGAAGGTGGAAGATTTCAGTCAGCTCTTGAATCTGGGACGTTAAGCGGGACTTCACAGTGGCGAGTGAGGAAGAAAGAGCAGAAGTGGCAGCAAGAAGGGGGGGCAGAGTGAGGTGATGTCAATCCTCAGAGCGGTAGTGAGCGGCTTCTTCCTCAAGGACCTGTGTGTCACCAGGGTTAAGAGAGCCACCATCAGGCTCGGCAAGAATACCAGCAGGGGGAGCTGAAGGAGCAGGGAAAATTGAGGGAGACTTTTTCACAGAGAGGTTTGCAGGAGGATGATTTGAGGAGGCAGACAAGGGCTTAGAATGCAGAAGTAAACAGGATCATCGTAGGAGGGCGGAGGGAGGAGGGGGTAGAGGGAAGAGGGAGGTTGAGTTTGCGAAGAAGGAGGTGAGTGATGAGGCAGGAGTTTTGAGGAGGGAGACACGGAGGACTCAGCCAGATGAGGGCCGGAGGGAGGGGGATCAGAAGAAAAGTCAGAGGGCATAGTGATAAGGGTAGATAACGGCGGAGGCACAGAAGAATGAGAGGAAGATCAAGAGGGCAGACGGGAGTTTCTCAGGCAGAACTCTGCCACAGACAAGAGTTGTTTATGTCCAGCGTCAGTGTCCGATGATTCAATAATATCAGGGACGAGACCCCAGTAAGAAAAAAACACTGTGACTAATTGCATCATGGCCTTCTTTTACAATCAAAGCATTTAATTCACTTCCCACCTTTTGCCATTTCTTAGAGTCAATTGTAGGACCATGAATCATGAACCAAGGACGTGTTTCATCAATAAAAATAAAAAATTCAACCAAATGTTTCTTTTTAACCCTGATGCCCCTCTCTCTGAGGGCTTCTTTGAGGTCTTTAATAAAACGGACCTCCTTAGACAAAGACTTACCCATTCTTGATAAAAGTTAAGATGGATGACTTACCTAATAACTGCAGCAGCCGGTCGAGGAGTAGCAGTCATGAAAATCAGAGAGGCGATCCGGATCTTAATCCGTCCAGGGGGAGCGACCCGTGCCTCGGGCCCCACATTGAGGCACCACTCTGACCCGACCCATGGGTCTCAGTAATTTGGGGGACACGAGGAGGGTCACAACCTGAAAATAATGAATAGGCAAGAGAGAAGACAGGACTTAAGGAAGCATTGCTTGTCAAGAGCCGTTGACTGAAAACAGAAGTTCAAATTTAAAACAAGGTTTTGGAAGGGCAGGGGGCAAGAGGGAGTACAGTGAAGAATTACAAGATCTTCTGGGGGTCATGGGAACCCCGAGGACAACAGGTAGGGAGGAAACAGTTGGGTAGGTAACGGTTTCTCAGAAGTCAAGGTACACTGATCATTCTTATCTCAGGGCCAAGCAGGAAACTTGTGGTTGCCAGGCAGAATATTTATCTCTGGATTCTAGTCAGGTGGAGGCAGGTCAGCCAAGGGCCATTTGGCTCCCAACATGAGATGAATTTCTGGCAGAAATTCTGTCCCATGGTCTGGACTTCCTTTTCACATGTTTGATGTTTTTTTTCTTGATGTATAGAAGCCTTTTAGTTGTATGAGGTCTCTTACTTGACTGTTCCTAGCCAAATGGAATCCTGTTTTAAAAAACAAACAAACAAAAGTTAAACAAACAAAACAACAATAAAAACACCCCCTTTTATACGTATATCCCGTAGGGTAATTATTATATTTTCTTCTACTATTTTCTGCGTTTGGGGCTGAAGGTAATTTAAGTGCAGGTAGTAGATATTGGTATAGTGGCATTTTTTACATTTGGACATCAGTTTTCCTAGCACCAACTGGTTAAGATGCTGTGTGTGTGTGTGTGTGTGTGTGTGTGTGTTTGTATTTTGTCAAATATCAGAATGATTAGTAGCATATACTCCTGTTTGGGTCTTCTAGTTATTCTATTCGTGTACAAATCTGCTTTTTCTGATATTACCATATTATTTTTATTGCTCTAACTCTGTAATATGGCTTGAAATATGGCATGGTAATTGCCCAGTATATTCTTTTCATTTGGGAATTACTATGGTTATCTGTGAAACTCTGTAATTCCACATTAATTTTCAGATTTTTTTTCTACTTCTAAAAAGAATATCATTTGTATGCTTCTTGGGATCAGATAGAAAATGCAAATCTCTTTGGAAAGATGGTTATTTTTGCAATATTAAACTGGTTTTTCTTTTGTTTTATTTATTTGTTTGGGGTGTAGTTTTATTTCTTGTGGTTTTCTGCCAAATTATATTCCTAAACCTATTCCTGGCTAAAGAGCTCAACTGATTCCTATTCCTTGAATTAGTTTTAGGTAGAGGCTCAAAGGGGCCAATTACTGATGCTTCTTGCTCTTGAATAAAGCTATGGGCAATTGCCATGACACTCTTGGGCTATGCTTGAAATCAGAGACTAAAATTCACTTTCCTATGTAAGGATAAGAATATTTCTAAAAAAAAAAGATTGAGCACTGAAGTATTAGAACTCCTACTATTAGTGCAGTGAAATACTACAGTCCAGATTGCTGCTCTAATATTTTGACCTAAAATTAGTCATTCTTCTTGCTTACTTATTCTAGAGGTACTCCTTTTAAACATTTGCAAGACTATTTTTAACTTAGACTGTTTCATTTCACTATATTCCTTTTTCATAGAACAGTACCCTGCTTATTCATTTCTTCATGAAAATCTTGGTGGTATTTATACAATTAAATTGTCTATTTAATGATTAACACCCTTCATTTACATAAAACACACCTGACATTACTGCTTAGGAGTTTCTCCATGATTAGGCCAAACTTGTTCTAAAACTTAGGCTGACAGATATGAGACGTTGACAATATATATAAAGGTCAGACAGTTCACCAAGTCATGAAATTCCTCATGTGACAGACGACCACCTGAGTACTGATGTACTCTATAATTTTTATTGTTATTGTCAGGTTACATTTGCTGGTTATTAATGTGTATACCTCAAAGTGTCCAAGAACTTAAATTAATTAACTTGAAATAAGGGGTTATGTAGTATGAAATATTTTTTAAAAAAGCAATCCACACTACACTGCAGTGTACCAGTGGGTAGACTGGCCTGTTCTCATCTCGGCAGACTGTCTGACCTGAGCTCCAAAATCTCAACACCTAGATAGCTAATTTTCCATGGTGGGTCACTCTCACACCAGCCCTACACTTCCAAATTCCCACAGCTTTTTATGGTGTACTTCTTGCAAACCCATGCTCTGCTGCTGGACCTTTTTCTCTGGAATCCAGTTGTGTCCCTGCTGAAAGAAAACTCCACAAAAGCTTAGTCTGGAATCAAAAGGTAACACAACTGTTGGGTGCAGGAACTTGCATCCTAATTTGTAAGCCGTTCTAAGTTAAAGCCTCAACTGATCAGCAACCTGAAGGGGGGTGAGGAGAGTTGGCCTTGACTACCTACATTTTTTTCTCCAACATCTTTCCCATCCAAAAGCCTAGTTTCCTCTCCTCTTCCACTGTCCCTATCTCAGATCCAGAAGTCTTGCCTACTCACCCAGTGACTGGTTCCTTGAAATCTTTATTCTTTAGGGGAAGGTTCACAAGAAGTCACCTGAGTGTGTGATTCACTCCTTGTCCCAGGCAGCTCCTCCTAGGGAAGTAGAATTAGCATCAAAATACAAACAGCACTTTGGCTATCCACAATAGGGTTATAAGTAAGAATTCAATACAAGACAGTATCACAATAGAAATGGTCTAATCAAGGACTTCTTGAGATGTTCACTGATGGCTTTTATGAGTTTTCAGTAAGAAAGGTCTTGTCAGTTAGCCACCCAATTAAGCAAAATGACTTATCTGGTGAGTTACACTCTAAATGACAAGCAGATGCCCCAAAAGCCATTTGGGATAGTATGGACAATACTTAATACAATAATTATTAACTTCTTCATGTTAGGATTTTCTGTTCTTCAAATAATTAAGACTACATTTTAAAATAAAGGAGAAAATAAAAATATAATATGATTTTTTTTGTTGTTTTTTTGAGACAGGGTTTCTCTGTGTATCCTTGGCTGTCCTGGAACTCACTCTGTAGACCAGGCTGACCTCAAACTCAGAAATCTGCCTGTCTCTGCCTCCCAAGTGCTGGGATTAAGGGTGTGCGCCACCACTGCCCGGCAAATATAATATGATTTTTATATTTATAAATGTGTGTTTGCATGATTTGTGGCAGATAAAAACACACAAAACAAACCCAAGCATCTAGGTGTAATTGTTTCTGTGAAACACAAAGTAAGATCTTAAACAACCTAGACTCATTCAGTACTGTTGGATACAGTTTTAAGTCAGGACATGATACAGTTACTAAAATAGAAATATCTCTTGAGTTATTGCTTTAGTTTTTCTATGATATCACAAGGTAATAAACCACAAGTTTAAACTTTGAATTCTGAAATATGTTGTTATTCTCTGAAATACATGGTTTTAAAGAAATTTCTCATGGTTTCTTAAGGAAAGAGTAACAGATATCAAGTAAATGATTTTGTAGTACATATAGCGTGGATACTATGTATTCTTCTAAAGTGGTTTTGTTGAACAGATTTGGAAAGCACAAAGCATCCAAGCATTTAAATGCACCACCTATGTGAATTTTATTAGCTATAGATTTGAGATGAGTGCATAAGGAAAGGTGTCCTCTAACATAACATCTAACTTCACAAAAAACATCACATCCTTATGTTTGTTGTGGTAGGGAAACATGTGACCTCTCCACAGCAAGACCATCCAGTTTCTGAGGAGTCAATTTACTCTAAATATGTCTCTTCTCTTCTCTTCTCTTCTCTTCTCTTCTCTTCTCTTCTCTTCTCTTCTCTTCTCTTCTCTTCTCTTCTCTTCTCTCCTTTTTTCTCTTCTCTTTTTTCCTCTTCTCTTCTCTTCTCTTCTCTTCTCTTCTCTTCTTTTCTCTCTGTTTTTCTCTCTGCCTCTGTCTGTCTGTCTGTCTGTCTGTCTCTCTCTCTCTCTCTCTCTTTCTCTCTCTCTCTCTCTGGTCTCTAAGAGGATGTCTCCATGTATCCACTCCCTTACTCTTCTGGGCCTGCCCACTTCTTGGGACGTCAAGTCTCTAGGGGTTATCACCCTAAGAATTCTAACTAGTCACTGTGTTACGGGATTTATTTAGAGAGTTGATTGAAGGAAAAGAAGAAGGAAAAAACCTCAATCTTCAGGTTGGGCTGACAAGGCAAGATGCCAATGTCCTGCAGAATGCTCACCAATTGGACTACATATCTCTGGGTTCTGTCTTTTTCTTGGCTGTTGAGGATAGTTTAGAGTTCTTGGAGGGTATTTCAAATTACCTGAGAACGGATAGCATAATAGCCAAAAGATAAAAGTCTGACCCAAGGTTCTACATATTCCCCCTTCCTTGAGGAACAACAAATCCTATTCCCTATGGTTCTGTAGAACCATGTTGGCTAGAGAGTCTACTTTTTGTTTTAAACAGGAAGCTGTTGATTGAAGCCAAGTAAGATCTTTATCAACTATTGAACTTAAGTGTTAGTAGTTGGCTTCTAATATTAGAGTTGTGGTCCCAACACCTGCAAACCTGTAATTCCTGTCCTGACTAGAGGCAGGTTAAAGATTGGAACAGCTCTTTTAACTTTGTTAAAAGGTGGGGAGACATTTTATCTCGGGTGAGTTTCTGAGACTGGAGCAGCCAGCTTGGAGGAACAGGCCCCAAGACTCCCAGGGGAGCCTCAGGGTGGAAGGGACAGGATCCTCTTAGCTTCTGAGTGACAGAGGAGGAACAGCATCCTTCTCTGCCCCTTCCCTGCAAGTGGAGAACCTACCTCCAGAGAGCGCCTTAAGCCAGAGACTCAGGCAGGATCTGACATTTTCTCTTGGGTGAGGTTCTGAGACCAGAGTAGCCGGCTGGGAGGCACAGGCCCCACGACTCCCAGAGGAGCCGCAGGGCAGCAGGGACAGGATCCTCTCAGCTTCTGAGTGACAGAGGAGGATCAGTGTCCTCCTCTGCCCCTTCCCTGCAAGTGGAGGGCCTACCTCCAGAGAGCGCCTTAAGCCAGAGACCCAGGCGAGATCCCCTATTTTCTCTCAGGTGAGTTTCTGAGACCAGAGCAGCCAACTGGGAGGCACAGGCCCCACGACTTCCAGGGGAGCCGCAGGGCAGCAGGGACACGTTCCTCTCAGATTCCGAGTGACAGAAGAGGATCAGCATCCTTCTCTGCCCCTTCCCTGCAAGTGGAGGGCCTACCTCCAGAGAGCATCTTAAGCCAGAGACTCGGGCAAGAGCCGCCATTTCCTCTTTGGTGAATTTCTAAGACCGCAGCAGCCAGCTTGGAGGAACAGGCCCCAAGAGTCACAGGGGACTTGTAGGGCAGCAGGGACAGGACAAGCTCTAGCCAGAGACACTAAGAACATCTAACACCAAAAAGCAAAAGA
>NW_022196900.1:33626935-33627375 GCF_008632895.1 Mastomys coucha | reverse complement strand
ACTCAAGAAGTTAGACTCCAGAGAACCAAATATCCCCATTAAAAAATGGGGTACAGAGCTAAACAAAGTGTTCTCAATTGAGGAACTCCGAATGGCTGAGAAGCACCTAAAGAAATGTTCAACATCCTTAGTCATCAGGGAAATGCAAATCAAAACAACCCTGAGATTTCACCTCACACCAGTCAGAATGGCTAGGATAAAAAACTCAGGTGACAGCAGATGCTGGAGAGGTTGTGGAGAAAGAGGAACATTACTTCACTGCTGGTGGGATTGCAAACAGATACAACCACTCTGGAAATCAGTTTGGTGGTTCATCCGGAAATTGGACATAGTACTACCGGAGGCCCCAGCTATACCACTCCTGGGCATATTCTCAAAAAATACTGCAACATGTAACAAGGACACATGCTCCACCATGTTCATAGCAGCCTTATTTATAA
>NW_022196900.1:33614151-33626147 GCF_008632895.1 Mastomys coucha | reverse complement strand
ATGGAGAAATTTGCATGTAAATAATGAAAATATGTAAAATAAAAAAAAAAAGGTGGGGAGAGCACATATTGTTTACTGGCCTCACCCTGGTAGTAGAGTATCTGAGGGACCATGTAGACCAAGATACAGAGTTCAGGGTAGTCATCCCTGATAAAGTAGGGTTTGGTTAAGTCGGGGTTAAGCCTAGAGACACAGGCAAACCAGGTTCCTCTAGGTGAAACTAAAATGTTTTTATCAGTTAACCCTAAAGACTTTGATCCTTGTTAAATGACATAAATGTGGAAATTGAATGACAAATGTGGGAGTAAGGTTTTTCCCCTATAGAGTATCCATGGGACCTAAAACAACCATTTCCTAAGAGGGCCCCATTGGTGGTAGAAGATTTCTAGGGACAAAAGGTGGTATCATTAAAAGGTACTAGTTTGATCTGTGAAAATGTCTTGAGATCAATAACTGCTACCCTTATATAATAAGGATGCCTACAGTCTACACAGATCTAACAGTCAGTTATTAGGTTGGAGGTAATTTCATTTAGGATCTCATAAAAAATAAAGTGTAAGACACCCATTTTTCGTTGTCTAGTTAGAGAATATCTAGTTAGGTTTGGCTGACTGGACTTAACCAATATGGGTCTCTGTGTTACTGAGGGAGGTTTTAGGGGCCAATATAGGCCTGATATCCTTGAATTGTGGGCCCAGGAGCAGAATCAGAAGACTATACATTGAATGGTAAATGAGGATCCTGGATCAATGCTGGACACCTACATCCTCAGTCCCCATGTTTTCCTTATTTTCCATCTTGAAAAGGCAAGTGGGTTCCAAGTCTTAGGTCATAAGTTAAAGTCACAGGATCTTGTTCTGCCCAAGGTTATAATTAGGTCAGGATTCGGCTGTTCTTCCATCAGTCTCTTTGTCATCTCTGTCCAGAATTCACAGCCCAAAGTGCCACAGTGATATTGTCTTTCTTCATCACAGACTACCTCCTGCAGGGGCCTTTCTGCTGGACAAATGTCATAAGTTGAGGTTAAAAAGGAACCCAACTAGGAAATATGTCTAAATCTTTAGCAATTGAGTGCCATATATCTACAAGGTGTACTGAAAACATAGGTGGCATTTCCAGAGAGAATCTTTTTGTAGGATGGCTCCAGGTTGAGTGTAAGAGGGGTAGTAGAAACAAGATTGGGGACCGTACAGGGTAGAATCTATCATATCAACACTTAATAGTAGTAGAATAATTAAACAGACCTGAGGGCCTTCAGTCTTATCTTTAGTGAGTCTTTGGGGTGTTGAAGCAAAGGCATACCAGTTATCAATGTAGATACTGGCTAGATTGCTTTGAGCCAATTGTAAATATTTGGTTAGGGCATTTAGTTTGGCTTTCTGGACCAATGTATCTAGTTAAACAGCAGATGCTCAAACTGTTTCTTTGGAAGTTACCATAGCAACCCCTGCATACCTGTTTCTGTCCCTTGCAAATCTGCTGCCATAGGTGAAAAAAAATTTGGTCTGATTGTGACCAAGGTACATCTTTCAAGTCCAGTCACATTCTATGTATCTGTTGCAGTACCTCTTGACATTCATGTAACACCTCAGTTTCTGGTTTGGCAGCAGGGTTGCTGGGTTAAAGGTGGTTCTTAGGAAAATTTGCTGAGAGAGAGTGTTAAGGGGTAGGGCCTGAGGGTGGGTTAGCCTGGCATTGTTCATCCATTGGTCAGAGGGATTGTTGAGTACCCTCTCCACAGAATGAAGGGTGGTAATGGTCAAAGTCTATCCCAGGAGTGCTGGGGCTTCTATGATACAGAGACAACTGGGCCACCCTTAGGCTACTGAGTCTAGCCATTCAAATAAGTAGGCCATTGGGCATTTTCAAAATCCTAGTTGACAAGTCAGGGTCCCCTTTGCCAGTCCAGTTTTTCATCCACAAATAATTGGAATGGCTTACTTATATCAGGCAGAGTCAACGTTGGGGCCCTTGTAGGGCCTCCTTGAGTTTTTGAAATGCTTGGTTTTAAATGTCAGATCACTTAACAGAATCCTATGTGCCCCTGGTGGCCTCATAGAGGGGTTTTGTTCTCTCTTCCAAGTCTGGTATTCAGAGTCTTTGAAAGCTGGCTTAACCCAGCAATTCCTTAAACTGTTTCTAGATTTTTGGAGACAGGAATGTCCAGAGTGGCTTGTTTTCAGGCTGGGATAGCCATCTCCTACCTTCCCAATGTATATCCTGGGTAGGCGAATTCCAGGGCAAAAGTCTGAGCTTTTTTGGCTGATACCTTATAGCCAAGTTGGTCTAGAGTTTAGAGAATGATATCTGGAAGCAGGTGCTTCTAACCCTGGAGGCAATCAAGAGGTCACCCACATAATGAAGGAGGCATACCTCCAGGCTCATTGATCAATATTCCTGTAGGTCCTCATGAAGGGCTTCCTCACAGATGGTAGGAGAATATCTAAAATCCCATTGGAAGACTTATCCAGGTGAGTTGTCCACTGAAACCCTGATCTGTCACTTGTCATTCAAAGTCAAAGATGGACTGTCATTTGGCCTCCATGGTAGACTGAAGAATGCATCTTTGAGATGCAGGACTGTGAAAAACTGCAGGTCAGGATCCAGCTAGCTCTGAAGTATATACATTTGTGGGTGGTTGGATGAGTGTCTTCAACCCTCTTATTGACCTTCCTGAGGTCCTGTAAGCAGGGTATTCATTAGTCTTTGGTTTCTTGATATGCAGGTAATGGGTGTTCTTTGTTCTTTTAGTCTGTTAATGTACTTGACAATCCCTTTTTATGCCTTTGGTGTCATGGGATACTCTCTGACCTGAACAGGTGATGTTGTAGCCTTGAGGGTAACTGTAACCAGAGACTGTTGGACAGCCATCCCAGGGGTCTTTGTCTTGGCCCACAGCCCCAGTACAGTTTCTTTCAACCTTTTAAAACAGGTGCTGGAGAGAACTGCTTGTATTCTTCTTCCAGATGCAAACTCAAAGCACAGAATCTGAGCCTTCATTTTGCTTAAAAGATTTCTTCATAATAGAGGATAAGGGCTGTTGGGGAGGATCAGGAAAGAATGGTTCACCTGCTTGGTTTCTAAATCCATAGTCTGGCCAGTTGTCCAGGGGAAAAAGGCTGTCCCAGTTGCCGTATGGAAGCAAAGTTGTTTTGTTTTGCTTTGTTTTCTTTTTGCAGACAAGGGTCCCAAGGAGAGTTTTAGGAAAGAATGTTGAGCCCCTGTGTCTACCACAAGGTCAGTTAGTGTCCCCTCCACTTCTAAGGTTATCCAAGGTTCGAGTAGGGTCTTCCAACCCTGTAACCCTCAGTCCTCAAGTCTAATCAATTCAAAGACTTAGTGACTGTAAAGAACACATGGCCTCAAAGAGCAGTTTTCCTGATGCTGTAAAAGTGAGTGATAAAGAACAACTCATGCCTATAGCCTGAGCCCTTGGTGGAGCAACACCATGGACTGTGCCCGGGGCCCTAGATAACTATGATAAACAGGCCATAGAGAGCACGAACGTGTGTGTGTGTGTGTGTGTGTGTGTGTGTGTGTGCATGCGAGTGATAAAGAAGGGAATGAAGTAATGTGTGGAACACCCTAGTTGTAGTTGACTAAATTTAGCTTAAAAACTCTGGTTTGGCATGGCAAAATTGCTCAACTCCCGAGGACCCAACGGAGACAACATCGTGCCCAGAAATAATCCCAGATGTCCACACAGACAGAAAGTCTATACCGCTACTACTCAGCTGCAGAGGATCTGAAAATAAGGAACATCTAGTTGCAACACTGCCTGGTATTAGTCCACACCCAGCAGACTGGAAAAGTTACTGAAGAGTGCGTGTGAAAGAATAAGTTCATGGCCCTTTTCACCATTTATTTACTTTGTGCTTTTATGAATAAATAAAAAGTGTTAGAACCTTTCCACTGAGTTTTGAGGAGTTTGCTTTCCACCCCGTTTTATGGTAGTTCGAGACGGTGGAGGTCATCAGGTCCCTCGAGTTTATTTATATTGTTCTTTCTGGTAACATTCTCCCTCTAAATAACTCACTTTCTTACAGTAGGTCCATTAATTCCTTTGAGGCAGGATAGATCTTCAGATAGGCCAAATGGCCATGGATAGTCTGTGGGGACCCTTTGCCCTATCCTCCTGACCTGAGTTGTTTTCTCTCTAGCAGCAATGCCTTTTCCAGTCCTCCAGTTTATCTTCAGAAGTTTCTCTATTATTGTAGACTTTGATTGCTATTGCTTCCAGTTCTGAGAGATCCTTACTTTCAAATCCATCCAGCGGTTGGAGTTTTTCTTGATATCTGGTGCTGCCTGATTGACAAAAGCCATCTTGACCGCTATCTGGTTCTCAGGCACCTCCGGAATAAGGCATATATATATCTGGTAAGTGTCCAGGAGCCTTTCCAAGAAGGCCCCCAGAGACTTAGTCTTTTCCTGAACTACCTGACTAATCTTAAACAAATTGATGGGCCAGCTAGCAGCAGCTCAGAGTCCTCCCTCCATAAGAATCTGGCAATAGACCTTTAGCTGATCCCTACCTTAAGGAGAGATGAAGTCCCAGTCAGGCTAGATAAAGGGAAATGGCTTATTGATGGAGGTCTCACCATCCATAGGCTGACCATCTGTCCCAGGCACCTGTTTCTGACATTCTTGGCAAATATCATCTGTTCTCTCCTTGCCATAGTGAAGAAAACCTGGAGAAAGTGTTGATAGTCACTCCCAGTGTGCAGGTGAGTGAAGAGGATAGTACCAAGAACAATGAGAGCCTGGAAGAGAGGCTTCCAGATGTAGAGGTCAGCAGTGGCAAAGAAAAAGTAGGTCAGGGATTGGTTACCCTGAGGGGTAGAGCAACAGAGGCCTTAGATTCACCAACACTGACTGGGTATGGAGAAAGCTAGGTTCAGGGTGTGTGTGATGAGATGCTGAGGGAGAAAAGGGAGGTGAGAAAGAGGGCTCCATGACAGAGCAGAATGTAGGAATGCCAACCTCCCTCTTTTACAGCAACAACATAGATTATAGAGGATGGGAGGTCTTTCCAGACTGTTCAGGGTAATAATCTTTCTAGGCTTCCAAGGTTATCATCCTTTTAGAATTATTTGTTTCTTTCTATGAGTAAGAACATCTTTCTATCCTACTCTATTTGGGGGGGTAGATTGGATAGACAAGTTGCGTGCATCCTTAACAATGGATAAATTAGACAGTTGCTTCCCTCTGATGTAGCAGCCAGACATCTACCTTTAGATGGTGATAGTATGACTAGCAAGATAGCAAGAAAACCTACATACTAGGCATGGATATTTTTTTTTCTTGAGCTTCTGCTCACAAGAAATCCTTTTGATACCCTAGAGATGGACTTAGGTGAAAGATGGAAGGTAGCAAGAGATGGTGTCCTGAAACCCAGCACCCATAACATACTTTCTGGCTGGTGGAATGCTATTGTATTGTATCCACTGATCCTTATACCAAGAACTGGGAGATATGTCAGTCTAAAGGGAATGGGATAAGTGTGTCATCTATGTAGTGATGTGCTTCAGACTCTGCCTAAACTTAGGTTTAAACTAGAGATCATTTCTTCGTGAGAAATGTTTGTAGGATGCCCCCCTTTGTGTCCAGTTGGAAGGGATTATTCTAAAGTGTCACATAGCTTGTAACTGATACTAAGCAAAATAATTACATCCAGATATTTTAGTATTATATCCGTTTTGTATTTTCAAACTCTTCCAAATTGCTTTTACTAGTATTCAACTATAATTTATTTAACACAGAAAATGATACAGGAATATCAAAATACTAGAATACTTAATGATTTTGAGTTTGCTACACATCTTTACATCATCCATGAAATTTCAACATAAAAAGTGTAAGTGTTGTTTTAGAATGAGAGCTCCTTAAAAGAAAGTTTGTGATAAACAGTCCCTGTGTTAATCATGCTGTTGTTGGAACAACTATATGTATATGAGGTAAGTTGCATAAATTAAAGGAACAAGATAATGAAAAATGAAAGTAGGAAAATGTGTCAAACTACAATGTGAGACAGGTGAATAGGGCTAAGTCAGTTACTTGTTTATTTACAAGTGAGGTATTTACATGCCACTTGATCATAAAGAGTCGAAATAGTATATTGGTAACAGATATGTCTTTTTGTTTACAGTCACCTTGGATAATTTAGGATAGATATTGAGACATTAAAAATCTGAGATTAACACTGTAACTGATCATAGAATATGAAACTATAGTGCATGGAAAATTTGAAGCCTTAATGATGTGCATAGGCCTACAAGTGCTGTGCAAATACTATATCATATTCTTTTCTACTGTATTTTGTATCTTTAAGGATTCATCATGAAAGATTCATCATCAAAAAGGCCATGGTTGTGGGAACTTTACTTTCTTCATTGGATGATTCAGTATCTAGGACTAACTAGATTTTGTCAGCTATTTCTGAAAGATTTCTCAGAAAAGACAGAAAAAATAAATAAATCATAACTTAAGAGATAGCCTTCCCAGCAGTTCTTGGTTAGGAAATCTGTGTAACAGAAGCTCCTGATTGCTTTGCATTTATTTCTGTAGTTTTTATCAGTTTTCCCTATTTCATATTGTAAATTTTAAAACAGCATCAATTTTTGTGGACTTGAAAGTGATTTTATACTTCAAAATCAAACAGGACATCATTTTTATTCTAAACTTGTGCTTTGCTTCTCAAAATGTACTGAATATATAGACATCTATTGAAAAATAATATAAAAGGTAAGTGATAGAAATGAATAATTGCTTGGTGGCAAGTCTGCAGGGAGAGGGTTGATATGGTGGGGCACATATTTGATGAAAAATGAGAAAAGCCTCAGAGCTGCGTAGTTTCTGCTCCTTAGGTCAGAAATTTCACATTAGTGGATTCATCAGAGAAGATCAGTGACATGAAGATACCCTCTCCTGGGATGAGCACACTATTTCCTTCATTGAACTGTCATTCTTCAGATGTATGGTAGATACAGCAGAGGCTTTATGTAAGACAGAAAAGAAAACAGAGCTGGATCAGGGGGATTTTATCATGTCATTCTATCTTCACTTCAGGATAAAAATATGTCTTTTCTTTTCTATCAAAATATGTATCTATGGCTAGCAGAATCTGAAGATGCACTAAACAGAAATAATCAAAATATGTATGTAATTCTATTAAATTTCATGGAGAACATTTGGAGATTACTGAATTTACAAACCATAAGAGGTTTTTCAGGTATTCATTTGTTTCTTTAAACAAATAAACAAACACAAAAAAACCTGTTCTCCAGGTGAGCTTGACTTGAATTAACTAATGGAATATGAGCTAACGTGTCTTTTGAATGAATCTTTATAAGTTGACCAGCCTAATTTCCTCATTATTTCTGCAGTTCACTGAAGTATCAGAGTAGGTGATCCTTGTTGCTTTCCTAGATTCAATCCAAGGGAGAGGACAATATAAAGAAGGTAAGAGCTACTAGGTGTGGAACAGTTCTGTAAGTAAGATTGTTAGTTGTTTGTTACTACAAAATACATTAGTGCACTCTAACTTCACACTGAAGTTGCTCTGCTATTGCTTAAAACATTCTGTGCATGTGTCATGGTTAAGAGAATGTTGTTTTGTAGCTAGAATTAAGTTCAAAGGCTCCTTTGAAGTGACTGTAATACCATATATAAATGATAGTTTAATGAGGATTAAGGCAGATCACATACTTAAGTACATTAGTGTAGAATGTGTATAACCTTTCTAATCAGCAATAACTAATGTTAGGTAAGTTAGAGATAATTTTCCTAAGCCTGACAATAAATATGCCTATCAGAAACAATATTCTCTAAGTTAATACTCTCAGGTTCAATAAACCCCACAAACTGTCTTGGCCTTAATAGAATAGCAGATTATTCAGCCAAAGGGAAAGTTAGGGATGCTATTGAAAAACTACTTGAGAAATTAAAGGTTTGTGTTGAGAAATGTACCAGGTAATGCATACCTGCTTAGTGGAAGAGATAGTTCAGGGAAAGGACAGTCCTCCATAGTAACACCCAGGGAGATGATACTATTTTAAAAGTGAAGGAAATACATGCTTTGTAGTTGTATCACACTAAAAAGCAGAACTAAAGATATCCCTTAGAAATCACAACAGTTATAATGTACTGTTTCTGTTTCTCTGTCTAGTGCCATTTTTCTTAATATGGGATTGCTTTACTTTTGTTTGCACAGTAAACTCAGTCATTATTCATGTGACATTCTTTGTCACTAGGGAATTGTTTTCATTTTGTCTTGGTTTCCTTATCACTTACAGGTTTAACTTTTATGTGATATAACAATCTGGCCTAAAGGAATCATGATTATTGATGATAAAACTAAACTTGAATTTGAAATAATTTTACTACTGTGTCATTTAGAGCCCAGAACCAAGGTTTACTAAGGAAAAATAATACAGTTACTGTTAAGTAATAAACAGCTTAGGGAATATTTTATCAGGAACAGAAAGGATTAATGGAACCTCTCCAGAAATGCACACTCTTTTCCACACTTAGTCATGCTCTCTAAGGAACAGAGCTCTTTATTTTTTCTTTTACTTTTCCTCTTCCTTTTCTGTAGCAAACACACATGGATTTAGAAGTACTGGATATTAGCTCCTGAGGAAAAAGCAAAGGCCCGGACATGTTTTGGCATTAAATGGGTTCTCTAAGGGCCAGCTCAAATGCTAAAAGAGACAATGTAGAAGAGGAAGTCTGAATAAGTAGATAAGATTATGGGATACTTCTGCATTCCTAGGCAAGGCATTTTTTGAGCCCTGTCAAGCACAGGTGGCATCAGTACTTCTGAAAAATTAGTTTACTGTGCCTTTTTCTGAAGGGAGAGATTACCCATGTATATCTTATTCCAAAGAAAATATGGTCTTTGTCCTTTAGATCTTTTCCTATAAAATTTGAAAAAAAAAAGGAAGAAAGAAAGAAAGGAGGAAAGAAAGGAAGAAAGAAAGGAAAGAAGAAAGAAAAGAAAAGAAACACAACTATGGGATGATAAAGACAGGATGATTTGCAACCCAGAGCATTTACTGATTTCAAATAATATGTTGGACAGTATAAGTCTATTGTTTGTATTTACTAAGTTATGAAACCAAGTAGATGAAAATCCAGAGTGTCTTTAAACTTAAATTTCCAATGTTAATTTTCCAGATTATACTGATTCTCGAATATGTGAATGAGTCTCTTAACAAAGTTACAGTTTATTCATTCCTCTTATGTCTCGAGCTATCGTGTATATGTTCACTACCTTTCAGCCATGTGAGCCTTCTCTAATCTTCTCATACAAGCCGAGTCTGATCATGCTTCCAAACCCATGAAGTTATTTCTCATGTTACCTAGAATTCTCTTTGTGTGGATCCTCTTCTGTCAGTTTCTTCTTTATCATTGAAGATTAACAGAATTCCTTTGACCATTGCTTCTACGCTCATCATGAATATCTTTTCATAAGGCTTAATGGAACCTTATTATAAATAGATATTTTGTGAAAATAAGAATTAATGAATAAATGAATCAATCTTATATTGGTTCTCGAATCAAATACCTGAAAATATCAACATTTAAAGTTGTCTAGAGGACAGTGGGGGCCTTCTTTCTCTAGCATTTCATTTTTATCTTAATTAATGTTACATACAAAAAAAATGCAGTGTAATTGAAAGTATTCAGAAAAAAATAGGAAAGAATGATCCAGAGGGATAGGAGTCTGCATGAAGCTGAGTTCTGGTTGCATCTTACTTAGAATCCTCCCTGCTGTGCTTTGATCTGTTTCTTTCCATACTGCTCCTCCATTAGTCCTCCAATTGTCAAATGGCTACATTTCCATTTTCTTACTTGTGATTCTTTATTTTTGAAAATCTCTTCATTAAGCCTCTAAAAAATATTCAGATACTGTTTCACAAACTTCAAGTGATACCTAAGAAGAGCAACTTTCATCAGTTATTTTCCATTTTAGTGATGGAAATAATGGACAAAAAGGAGTACAGCAAAAAGCGATGTAAAGGAGAAAAGATTTATTCTGATTATATTTTTAAAGGGTCATCCCATAATTTGTCATCCTGATATGCATGGGAAAATCTTTATGAATTGATTATGATTATGAAGTGTGAATATGTGTCAGTGGAGTACTCCACACTTCATAACAGATAAGAAACATAGAGAAGAAATATAGAAAGAAGCCAGGGTTAGACACAACCCCTAAGAATATGCCCTTATTTCTTCCAATTAAGGCCTTCTTTCAAATTTATAAGAACCTCAAAATAGTGTCACTAGTCAGGGACCTAACATAATACATGTTAAAACCACGCTAATTTCCATAGATTTTTTTCCCCCAAATCCATCTCTCACAAATGAGATACTGTATTTCCCTTCTACATTGACTGAAATAAAGCTCAAATTTAGTTGGACTCATGATGATTATGTTTTCATGATAAACATATGCCATGCCATTGATGATGAGCTCTGGATCAACTGGGAGCTTAGATGTTGCATGGTTATCAATTCAAAAGTGGAAAGTTGTTCGCCTTCCATAGCCATGCATGTACTCTAAGAGGGAGAATACTGATAAAGATCCTCTATGATCAGGCTTTATTTATAGAGTCTAGACAAAGAAATATCTGGGACATCAGACAACCCCAAGGTTTTATTTTATAGGTGATTATACAGATTTGAATAAGAAATGGTTCCCTACATACTCATGTATTTAAGGAGGTTATGGGACTCATAAGAAGGAGAACTTTGAGAGAAAAAAAAGTATATCACCAAGGGAGGGTTTGGAGTCTTTATAACCTTGCCCCACTTATAGTTTGTTTTCTCTTCTTTTTGCATGTAGCTGAAGATGTGATGTCTCAGTTTCTTGCTCCAGCCCCTCTTTGCCAGGCTTCCTCATCATTATGGAGTTTCTTTTTAAAATTATAATCCATAATGAATTCTTCCTTCAATAATTGATTTTGGTTATATTATTTTATAACAGAAAAAACAAATATATAAAAGACAGTACAAAGAGATATGAGATACCCCATTACTATGAATCACCTGACTACATTGCTTTTTAGAGAAATGTGTAAGACTTTGGAACTTTGAACTAGAAAAGCAACTAAGTGCTGTGATCAGAGTTTAATGAGTCATTCTAGTGAGACTGGAAGTCATTAGAGCAGAAGAAGTTTCAATACAGTTTAGTGTTGGGTTAGTGGAATGGTTATTACTGATAACTTTTATACAGGCCTATAATTCATAGGAAAAAGTGGGACTGAAAGAACTTCACTATGCCCATATTGGAGAGAAAAAGGAGAGAAACATTGTTGTTGCAGTGAATGCATGGTTTACAGAAAAGCTGTGATGTTTTCAAGAGATTAAGGCTTTTATTAGAAGCCTCCAGCTTTGCTCTGAAACACTGAGGAGAATTTCTTTTGTGCAAGACCACGCTCTGCAGTGGCCAGCACAGATATGGGCAGCACAGGGGCCAGAAAAGGAAAGTGATAATAGACAGAGACATGGGATTCTGGAAATAACCAATGCTTATTTTTCCACTGACTTTTGTTTAGCTAACTACTAAAGATAGTCCTTATCATGGTTCCAATTAGAATGGACTCCACATTCTCTTGTATTTGCACACGTAAATCCCAATAAATGAACTGTTTGCGGATGATTAAGTGTGGCCTTACTGGAATAGGTGTATCTTTGTTGGAGGAAATGTTGCTGGAAGTGGGCTTTAAATTTCACAAGCTCACATCAGGCTCAGTGTCTCTTGAACAGCTGCTGGTAAATCAGGATTTGAAGCTCTCACTACTTTTGAGAACCCTGCCTGCCTGCCTGCTGTCATATTCACAGCCATGGTTATTATAAGTAAACCCTCTAAAATTTTTAGAAAGCTCTCAAGAGAATGTTTCTTTGTTTTGTTTTGTTTTATATTTTGTTTATTTTTGTTTTTATTAGATATTTTCTTTATTTACATTTCAAATGTTATTTCCCTTCCTGGT
>NW_022196900.1:33612981-33614141 GCF_008632895.1 Mastomys coucha | reverse complement strand
AAAAGAAGCCCTATTTCCTCCCCACCCTCCCAACCCACCCCACCCCCTGCTCACAAACCCACCCTCTCCTGCTTCCCGGCCCTGTCATTTCCCTACACTGAGGCATACAGCCTTCATAGGATCAAGGGCCTCTCCTCCCATTAATGACCAACTAGGCCATCCTCTGCTGCATATGGTGCTGGAGCCATGACTCCTAACATCTGTACTCTTTAGTTTGTGGTTTAGTCCCTGGGAACTCTGAGGGTTCTGGTTAGTTCATGTTGTTGTTCATCTTAAGGGGCTGCAAACCACTTCAGCTCCTTGGGTCTTTTCTCTAGCTTCTTCATTGGGGACCCTGTGTTCAGTCCAATGGATGGCTGTGAGCCTCTACTTCTATCAGGCACTAGCAGACCCTCTCAGAATACAGCTACATCAGGCTCCTGTCAGCCAGCACTTCTTAGCATCAGCAATAGTGTCTGGGTTTGGTGATTGTATATGGGGAGAATCCCCAGGTGGGGCAGTCTCTGGATTGTCCTTCCTTCAGTCTCTGTTCCACACTTTGTCTGCAACTCCTTCCATGGGTATTTTGTTCCTCCTTCTAAGATGGATTGAAGTATCCATACTTTGGTCGTCCTTCTTCTTGAGTTTCTTGTGGTTTGTGAATTGTATCTTGGGTATTCTGAGACTCTGGGCTAATATCCACATATCAGTGAGTGCATACCATGTGTGTTATTTTGTGATTGTTTTTTTTTTTTTAAGTTGCCTTGGTCATTGTGTCTCTTCACAGCAGAAAAACAGCTAAGACAGCCCTACAAGCACAGTTTGAACACTGTTTCATGGCCCTTTTTTCTGGGTAAGTACTTTCTAATTTACTTCCCTTTCCTGTGGTCTTGTTATTTTTGTCTTGTAGATGTAGGTTATAGTAGCCATATTTTGTAGTCAAGTAGCCATATTTTGGTGAAGGTTTTTGTCTGAGACAAAAAAAAAAATGGGCAGTTCAACTGGACACTAATACAACTCTGATAAGCTTCTAAACTGTGTTACAAAAAAGGCTAAATAAAGCATTACTTGTTCCTAAAAAGCAATTTATTCAACATTAGAAATGTGATACTTAGCCGGGCGGTGGTGGCGCACGCCTTTAATCCCAGCACTTGGGAGGAAGAGGCAGGCGGATTTCTGAG
>NW_022196900.1:33554601-33612915 GCF_008632895.1 Mastomys coucha | reverse complement strand
AAAAAAAGAAATGTGATACTAATATGGTCAAAGGGATCAAGGATATGTCCCAAGTTTAAAGCCAATATTGTCAGTTTCATCCACATGGTACTAGCTTTAGGGGCTTTAAAGGTGAAAGAGCTATGGTCATGTGAGCTGTTCTGTAGTTTCTGGGAGCTTCTAAAGCCAGCTATCATCTAGCAGTGCTAGATTCATTCAAGAAGGAGGCCCTGAGAGACTATCCCATGAAGACTTGGTTGTAGAAGAAACCCCAAAGCATTTGAAATGTCAGGGCAATGAGATAGCTACCAAAGAGTGATATAGACAGTCAATGTAATAATCAAGAGATATTTATATTATAAGAAGAAATGCTGGAGGCAGGTAGCTATCTAAGTCCTTTGAAACTCAAACCTCAGACATGAGACATGGAGTTTCACAATCTGGTATTTTTCTTATTTTTCCTGCTTGGTTTTGTTTCAATCTTACTTTGGTCCAGTGTTTTCCCAGTATGCCTTTATTCCTCCCTTATGGAATGAAAATATGTATTCTAAGCAAGCCGGTGTATGTTGGAAGTATATAACTTGATTTTCATATTACAAGGGTCAGAGTTTAGAGATTATTTGGAGTTTCAGAAGAGTGTTCAGACTTTGGAATTTTAAATAGTTTTGAGACTGAATGACTCTGGGGACATCAAAAGCTGAACTAATTGCATTTTTGCATCTTATATGACTGTCTTAGGTTTACTATGATGAAATGCCATGACCAAAGCAATTCGGGGAGGAGAGGGTTTATTTCACTCACAGTTCCATAGAACATTTCATTTTCAAAAGTACTGAAGATAGTGAGAGGCCAAACCTATTTTATCTTGGGACTGGCCTCTACCTTAAAAAACAACAACAACAACTAAAGTCTGAGAACTTGACCTACAGCAGAACCCAAGCTACATCCACTTACCAGAAAGGATACAAGGCTTGTCCTTAGCCAGAATTACTAGCTACTTCCTAGCAACAGTTAATCAAAGATTAGCCTGATTGTTTCAGAGGTACTTTCAGACCATTTGTGATTGTTTATGGTCTTGCTTCAGAGCACCCACCTGTCAGCTTACAATAGACATTCGGTTAGATGCTTGACAGGCTGTACACCCTCTTACTTACTCCCATTCCCTGCAAAATCTTGTCCTGTTAAGGGTTTGATGCTGCTCTGCCTTCCCTTCCTGTATTGTTGTGTCACACACAGTTGGGTTAGAAGAGAGTCCAAGTGCAAGATTATAATAAAGAGACCCTAGTGCTATTACATCATAAACAATTCCTTGTGGTCTTTTGGGGTTCACAGAAGCTTCCTGGCACAACAGTAGGAACTCAAGCTGCACAAAACCTGGAGATAGGAGCTAAAGCTGAGGCCATGGAGGAGTGCTACTAACTGGCTTACTTAGCATTCCTTGCTCAGCCTATTTCCTTATAGAAGTCAGAACCACTAGTGCAGAGATGACACCACTCCAAATGCCCCATTAATCACTAATTAAGAAAACACCCTATGTACTTGCCTACAGCAGGACCTAACAGAAGTTTTTGTTTTTGTTTTTGTTTTTGTTTTTGTTTTTCAGTTGAGTCCCTCATTCTTTCAGATAACTCTACCTTGTATCAAGTTGGCAGAAACTGGCGAGCACAATGCCCGTGACACTTAGGAATAATAAAGTAGAATGTAGAATTTTGGATGAGATATATCTCTAGTAGGTTCTTATGTTTCAATACTTGGTCCCAGTTGGTGGCACTCTGTGGTTTGTGGAGGTGATGACATTCTTAGAATATGACTCCTTGCTGAGGAAGTATGTCACTGGGTAAGAGTTTGAAGATGTTTCTGTCTTCCTGTCAGTGTGAGATAGCACAGTCTGGAATCCTCTTATTGAGAGTTCTGATTAATCATCACCCTGCTCACAGCAAGTGATGAGATCTATCCCAGATATGTCTCTGTCAGAAGATCTTTATTAATCTGCTGTACCAGCCACCCAGCTCTAACTGTGAGGAAAAAAAAAAAAAACCTCTCTGACGTGCACATACATGCTCTTAAAAGACTACTTTTTGCCTGGGAGGTCATCTGAACGTTATTAGGAACAAATTATCTCTTCATTTATGCTGACTGCATAGATAGCCTTAATGATCTGTCACTTAGCAATAGCCTGTCCAAACATAAAAAATGGTAGGCTGACGGACTTATAACTAGAATCAGTTCATTTCAGCTATTCTCTTGTCAAGCAAGTTTTCCATATATATAATATTTACGTATTCATGAGCCTTTGCCTACAATACCACAATAAGGAGCCCTGTCTGATAATGGGCTACAAGTTTTCACTTTGTCCTTCGGCACTTAAAGATTACCAAGGGAATAAACTCTACCCAGGGCCTCTTTTCTGAAGGTTTATTTTTAAACACAGATGTGATATCTCAACAACAGTTACTAAATGATCTTTCCTTTATCCTTTACTCCACATTACACAGGAAAATTCTCTCACTCTATTATTATGGTGAAGGGACTTTGACTGAAAGCATACTAAGAGGTCAGGTTAGGTTTTCCTCCTCCAAGCAAAATAGACTCACTCAAGAATGTTTACTTTAGCCAGACAGTGGTGGCACATGCCTTTAATCCCAGCACATGGGAGGTAGAGACACGTGGATTTCTGAGTTCAAGGCCAGCCTGGTCTACAGAGTGAGTTCCAGGACAGCCAGGACTATATAGAGAAACCCTGTCTCGAAAAACAAAACAACAAAAACATAAACAAACAAAATTAATGTTTACTTCATATTTCTTTAATCTTTGTGTATATAGCTAAAATTATTTCATTTTGGATAAAGTTATAGCTGGGTTAGAAAATTTTGGAATTTGACAGCAATTTTATGTCTTTTTGTGCTACTCATAGCCAATTACTATTTATTGCATGCCTGTGACTTGCTTGTGACCAGCAGTCTTGTCTCTGCCTAGTTGAAGGTGGCACCAAGACATAAACCTTTCTACAAAATCATTCATCCTAGCTGAGGTTTGCCACTTATAGGAAGATTCATATTATTCTATCTCTGATCTTCTACTTCTTACTCCACCCAAAGAATCCCCATACCCTTACTATGATTTGCTGAAGGGAAAATTTGATTAGTTTAGGCATATCTCCGTTAACTTGTTTCAGAGAGTGTGAGAAATATCAGTAAACTTCTAGAAGCTTCA
This sequence comes from Mastomys coucha, assembly GCF_008632895.1. Classification (NCBI taxonomy): domain Eukaryota; kingdom Metazoa; phylum Chordata; class Mammalia; order Rodentia; family Muridae; genus Mastomys; species Mastomys coucha. Next base: position 33,609,723 of record NW_022196900.1, on the reverse strand, counting down.
AGTACATGAACTACCCTTTAATTGTCAAATGTTTGAGTCTAGTATTCATTTTTCCTATTTCATTTGTGTCTTAAGTTCCATCTGTTGGGAACAGATAAAAGTAACTATTCTTAAATACTGACATTTTGACATCAAACTCCGTTTTTTCCTAACCTGACCAACTCTATCTCTAAGCAACAATAGTTACCCAAAATGTAATGCCTGTTTCTAAAAACAGAAAGAACAAATGAATTTGATTGGTTGGCCAAAACCACTTACATTCAGTGACAGTTGGCAACGATGGAAGACTTTGGAATCCCTAATCCCTGAGTCCTGACTGGCAAGAATTATTAAAATGTAATATGGCTTGTGATTTTTATGCTTATAAACCCTGATTCAGCTCCTATCGGAACTGCTAGAAGAAATAAGGCCCCCAAGTCCTTGTTTGGTAGCCCTGATCAATCAATGATTTTGTTTATGTGGTCAGAATTGCAAAAGATTGTAGAGAGTAGTTCTTACTGCACAGCTTTATGCTCCAGGCAGATTATGCTACCAGCCCCACCTAGGTTCCTTTAGTGCGATTGAAAGACACACACCCAGCTGATTGGCCACTAGCATCTTTATTGATCAAACAAGAAACAATTGGTGAACGGGACCCTCAGGGTTCACATGCAAATTCTCAATCAAAGCATCGGAACTGCCTCCTACAAAGATTGTCTTGATTCAAGAGCCACTGGTGTTTTCTCTTCCTTTCTTCACAGCATACAATGGAGATCATATAGCACATCTGTTTGAATAGTTAAATCCCACAGAAAGAGATTTTTAAACTATTGCTGAGGTGTAGGCTTAGATTTTTCAAAATCTACTTTAATAATGGTTCTCAAATACTTTGACCCCCTTTTGTAGCCTAACGTCCAAAGGTAGGGAAGAAAAGATAGTATATAAGATAGACAAGGGGATATGGATGTGTGTTTAGAAGTAGGTTTTTGGAGTGATTCCAATTTCATTGGTCAGGATATCAGCAGTCCAGTCCAGTAATGTCAGGATATCAATAGTAGTTCAAAAGTGCCACCAAACAGGAATCAACAACAGCAGTTCTCCACCATGCCTCTCCCAAGGAAGTGAATCACAGCAAAGAAGCAATAACAATGAAGTCTTGCCTGGCAAATGATGTAAGTTTTCCATTACTGTTTGTTGACTCCTACTTATACTCTGTCCAAGCATCACATGTCTTGCTTTAGCAAAACATTGTATGAGTCTGCTTCAGCAAAACATCACATGATACACCCAGAAATTTCCACTGCACTAAGATGCCTTTATGTGTCAGAAGTTTAATTGCTTCTCAATGCAGACTGGCAATAACTTGGAAGAATAATATCTCATAAGACATTTTCTTAGAGATTCTTCAATAAGCCACTCAGTTTCTGTAAGAGTCAGTTTTTCTGAAAGAAAAATGGGGATAGTATCTTGAGCCCTTTGTGTTTGCTCCCAAAGCCATTATTATGACTAATAATATAATGTGTTGAAGAGTACATTGAGAAACCTTTGAAAAGATTGCATTAAAATAAACTCAAACCATAATTGTTTGGCAGATAAATAATGACTTCATATTTATTTGAAAATGTACTAATACATTTTCCTAATTTCTCTTTAGGGATGTTGCACAATCAGTTGACCTCCTGATGGCATGTATCATGGTATTGAAAGACTGGAGAATCTTAGAATTTAAAATGAGGGCATTTAATACAAATGTATGGTGTATAACCTTTACCTAAAAGGACATAGAGGGCCAATGTAGCCAGCCAGAAATATAAAGTAGCCAGTTCTAGGAACCCAGAGCCTCAGGGCTCTGGTTCCCGATACCTGCCCCTCCTGGCTGATCTGCGATGAGGGTGGAACTAGGAATGAAGGTCTACTGGTTTATGAGACTCTCCACCCTGTGGACCAGTAGATGAAGATTGCATTCCTAGAATGAATGTGTTCCCCTCCCTAACTGAATACCTTGGATTGGGTCCCTCTGAAAGTCTCCACTGTAACCCTCTCCCTGTCCCCAACTTGTGGGTTAAATACCCCACACTTCTTGTGTTCAGCATCGAGCTCTGGCCAGCATGGTCACTAGATCGACCCCGGCGTCGAACTCTGGCCAGCAAGGTCATGAGATCGACCTGGTACCGGTATCCCCAATAAACCTCATGTGATTGCAGCAAGTTTGGTCTCTCGTGAGTCATTGGGTGGTCGCGTCATCCCGAGACTTGAGTAAGGATCTCCCCAGTTCCGGGGGTCTTTCAGTATAAAACTGAAAGCCCAAGGAACACTAGAAGTGCTGCTGTGGTTGGATGTTGAAGTTCTTCCTATGAGGCCATAACTCTGGTCTACTCCTTTGGCTATCATTAAAGAAAACTAGTTTTAAGAAGAAATTTGAAAACCAAAGCATTCTCTATACACTGTGGTGGTAGACACTAGTGCTAATTAGTGAAAGTTTGAATTCCATAAAATAAAAATAAATGAAAATTCTGTGCTCATCTCAGTAGCTTCAAGATTTCCTCAGGTCCATGGTCACTATAGTTAATACCAAATGAGACAGTATAGAAAATATGCTTAATCTATAAAAGAGCAATTAGACAACTCTAGTTCAGGTCCCTCTCAAACTTGAAGGTGTATGAGAAAAACAACTCTAGATATTTCCTAAAGTTCATAATTCTGAGACTCTCACTTTAAAAATATGATTTCAGTACTTCTCAGGAGAATCATAAACTCTAAAGATGTAAATATTTCTCAGTAGCTCTTTTTATAATTAGTTAATTCTACCCAAATATATTTTGTACTATAGTTATATTAGAAATACCAGGAAAATTGTTTGAAAAACAAATTTTGAGAACTTGGCGTGGACTTCATAATATGTTAATGACTTTACCATGGGATTTCTATGTATCTAAACTTTTGGAACTACACTAAAAAATGCAGAGAAGTATAGTCAAAACATTAATATTTAAATATAAATCTTCACTAAAATGTTAACAATCTTTTTGAATACTATTTAAGGAGAGGAAAATGTTAACTATTCTAACTAAACCATCTGTCAAATTATGGCACTTTACCTCTAAGTTGATACAATTATGCCAAGTCCTGCCATGCAGAATGGTCAGCATGGCATAGTTCCTTCAGCTGAAGCAGAGCTAGCAGTAACCCCATGGATATTGACCATTGCTAGGCGTAAGGCTTATTTGTATAATAATGTCTATATTTTCCTTTAGGATACTTCTTCAGGAAATATTCTCCCTGCCAAGGTTAAGGACTCCATGATAATTAGAAGCCATAGGAGTATGAGAAGTAACGTTGTGTCTCATGCCCTTGGCAAAATGGTAAATGCTGAGACCTTCAGGACAGCCATTAATGCTGTGACAAAGAACTCTGAAAACATGAGTTCAAAAATATATAAACAGGGCTTCTCAACTATGCAAAATATAAGGATGCAATATGAATTGTATGAGGGAATTCATAGACTTGAGAGAACCGAGGTAGCTGCACTATAAGCCAACTTGTCAGAATGATATTAAGAAATGAGATAAAGAAATTTAAGGATTGGTGATCATAGGGCAAGACCCCACCCAGCTATATTTATTATTTGTTGTTACAACGGCAGGTAGATTCCTGAATTCAAGACCATCCTGGGAAAGAGATAGTTTAGGCCTAGGCATTGCTGGAATGGTGATCTCAGCACCAGATCCTATTGTACTAGCATATTGTCTGTGCTTACAAAGGCAGTCTGGTCTCTGACTTAATTTGCTATGGTTAAAAAATAGATATACTTACTGTGTTTTCTAAGAATCAAGGGGCTAAGGTAATAAAATGCTGATTTTTGGGATAATCAAAAGGTAACCTGAGGTACATGGCTGAACTGATATGCAAAATGAGACTGGGCTTTGTTCTCCAAGAGCTGAGCTAGCTAAATGAGATCTGTGGAGATCCATCTTGAGCAGAACACCAGGCTGTCACCTTGTACCCAAGAATGACTTTGAGTCATTTTTCACTGCTCCATAAAGAACCTTTGTTCAAGAAACTGTATGACGTCAGAGAAGAACATAAGATGGTTGCTGAAAGACCTTGCCAGGAATATACACTCCCTTCCTGGAATGTTCCAGCAATACAAATTTTATGCCCCACAGGGCAGGGCACGTGCAGATAACAACCAAAAATGTTTCAGTTCCCCCTTCTGGTGATTAAGACCACACCTTGCCTAGGACCACAAATGCCAAGAAAGGGTATTGCAGGCCTCAAATGGGTGTAAACCAATTTATGCTGCTACCAAAGTCTACCTCAATAACTGTATAAAAACTGTGTGCTTGGAATGTTGGGGGTCACCTCTGCCCTGATTGCAGGATGGCCCCAGCATGCTAGATCAATAAACCTCATGCTTGTTACATCAATATCCATTTCTGTGTTTCTGTCAGTGGAACATCCTGGACATAAGTCTGTTCAGGTCTTACATTTGGTGCATTGGCCAGGAATAGTCCTTCTTGGGACCAGTGACTGGAAACTGGAGGACCCCTCGAGCAGATACTGTGGTTTTGTTTTTCTGTTTTCTGTGTTTGTCTTGTCTGTACTTCTCTGCTTTCTCTGACTTTACTCAGCCACTGATCAGCTTGGTTTCAGTTTTGAAGCTCTACAAAGGAGATGCTTGACTGGGGTGGCCAGTAGTGGCAGATAGCCATGCCATACAGGAATCCTGGAGGATACTCCATCCAGACTCCCAGTAGGAAGTCAAAAGGGTTTGACTTCACAAGAGGTCTTTGGCAAGAAGATCTCTACCGAGTTATTTGGTGTCCCTCCTGTGGCACTCGTGGCAGAGGCACATTGGTATTTTACTTTCTGTTTTTCTGTTTGTGTGTGGACTGGGACTGATATTATTTTTGGACAGAATGGGACAGTCTGCTTCAACTCCTTTGGGCTTCACCTTGAAACATTGGAGTGAAATAGAAACCAGGGCTCATAACTTGTCTGCTGCTGTTCCAAAGGACAAATGGACCACTCTCTGTTCTGAATGGGCCACTTTTCAGTCAGGGTGGGGCAGAAGGGTCTTTCCCCCTCCCCACCATACTGGCAGTCAAGAAGAAGATCTTTGATATTGGCTCTGCAAGCCATCCTGACAAGGTTCCCTACATCTTTGTGTGGGAAGATCTGGTCACACACCCCCATCTTGGGTCCATCCTTTTGTTATACTCCCATGGCCCAAGAAGATTTTGGCTCTGCAGGACTTCTCTCGAAAAGAGGTCATCTCCTCTAATCAAGACACTGATTTACTCCTCTTAGATCCCCCACCTCCATATCCCCCTGTCCTCTGTCCTCAGGCATCGAGTCCTTCTGATCCTCCAGCATCAGAAGGCCTACCTGGCCACCCTCCCTCACCAGTAGATGAGGCTTTTGGATCTGCCCTAAGGACACAGAGCCAGTGCTAGGTGTCAATAGACACCTCAACTGTGTTGCCTCTCAGTGCTTACAGACCTCCTGACAATCAAGGTCTTCAACTGCTCCAGTATTGGCCCTTCTCCTCTGCTGACCTCTATAATTGGAAGTCTCAGAATACCCCGTTTTCTGAAATTCCCAGGCTGTGACTAACTTAGTAGAATCTCTCCTTTTTACCCATCTGCCTACATGGGATGATGGTCAGTAGCTCCTACAGGTCCTCTACACTACTGAAGAAAAACAGTGCATCCTCTTGAAAACCAGGAAGAATGTCCCAGAGGATGACAGGTATCCTTCCCTCCTGCCTGAGGATATAGATGTAGGCTTCCCATTGACCAGACCCAACTGGGACTTCAACACTTCAGAAGGTAGAGAGCACTTGAAGGTCTACTGGCAGGCTCTGATGGCAGGTCTCAGGGGGCCAACACGCAGCTCCACCAATTTGACTAAGGTAAGGGAAGTGGTGCAAGGGCCGAGTGAGTCTCCCTTTGCCTTCTTAGAGAGACTCATGGAAGCCTTTCACCAATTTACTCCCTATGATCCTAGCAGTGAAGAGCATAAGGCAAGAGTTACTGTTGCCTTTATTGATCAATCTAGCAAAGATAATCAGGAAAGAGTTGCAGAAACTTTAAAGATTACAGTACAAGTCCTTGAGAGAACTAATGCAAGTAGCTGAGAAGGTATATCATAACCGAGAATCAGAAGAAGAAAGGGAGGAGAGAAAGCAGAAGGAACAGGAGGCTAGAGAGCTCAAAAGAGAGAAGAGACAGAAGAACCTCCATAGGATCTTGGCCACTGTAGTTAGAGAAACTAGAAAACCTAGTAAGACAGTACCTGGCAACATAAGAGTGCCGCTGGCTAGGGACAAATGTATTTACTGTAAAGAAAAAGGTCATTGAGTGAAAGACTGTTCCAAGAAAAAGAAGGGACCCTATGCTACCGAGAAGAGACCATTAGGCCCCAAGGTGCTAGCTGTGCAAGAGGACAGTGACTGGAGAGACAGGGTTCAGACCCCCTTCCCAAATCCAGTGTGACCTTTAAAGTGGAAGGGAAACCCACCCAGTTTCTTGTGGATACAAGGGCCCAACACTCAGTCCTATTACAAATGGATGGACCAATTTCCAATAAGAAGTCTTGGGTCCAGGGGGCCACAAGAAACAAATAATACTCATGGACTACCAGAAGAACAGTGGATCTTGGTGTGGGCCAGGTATCCCATTCATTCATTGTTATTCCTGAATGTCCCTAGTCCCTGTAGGGGAGAGACCTCCTCACTAAGATGGGGGCCAGAGACCTCCTCACTAAGATGTGGGCCCAAATCCATTTCCTCCCTGAGAGACCACAGGTCAAGGTCTGGCAGGGAGAGCCTATCCAGGTATTGACCATAAAGTTAGAAGATGAATATCAATTGTTTGAAGACAGGAGTATAAAAGCTAAATGGACTGGTGGTTGCAGAATTACTCACAGGCATGGGCAGAAACGTCAGGAATGGGGAAAGCCAAAAATTGCCTCCCCATCTGTGTAGACCTGAAAGCCCAATCCAACCTGATAACAGTCTGCCAGTATCCTATGTCCAAGGAGGCTCAAGGTGGGATCTGACCCCACATTTTATGCCTCCATAAGCTGGGGATCCTGTGGAAATGTCAGACTGCCTGGAATACACCATTCTTGCCTGTGCAGAAACCTGGGACTAATAACTTCGAGGACCTCAGGGAAGTGAACAAGCAGGTGACTGACCTCTATCTGATGGTCCCCAACCTGTATAACCTATTGAGTTCTTTGCCTTCCTCCAGAACTTGGTACACAGTTCTGGACCTCAAGGATGCCTTTTTCTGCCTATCTCTAGTCCCCAAGAGTCAGAAATATTTCACCTTTGAATGGAAGGACCCAGATTTGGACATGACGGGCCAAATTGTGACCCTCCTCCAACTGAAGAGCTGGTTCCTTCAGACCTTGCCTTGCCACAATTAGCCATGTTTTCTCTAAGCTCCTGCAAATAGCCATGCCTCTCTCCAACCTCCTGCAAATAGCCATGCCTCTCTATAACCTCTTGCTAATACCCATGCCTCTCTCCAAGTTCCTGTTACGTTGAAAGTCCTGCCTCCAGAGACTGAAGATGAAGATGCTGATTCAGCCAAGAGTTGCTGATAGACTTGGGGGAGGGATTTTGTTCTACCTATCTGCTTGTAACAAAGAGAGTTCAATAATGATGGTGGACTGAAAGCACACCATGCCTAGGTCTCATTTTTTAAAACCCTTACCGCATTCTGTTTCCCTTAATTTTTCAGGCTCTGACTCCCATTCCAGAAGACCCATTCATGTGTGGCTGCAGGCAGCCACACCAATTCACCTGGACTCGCTTGTCCCAGGGCTTCAAGAATTCCCCCACCATCTTTGATGAGGCCCTACACCAAGATCTGGCCATGTTCCAGGCAGCCAACCTTCAGGTAACTCTTTTGAAACACATAGATGACCTCCTTTTAACCACTTACAGCAACAAACTGTGCTTAGAAGGAACAAAACACCTTCTCACTGAACTGGAGAACTGGGCTTCCATGCTTCAGCTAATAAGGCCCATATCTGCAGTCAACAGGTTAGTTACCTGAGGTATCTGCTTAAAGAGGAAAAGAGATGACTGTCAGAGGCTAGAAAAGAAACTGTGTTCCATATTCCGCTGCCCACTAACCAAAAAACAAGTCAGAGAATTTTGGGGCATAGCAAGTTTCTGTCACCTATGGATACCTGAATTCACTGAGACAGCAGCTCCATTATACCCACTCACCAAGAACAAACAGCCCTTTGTCTGGGGAGAAAAAGAACAATGGGCTTTTAATGCCATTAAGACAGCCCTAATGTCAGCCCCTGTCCTGGGTCTCCTAGATATGACCAAGTCCTTCCACTTCTTTGTGGCAGAAAACAAGGGTGTAGCAAAAGGGGTCTTGACCCAGAAAAGGGGACCATGGAAAAGGCCAGTAGCATATCTATCCAAAATGCTGGACCCAGTGGCAGGGCGGCTCCCTTGTCTGCGGATCATGGCTGAGGTTGCTATGCTAGTTAAAGATGCAGACAAATTAACTATGGGACAGGACTTGGTGGTATCTGATCCACACTCCCTGGAGAGAGTGGCTTGCCAGCCACTCAACCAGTGGCTCACTAATGCTCATATGACTCACTATCAGACTCTGTTGCTCAACACCGACAGAATCACATTTGCACCCCCCATGGCATGAACCCAGGCACCCTGCTTCCAGATCCTGACCTTGAGCCTCCCATCCATGACTGTCAACAAGTGCTTGCTGAAACACATGGCTGGTGCAAAGATCTGTCAGATCAGCCCCTGGCGGATGTTGAGGCTACTTGGTTCACTGACTGTAGCAGTTTCCTGGAAGAAGGAAAATGGAGAGCAGGTGCTGCCATGTTAGGCAGACAACAAATCGTGTGAGCACAGGCTCTGCCTGAAAGAACCTCTGCCCAAAAGGCTGAGCTCGTTGCCCTCAACAAGGCCCTTAAGTTGGGGGGAGGCAAGAATCTATATCAATATCTATACAGATAGCAGGTATGCCTTTGCCACAGCACATGTTCATGGTGCCATCTACCAGCAGTGAGGACTGTTAACTTCTCAAGGAAAGGAGATCAAGCACAAATCTGAAATTCTGGCCTTGTTAAAAGCCCTGCATAAGCCAGCAAAAGTGACTATCATACACTGTCTGGGTCACCAGAGGGGTATAGCCAGAGGAAATAAACTGGCAGATCAGGAGGCCAGGGCAGTAGCCTCAAGAGTTGCCCCAATGATGGTGATCCAAGCCCCAGAACCACCGGGACCCAAGTTCTGGTACTCTGCTGAAAATCTGGCAGTCATCTCAGGAGACCTCAACAACCACTTTGATCATGAAAAAAGAACTCTGGTATACACCATCAGGAAAGAAGATTCTACCTCAGGAACAAGCACAGATAATGATAAAGCAAATGCATCAATGGACTCACCTAGGGGTAAAGAAGTTAACTCAAACTGCCTTAAGATCTAAGTATATTCCAGGACTGAAACACCTGGTATAACAAATAGTGCATAGTTGTGTGCCCTGCCAGAAGGTAAATGCTTGCAGAAGCAAAACTGACCCTGGTAAGAGATCTCATGTAGATAAGCTGGGACCCTACTGGGAAGTGGGCTTCACTGATATAAAACCAGGTTAAATGGCCTGCAGGTGGTACAGAAAGAAGTATGGTCACAACTGGCAGCTGCCTATGAACCTAGTACTCCTAAAACCTCACATCAGTTCCAGGTTGGGGATTTGGTCTACATGAGGTGACATTGCACCCAGACACTGGAGCCCCATTGGAAAGGACCCTATCTAGTACTGCTGACTACCCCAACGGCTGTCAAGGTGGATGGAATTGCTGCCTGGATACAAGCCTGGCATGTGAAGCCTGGTCACTCAACTGAAACTGGAATTCCAGAAGATCACCCTACCTGAAAGGCCCAGACTACAGAGAACCCTCTGAAGCCGAAGATCATCAAAGAGCACAAAGATGTGGGTCCTCTGCCTGGTACTGTATCTTAGTATTTTTCATTTGTGCTTTTCTATCCTTGGTCCTCATCATCCATGAAACCTAACCAGGCAGGTGATAAATGGGGAGGGAGACTGTTTGGAATCTATCTAAGATCACCACCTCATACACCTGGTGGCCTGACCTTTTTCTGGATGTTTGTAAATTGGCTTTAGGAGCTCCAGCCAACTGAGACTTACAAGGGTACTTTGATATACAGACCGCTCCTTCAATGCCTTCTCCACCTAGGCAACATGGACTGGACACATGGAGAGATTGCGCTACCAAAGATCAGAGGAGCATGCTGAGGGTTCTTCCTTTGTATGTTTGCCCTGGGCTCTACCAAAATTGGTCCCTAAACCCCATGTTTGGAGGAAAGGCAGAATTTTTCTGTAAGAATTGGGGCTGTGATGTCTCATGGGGGCCCTCCTCTGTTTGGGACTATATCAAAGTGTCAGCAAATTACACTCATCAGGAAATGGAGAGCCAGGGAAATTTGGATTGGAAAGATATCCCCAAATACTTAGGATGGTATCACCTACTTCGAATCACATTCATTAAACCAGGAAAACAGGCCTTAGATTGGACCAGGGGCTATACCTGGGGTCTTAGGTTTGACAAAAAGAGATATGATGTTGGACTATTGTTCACTATTAAGCTGAAGGTCGTGACCTCACATATCCCCTTAGGCCCCAATAAAATTCTGGTTCCCACCAAGCCCCCTATTAAAGCTCCTCGGCCTTCGCTCCCCCCAACGCTCCCCCTATCAGGCTGTCCAGCCTTGCTAACCAAGGTGTAGTTCCTGCTCCCAAAGACAATGCAGAGTTACCACATTTAGTTCATTTAGTTCAGGAAGCTTTTCAGATCATCAATAGCACTAACCCCATTGCTACTAATTCTTGCTGGCTTTGTTACAAAGTAACTTCCCCTTATTTTGAGAGGATTGCCTTTGATGGGACAATTAACCTGTCTGATGATGCCTCACAGTGCCACTGGCAACAACATAATGCTAGACTCAATTTGTCTGTCATTACTGGGCAAGGAGTATGTGTGGGAAAGATCCCTCCTCACATGCCCATCTTTGTAATCAGACTTTGCCTCAGCCGAGTGAACCTGTTTACCTCCTGCCCCCCTCTTGAGGGATGGTGGGCATGCACCTCAGGAGTTACTCCATGTGTCAACTCTCAGGTACTTGAAAACACTCAGGATTTTTGTGTTCTGGTACAACTAGGTCCCAGACTTGTGTACCATCCCTATGAACAATAATTGTCCCACTGGGATGAGAGCCAGCTCAGGGTTAAGGGAGAACCTATAGGGATAACTATTTCTGTTTTGCTGGGACTGGGACTGGGGGCAGTTGGAATGGCCACAGGAGCATCATCACTGGTGAAAGGCTGGAGAATTTTAGAATTTTAAAATAAGAGTATTTAATGGAAATGTATCAGTAGAAATGTATGGTGTATAACCTTTACCTAAAAGGACATGGAGGGCCATTGTAGCCAGCCAGGAATGCAGACTGGCCAGTTCCAGGAACCTGGCTAACTCAGAGCCTCAGGGCTCTGGTTCCCGATACCTGCCCCTCCTGACTGATACACAATGAGGAAGGAACTAGGAATGAAAGTCTACTGGTTTACACGGCTCTCCACCCTGCCTAGGCTCTCTACCCTGCCGATGGATAGATGAAGATTACATTCCTAGAAGGAATATGTTCCCCTCCCTAACTGACTGATTACCTTGGGTTGGGTCCCTCTGAAATCTTCCAGTGGTTTTTGTTATGTTTCCTTGGTAACCCCCTCACCCCCCCCCAATTTGTGGTTTTTCCCTTTAAATACCCCTCACTTCTTCTGTTCAGGGTCGAACCCCTCTGGCCTGCAAGGTTACAGGTTAGATCCTGGTACCAGCCTATCCCAAATAAACCTCATGCGCTTGTAGCAAGATTGGTCTCTCGTGAGTTATTGGGTGGTCATGTCATCTCGGGACTTGAGTGAGGCTCTCCTGAGCTCCGGGGGTCTTTCAACTGGCACTCTAACACCAGAGCTATCAGAGTCTTAGGTCCACTATAGATGCTGATATAGTGGAAATGGAAAATTCCATTTCCAAGATCCAGGAATCCTTGACTTCATTATCTGAGGTAGTCTTCCAAAACAGGAGAGACCTAGACCTCCTCTTTCTCTAGCAAGGATATCTGTGTGCAGCCCTGAAGGAAGAATGTTGTTTTTCCATAGACCATTCTGGAACTGTAAAGGACTCAATGGCAAAGGTTAGAAAGGAACTGGCCAAAAGGAAGAGAAAAAGAGAGCAGAGCCAGGGATGGTTTGAATCTTGGCTTAACTCTTCCCTTTGGCTCACTTAGTTGATTTCTACCCTCTTGGGACCATTAATAATCCTGCATTTTAACTTTTAACTTTTAGCCCCTGCAATTCTAACTGCTTGCTGGCGTTTATTAGAGAATGCATAAGTACAGTTCAGATTATGATGTTAAGACAACAGTATCAAGAACTGGGCCATAGTGAGTTATAATTTCATGATTTAAATACTCATGAGAAAGAGGGGGGAAATATGTGACCTTAGAGAGGAACATAAGATGGTTGTTGAAAGACTTTGCCAGGAATGTACACTCCCTTCCTGGAATGTCCCAGCAATACGAACTTTATGTCCCGACAGCAGGGCAGGGCAGGTGCAGATAACAACCAAAAATGTTTCAGTTCCCCCTTCTGGTGATTAAGACCACACCTTGCCTGAGGCTACAAATGCTGAGAAAGGGCAGCCTGGGCCTCAAATGGGTGTAAAACAATTCATGCTGCTACCAAAGTCTACCTCAATAACTGTATAAAAACTGTTGGAATGTTAGGGGTAGCCTCTGTCCTGATTGCAGGCTGGCTCCAGCACACTGGATCAATAAACCTCAGGCTTGTTGCATCGATCTCCATCTCTGTGTTTCTGTGAGTGGGACATCCCGGATGTAAGGCTCTTCTGGTCTTACAACACCCTATCCAAATAAGTCTGGTAGTTGGCATAATTAAATATAAAAGAATTTGGAATATATCAATGGGTTAATTTTTGATATTGTAAGACCCCCAAGGTCTTACCCTAGGTGCACTACCCCAGAACACAGATTGATGACAGATCGATGCAATAGCATGAGGTTTATTGATCCAATGTGCATGGCTAATGCACATGGGGTTGCTTAGCCATGCAAGATGAGACAACCACAAACTCAGAAAGCACACATCTTTTATACTTTACAGAGGTCAGATTTCTGCAACAGGGCTAGCTGGCTTACTCTGGTTGGTGGAACACAGGACAAAAGATTTCATTAGGCATTGGTTAGCTTGCTAAGGGGTTTATTCTTGACTTAGTCAGCCAACTTCCCTATCCAGCTCTGGACCTGGCCTTGAAAAGTCGCTGGGAAGGGGCTGAGTGACTAGGTAGTAGGGGGATTGTCATCAGCAAGGTCAGGGTGACAGTTGGTGGTCTTTTTTGAAATTCACCACAGGGAGGGGTTTGTGGGTTATTCCAGGAATTGTTAATCTTGTTTTCATGGACCTCATTGGGACCACCAGTTATTTTTGTTTTGGCTGGTCTTAGCCTGGTCATTCTGACTCAACATCCTGACCACTGAACTTTGTTTTTAGAGCATATCTTAGGCTGTCTCTGGAACACAACTTCTCAGTGCCTGAAGCTGCTGCTTGCTACTGTAAAACTTTGTTTCCACACTGCTTACTGCTTACAGAAGCTGGAATATGGCGCCCTTATTTTACTTTATTTCTACATTCCCAGAACTTTGTTTCTATATTCTCAAAATCTTGGTTTCTATATTCCCAGATCCTTGTTTCTATAACTTTTTTCTTTTTCACTTTATTACTTCATTGACAACTCCTGATTATACAATAAGTAGTTTACTGGTTGCTAACTCAGGTTTCTTCTTGATTATTCTCGTATTTTATTGATAGAATATGTAAAGGCTAATCTTATTTTTCCAGCTGCAAAGAGATCAGAGAATTAATAGCCATTACAGTTTTTGTTACAGAGTATCTGTAGTTTGTGACATAAGCACAGGTAAATATCCAGAGAAAGATAAAAGATTATTATTCAATTTCTAAATTCTATGCCAACATCAGTGAGATTTGTGGATAATAACAGCAATGGAATTTTATCTGTTGTTTAAGTTGTATTTCAACATCTTATTAGTGTGTCTTAGCTCCTGAGTAACTGAAAATTTGTCTAAAACAGAATATCCCACACTACTCACAAATACTCTCCTCTTTCCATTGTAGCCACCAGTGGCCACAGGTTACTTGGGTTCCTGAATGGAAAAATGGGGCATGATGGGGGGACTGCAAGAGAAGAATGAGACCAAGGCAGGTTTCTGATCAAGGCCCAATGTATATTTCAGAGTCTGAGAATATTAAAGGGGACCCATCCCTCACTATTCCAGGATCTTGTGACCTCATCTTGTCCAGAAGGCAGGCTCAGCAGCTCAGCAGGGAGTGGCTTCTTTAGGGAAGCTGCAAACTCCACAGAATAATAGCCCTCACATAAGGTGAAAGACTCCACCCTTGGTGGGCTAGCCAGTTGTGGCAAGGACAAGGTTTGGTTCAGCCCACTTGAGGCTAAAGGGAAGGTCATATTACACATTTCTATTTACAGTTAATATTTTCTTAATGTATATTTTATTGTATTATATATAGTATTGTTTTTAAATCCTCATGAAAAATTTAAAATACAAACAGATGTAGAAAACATTAATTCCTATGTACCACAACAAAGATTTAGTAATTATTTTAATGTCTGACACTCTTTTCCATCTCTGTCTCTCCTCTGATTCCCTCCATATTTTGTAAAGTGTATCTAAAAGACAGATTCTTGTCTCAGTAGTATGGTATTATCTGGTAAACACAAATTTTCGTTAGTCATATTCATATATATATATGTATATATATATACATATATATATATATACATATATATATATGCACACACACATACACAATCCCTGAAACAATAACATTTGAAAAATGTGATCTTGTAAGTATTCAAATTCTTACTTTTTTCATAAATATAAATTTTTATTAATTTAAAATAATGTGAGATCTGTACATTACTATTTAATGTCTTCTTAAACATTCTTTTTTTAAAAGTAAACATATTTTTTAAGGTCTTTTGATTTTTTATTAGAATTTTCTATATTTACATTTTAAATGTTATCTCCTTTCCTGGTTTCCACTCAGAAAGTCAGCTATCCCTTCCCCCCTCCCACTGCATACCAATCTACCCACTCCCACTTCCTGGTGTTCCCCTATACTGGGGCGTCAGGCCTTCACAGGACCAAGAGCCTGTCCTAGTCTATTTAAGTTGATAATGTTTCTTTTGTTCTTGTCCTCATGTAACTGATTAATCAAACAAATTATTTTGCCTGTCCTGATTTTTCTCACATTCTGTATAGCAAATCTGAGGTAGCATTCAGTGCTTTGCTCTGCCATCTCTATTTCTTACAATGTAGTAGCATAATTTAAATGTTTAACTAGATCCTATTTTGGCTTATAGAGAAATAATGTTGTATACTTACATTGGTTGGTAGATACTCAGGCTGTTCAACAGCATTAGTTCTATGAATAGTTAAGTTCTAAATATACTAATTTATGTCTTCTTATTCAAGATAGGCACTTTCTCTCATTTTTCTTCATTATCAGGAATACTTTTATCAAGAAGAGACCTCTGAGAGATTCTTTTATTACACAATAGAACAAATTATCTAGCTATGACAGAAAAAAAAAGGTTGATTTCCCCAAGTATTTGCAAGCTGTCAGATAATAAGTTAGCTCTCCAGCAAAAATTTTATTCATTTCAGTGGCACAGCACCATGAACCCACTGACTGAAACCTTTCTTTCAGCTCATTACTGATCCTGTGTTCACAGAAGCTGGTTTTATTCAGGGATAGATTGCAAACTCTTTTGAAAAGTTTGTCTTTCTTATTATGTCTCAGCATAATATATTCTGGCCTATTATGAATAGTTCATACTCTCAAATTGAGAATTAGTTATTTCTGTTATATATATATATATATATATATATATATATATATTACTCTTTGTAAAAAAAACCTTTGTTTGAAATTAAATAAAAAAATGAATCTGATCATTACTGCTGAGGTTAGTTGGTATTTGTAGATCTTTCCTTGAAGAATTCCTAAGAAACATTTTAAAAGAAAATATATCACATATATTCAGTTGTTCCTTAATTTTTAATGGGTGAGTTTAGAATATTTTGATGTTTCTGTAGGATAAAATGACTTATGTTCAGTATACTTTGAATTTAAATTCTGGATAGTACAACTTAAATTTTTATTATCATAAATTTACTGCACACAATGAATTACATTGACAATTTAATTCATGTATACAATACATTTCAATAATTTTTAGCCAATTCCTTTCCTTTACCTCCTTGCCATTCCTGCTTCCCAACCAGTACCTCTTGAACTGTCTTTTTCACGTGTATATATGAACCAAACTCTTAAATTCGGGTTACTTGTTGAGAGGTTATTTGCAGGAGCATGGTCAAATGAATATTGATTATATCAAAGAAGCAAATGCTTCTTGTGCCAGTAAGCATTAATCTCTCTGCTCATCATCAAAAATGCATGAAACATATTAATAACTTAAACAAGTCATGTATGTAGTTTATTTTAAGTTTGATGCTATATTATGAAACATAAATTGTTTTGACAACATGTGGTTAAGAATTCCTGCCTGTAACTCTGAATCTCATAAGAGTTACTGTAGGGAAAGATAATTATGATATCCCAGTTCATTGTAGGGCTGGTAATACCAAGGTTATACTAGACAGTTCTCATCTCTGTGAGTGCCTGTAAATTTTAGACAGCCAAGATAAAAACCAGAAATGATGATTTTCAATACTGTTTTGCAGAATATCTTAAAAAGAAAAAACCTTAATGTTTCAAAGGAAGAAAAAATAAAGAATGATACACAAATTACCCTTTTGCTCCTCAAAATAATTATAAATGTGTGGAAATTATGATATGAGTCAGTGTTCACTGCTGTCTGTCTGCTGCCTGTAAATTAAGATTGAAAGCTCTCAACTACTGCTCCATCCCTGTGTCTATTTGCTTCCCATCATGATGTTATGAAATGCATCTCCAGATCTGTCTACAATGAAAAGTAAAAGTGAAGCTAAAAGAAATACAAATATTATGCAAATTTTAAGAAAGGGACCAGGTTCTATCCTCCATAAACAGAATTTAGGAGCTTCAGCCCCTTGGTCTGGCTTTAGAGTCAAGGATGATACATGAGCAAAGAGGTTGTAGAATCTTCATCTGCCATTAAGGAAAGTTACAGAGATGTTTACAGCAGAGGAGTCCTTCCATGGAGAAGATGCCATTGTATGAATCTATGAATGTGAAGCCAGGATTGCACTGAAACCCCCAAATTATGGAAATGGCAGATCTGGGGGATACCTGACAAGGAGAACGGCATATAGTCACAGGACTTTCTTTGGGGATACTAGTCAATGTTTTCACTAAAGATATTAAAATTGCATCCATGAAGAAACTAATTACAATTATACATTATAAGTATATTTACTTCAAGCATTAATTTTTGAAGACCTGATATAATTTAAAACTCCAACTTAGAAAATAGATTATTATATTACTAAAGTAATCTGAGAGCCACCAAAACCTGACTAATGTTACAGCAGTATCTAGAGAATATTTTATTTGTGGTATTTTTATTGTATAAACATTATAAAACATTTTATGTCAACATTAAAATTCTTGGTTATTTATTTATTAATATTGCTACTTCAATATCTTTTTGTTTTATTTTATATATAAGTGACAAGCCATAAAATTTATCATTTATCAGTATATATTTTATATATTAATATATTATAGAAGATGCGTTCACAGATTTATATTGTTAAAGTTGCAAAACATCATGACTCAATACAGAATATTTTCATCAATAAATCTCTTTTAGCATCAAGACACTCTCCTCACATATTTTCCTCCTCTTCCAACAAGGTCTCTTCTTTCTAACTCTATGGATTTCTAGACTGTGGGCATTTCCCAGAAATTAGCTCACTTGTGACCAACCACATGCAAATATTTCCCAAACAAACTCTTTTTATTTCTGACATACTAAATACTCTAAATACACATCTGTTCTCTTTCAAATAACACCAGTCTGTTAAGCTGCTGTGTGTTTCAATTTTAAACTCATGGTATTTACTAGCTAATATCTGTCTGCTTTTATTTGATGTGTTTCCTTATTGCTTAGACTGTAGGTACATAACTCAGATTGACTTGTGTTGGTCTGAGAAGTACAAATTCTGATAGCCTGGTCAAATAGTCAATGGTTCAAATGTGAGATTCTTTAAGAGTCTCATATTTGAGATAAAAGGCTGTTCTAAGAAGTTTTAATGCTATACAATTTTGTGCCTTTACTAGTCACTCATCTTTTTGTTGAAAAGTAATTAAATTCCTGTGTCATGTACTAAATGATGAAAAACAGGGCACTCTGGCCAGTCTAATACCCCGAGGAAGTCATAAAATCGAAACGGAGAATAGCCAACAATGTATGAAAAAGCACACAAAACCTAACAGCACAGGATTCATTGAATACTCAGTTTTCAATGTTTGAAAAGGCCTTTCTGGAAAAAGAACCAAAAAGCAAATATTGTTGTAAACAAACTTCTCATGTGTAAATAGGACTTATAAGCTCAGCACCTCTTCTGTTGATAGCTTTTACTCTAGTAGAAGTATCATCGCTATCTTTGTCCAGATTGTGCTGCAATTGAAGCTGAGTAACTTCTAACAATGGTGTTTATTTCTGACAGTTCTAGAGGCTCAGAATCTGAAGCTGAAGATCATACATCTACCAAGAGCCTTCCAGATACATCCTTCCATTGTGGAAAGCTGGAGAGCCAGAGAACCTATGTGCTTGTCGGAGAAAGCTGCCACTCAATCTTGAGCCCTTCCGGATTCATGCATGAGTGAGAGTATGTCACTTTTGACCCAAATTGCTTAGGAACTGACCAATATTACAGTTTAGAGAATTGATCAAATTGTAAACTTTCTATGGAAAACTTGTTTTATAAAGAAAATTAGATGACCATTGATCTCTGAGCTCCTGGTGCCAACAGATTTGTAGTGTTCTTAACTTTAGTCAAAGATGCTTTTTTTTTTTTTAACTGTAGTGAATAGTGGTTAATAAGGAGATTTACAGCTGTTTGAAGTGTTCTCAACTAGGTCTATGTGTGCTTACCTTGTGTTAGAATTTGTAACTCTTCTGTCCTCACACCTAAGGAAATATTACGGAAGAGGGATGGAAAGATTATAAGATTTGGAGGATGGGGCAGAGCAATATGAAATGGTACCCTTTGGCAAAGGCATGGCTACCTAACACATGAATTCAAAGCATCTCTGGTTATATCCCCAAGATGTATAAATAATAAAGCTAGTAGAAAATTCCAGCATTGAAGAGGGAGGACCCTCCTGTTGCTACTATGGACCTACTGGTATGGATGGGTGCTGGTGAAGGGACAGTTACTGTCTTTATACTGGAAAAAATAAAGTTAAACAGTTCTTAAAAAGAGAAAGGAAGGGCATAAATATGAGAGAAAATGTACTGAGAGAACCCAAAATAAGTTAGAAGGAGAGAGTGGGGTCTGAAAATGATTAAGACATATTATACACATGTATGAAATTTTCTTTTTTCAATCTTTTTTTTACAGTCCAGACTTTATCCCCCTCCCAGTCCATCCTCTGACTGTTACACATCCCACGCCTCCTCCCCCCATCTTCAAGAGAATGTCCCCATTCCCCACCCCACCGGACCTCCCCACTGTCTGGGGCCCCAAGTCTCTCAAGGGCTAGGTATATCTTCTCTGACTGAGTCCAGTACTGGCAGTCTTCTGTTGTATATATGTTGGGGGCCTCATATCAACTGGTGTATGCTGCCTGGTTGGTGACTCAGTGTCTGAGAGATCCTGGGGTTCCAGGATAGTTGAGACTGCTGGTCTTCTTATAGGATTGCCTTTCTCCCTTCTCCTCAGCTTCTTCCATCTTTCCTCCAACTCAACTGTAGGGGTCACCAACTTCTATCCATTGGTTGAGTGCAAATATCTGCACATGACTCAGCTGTTTGTTGGGCCTTTTGGAGGGCAGTCATGATAGGCCCCTGTTTGTAAGCATACCATAGCTTCAATAATAGTGTGAAGCCTTGGGGCTTTCCCCTGAGCTGGATTCAATTTTAGGCCTATCACTAGACCTCTTTCCTCTGGCTCTTCTCCATTTTTAAATATTTTAAAAGAATGAAAGCTAATATATTACTTTAATTCAATAACTCTGTTAACAAATCCTGAGATTTCAAGAGAGAGCGTTTGTGTCTTGATCATGCCATAGTATACCTCACTTTCTTTTAATTAATTATTAATTAATTAATTTGTTTGTTTGTTTACTTATTTTATAGGCATAAGTGTTTTGCCTGTGTGCATGTCTATGTGAGGGTGTTGGATCACCTGAAATTGAAGTTACAGACAGTTGCAAATTGCCCTGTGGGTGCTGGAAATTGAATAGCTTATCTTGTTGGCCAACCATGCTTGGCCATGAAGCTTACCCTGGAGTACAGTTGATATACCCAGTGTTGTTCCAATGGAGAAAATTGAATTTCCTTATACTAGATAATATTAATTGCTAGTAAATTCTTATTATTGAATGGGACTCATGTCCATTTCCCCTCTCTCTGCTGGGACTCCATTTGGATTGAATCTTTGTAGGTCTTTATGAGGTCTTATACCTCACTGTCTTGTTGTGCCTGGAATAGTTTCCTTAGAGTTGTCTATCAATTCTGCTTCTTACAACCTTTCTATCTCCTTTTCTGCACAAATCTCTGGGCCTTGATGGGAAGGACTTGATAATGAAATCCTATTTAGGGCTGAGTTCTTCAAAAGTTCCCCACTCTCTGCACAATGCCATTTATGTGCTAATTCTCATCGACTATAAGGAGAAACTTCTCTGAAAAGGACCACATTAGGTATGTCTATAGCACTATATCACTGGGAATCATTTTATTATTATATTCTTTTAGTAACATAATAGTATTTGGTTTTACCCAAGACCATGATCTACCTTCAGGTTTCATGTTCTTGACCACTTAAGCAATGTTGGGTATGGAAACTGTCTCTTGGAGTGGATCTGAAATACAATAAAAAACATCATTGCTTACTCTCATAATATTTGTGCCATGATTGTGCCATTTTATGTTTAAGGCAGATTGATCTTGTAGGTTGCAGTAGCTAGGTGATATTGGTGATTCCATTTTTCTTCTGGTAATGTGCAGAGTATATTTCTGTATCATGAATACTAGTCATAATAATGAATCTTCTAGTCAGATACCAACTCTGTGTTTGTACATCTTCACACTTGATTCACAAGAACTTTCAGAATATTTATATATTTATGATCCTTTTTTTCTTTACTCTTCTCTTTCTTTATCTCTCTCACCCTCTCTCTCTTTTGTTTGTTCTGTTTAGTTCTCATCAACCATGATAAATAATATGCCATACCAACAGGGGAGTGGGTTCTTAGAAATAATAGTAAAACCCTTCATAAAATAATGACAATCATCAGCTTAATTAACATCAATTGTCTTTAGCACAATCAACTACAAGGGAACTGATTGTGCAAAAATTAATCCTAACCTTCCAGTACACTCTACCAACCAATGTGTCCATTCTCTCTACCAATGTGTCAAAGTTTCTAGAAATGGGAATATATTTGTAGATTGATAAGTTTTAGGATTAGAAATGTAAATGTAAAGATTTGCATAAGTAATTCAAATATTTAATATTAAATCTCAAGCATTTCACTGGATTCACTTGTTTTTAGAAAAAGTGGATGATAATTGTAAACTCCAAACTTTTCACATTGGCTACTTAACTTTAGCTACTTCATTAACTGAAGAAATGTAGTCTCTATGAACAGCTAGATGACAGGTAGACAGATAAAAATATCAATCTTTAAGTGACAATAAAAGAGACCTAGTTACCTACCACCATTTGCCAACATTTTCTCACAAAAGAGTCTCTGAAGACAGGAAGCTGTTTTTCCTTTTTCTTTTTCTAGAATTACTGAGGACTTTCCATTTTATAAATAACATTGAGATGCAAACAGTCTTATTATTAAATCATATCATATTAAATTTTTAGTCACCATCCAAAGCATAAAGTTTAATTATGAGGCACCAAACATAATTTATTAATCCTCTTCAACATGTTCCCTCTCCCATGTCCAGCCCCTTTATACTCTGCCAATATAACTGGAATCCATTCCATTTTCAAGTCACATGTACTTTGTTTCCCCTTCCTTCTTCCTTGTTAACTCCATTTCCCTTTTTATGGCATCCTTTTTTGCTTTATAACCTATATTCACACTTATACTCCTCTCTGTCTCTCTCTCTCTGTCTCTCTCTCTGTCTCTCGGTGTGTGTATGTGTGTGTGTGTGTGTGTGTGTGTGTGTGTGTGTGTGTGTGTGTGTGTGTGTGTGTGAGAGAGAGAGAGAGAGAGAGAGAGAGAGAGAGAGAGAGAGATATTTTACTCACCAGAATTAGATAAAACTCTATAGCTAAAAACAGCACACACTTGGATCTACATATGTAATAAAACACAAAATCGATGTCTTTCTGATATTGGGTTACTTAGCTTAATATAACAATTTCCAAAAAAGTAATTTCTAAGACTCCTAAATTAATAATGAGTTCATTGATTTGAGTCACTGGTTTGACACACCTCTGATCCAGGGGAGTTGCTCTCAAGTAACAGAAAGAAGGGATAGGACAGGAAGGTTTATTGAAACTGCCTCCAGAATGGAGAAATCTGTTATTGCTATATTTATATACATAAACCAGACCTTTGTAATATTTCTTAATATTTGAAGAGTTATAGTACATATTCTCTTATTAAAAACTCAGACATTATAATGTGAAGTGAACATTAAATATATCACATATAAATCAGCATTCACCAAATGTACTGACCTTAGAAAAAGCCTGGTGGATAGCAACCATGAAGCAGAAGACAGTGAAATATTGTACTATAAATATTGAAGAACAAAAGAAACCACAACAGAGAAATTGGCAATTAATGACAACTGAGAGAAAAATTAGCTTCTCCTAACAATGAATCCCCTAATTGGTTATTCAATACAAAGTGTTCAGCATTAAAGTCATATACAAACAACAAAAATGAACTTAGCAAATTGTATTTATATATTTGTTATTTGTATTTCTTCACATATAACACATACTCATATATAAATATATGTTATATACACATTTATGTATATAACATATGCAAAAATAATAAAAAACTGCTATTAATTTATAATGGGATAGAGAGATATGATTCAGCTGTAGGCATTAACCCTGTCTCCTTATTCAAGTGCATATAATAAATATATTGAAGCACCAGTGTGTGTGCTAAGATAGCTACATCCTATACCCTTGTCTACTCTTCCAGATTTTCTGTCTCTGTATGTGTACTTCTCTTTTATTCCTTCTTTTACAGTCCCCTGTCAGGTCAGGTCTCTGGAACCATGCAAGGATAACACCCTC
Source organism: Mastomys coucha (assembly GCF_008632895.1). NCBI lineage: Eukaryota > Metazoa > Chordata > Mammalia > Rodentia > Muridae > Mastomys > Mastomys coucha. Next base: position 33,586,100 of record NW_022196900.1, on the reverse strand, counting down.
CCCCATTTTGACTTTTCTAAGCAGTGATAGTTTTGTTACAATTAATTAATCTACATTGAGCTCTCTTTACCCAATAAAGTACATTATCTAGAAAAGGGTTATACTATATATTCTCTGCTTCTGGATAAATATATAATAGTATACATCTATCATTGTATTATGTAGAATAGTTTCTTTGAATATCAGAAAAAATAGCTTTGAGTTGAAAATAAGTTTTGACATACATGAGGTTCTATTAATTTTTTTCTTACATTAAAGCAATATTGATGTCTTTAAAGTTATTTAAAACTACAGTTGCTGTGTAGTTGTATAATGCTTGTATAGCATGGGTGAGGCCATGAGTTCTATCCTAATCCTGCAAAAAAAGTGTACTGAAAAAAAATTTACAATATAGAATAAATGGTCCTTGGAGGAAAAAATTGTCTAAGATCCATAAAATCCATAAGATAGACTTCATTGTTTTATTCACTGCAACAATCATTATTTGCACTGGGCAGTGGTGGTGCATGCCTTTTATCCCAGCACTTGGGAGGCAGAGGCAGGCAGATTTCTGAGTTCCAGCCTGGTCTACAGAGTGAATTCCAGGTCAGCCAGGGCTACACAGAGAAATCCTGTCTTGAAAAACAAAAAAACAAAAAAAAAAATCATTATTTGCTATGTCTTCTCATTTTACTAAATTGCATACTGATCAGCTTGAAGTACACTTGCTTTCTTGGTAACATTAAATTATCCAGACTAGGACTTTATCAGTAAACACCCAACATCAATATTATCTTCCTAATTTGATGTTCCTGCAGGCAATCAGCTTAACCATCTACATTCACTGTCTAAGGATAGAGAAGACATTTTAAAAGAAAATATGATCAATTTTGTCTTGTTTTCACAATTCAAAATTTTAGATTCCAAGCGATTTGAGATATTTCATGTTTCTCACCACTGTAAGAAAATTATCAGGAATGGAATGAATTGTATCCTCTTGGCAGTGAAACATTTTGAAGTCCTGTCTTTTCCTTACCAGCAACTCTTGGGAAAGAGTAATCCATTTTCTCTTCTAGTCCTAGATTTTAGTTCATATCATCATATAACATTCAACACGAGGTATCTGGTTTTTGGCACTCACATAGGGTTTATGTACATCAAATGGCAATTCCCAGGTTATGGCTAGATAGTACTTTATTTATAAATGTGCAATGTCTTCTTTTATCTTCATTTGCTAGACTTGACATGTAAGTAATTTTCTGCTTTTAACTCCTGCGAGTAAAACTGTTAAGTTCAGTACTCTAAGTGCCTATCTATTTACCTATCTATCTATCTATCTATCTATCTATCTATCTATCTATCTATCTATCTATCCTTCTATCCTTCTATCTATCTATAATTTCTAGGATATGGCTATATCCAAGAATAAGATTCAAGAGGGAGTTATAGTATGTATATATTCAGTTTTATAGTATAATAATGACAAATTGCTATATTAAAATTTGATGGTGACTTTTGAATCTTTTCATTTAGGGTTCTTCATTTTCAGAATCTTTTGCTTGTTTTTTGATGTTGGTGGTGTTGGTGGTGGTGATAGTGGTGTTTTGGTTTATGTCTAATTTTGGGCATAAGAATAATGCTAGTCAGGAATAGTTGTTGGTATTTCAAACATATTTATAAAATATGTATTTAAAGTTGATGTTTTCTCCTCACAAATATTTTGTGAAAACATCTAGTAAAAGAATATATAGGACCATAAATTTCTCTTTGAAATATCTTTATGAATTCAGACTCATTGGCCATGAATTCCTCAATCTAATATTTGACTTCTGGAAACATTGACAAAGATTTTGTCAAATAATTAATTTCAATTAAAATTAATTTATTTGTGTCAGTTACAAAATTATGTATATATAAGTGCTTAGGCCACATTCTTACAAACCCTATAAGACCAACATGTGTAATTCAATAGTGATCACTCCTATATAATTTCTGGTACTGGTTATTTGTGTCTTTTGGCTTTTTTGTTTTACTACATTGAAATGTACTCATGAACCTTTAAATATAATAAAATAATATAAAAAATTATTTATGTTGCACTTAGCAGCTTGTAAATATAATTGCTTTCAGTTTCGTTCATTCCTGTTTCTATTCATTATCATATCTTCTTAGCCTCTTTTTGAGACTAAATTCTTAAAATAGAATCTGAGATAGCTGACTTGAGGTCCTTATTAATCTCTAATATAACCATTTGGTTAAAAAAAAAAAGTTTAACAGCTTTTCTTTTCAAAACATCTCCTAAAGAAGTAGAGGCTCACAACCATCCATTGAACTGAGTACAGGGTCCCCAATGAAGGAGTTAGAGAGAGGACCAAAGGAGCTGAAGGGTTTGCAGCCTCTTAGGACAAACAACAGTATGAACTAACTAGTACCCTCAGAGCTCCCAGGGACTCAACCACCAACCACGAGTATACATGGTGGGACTGATTGTTCTGGCAGCATGTGTATAGTAGAGGATTGCAAAGTCGATCATCAATGGGGGGAGAGGCCCTTGGCCCTGTGAAGGTTCTATGCCCCAGTGTAGGGGAATGTCAAGGCCAATAAATGGGGGAGGTGGGGTGGCAGGCAAGGGGAAGGGGGAGGCAACAGGGGTCTGTTGTTGTTGTTGTTTGAGGGGAAACTGGGAAAAGAGAAATCATATAGCATGTAAAGAAAGAAAATAGCTAATAAAAAAGTCTCCTAATTTACTTGATACTTCTGATTTTTCCATGGCTATTTAAGAATATATTCTTTTATTACCACATCAGAAGCCTTCCTGTCATCTTTGTTTCTTTAGTTTTTATTTAATTTTGTTGTGATTAGGGAACATGTTTTAAGATGTAATTTAGATGTATAATAGCATTGGTTTAGTCACTCAAGACATATCCTATCTTTAAGACTATTCTATGTGGATTTAAAAGCAATATGCATTCAGCTATGATCTGGTGTTATTATATAAATAACAATTGATGATTATAAAATAATTACAACAATGAATGTCAACATACTATAGCAACATATATTTTTTGATACCATTATTTAATTTTTCGTTACTGGTACTGCTTCTTTTCTATGCTAGTTCTATCAATAAATTATTGATATTAATATCTGTAACTATAGTTATGGTTTCATCTATTTTACTTTATGTATCGGGCCTCTCTTATTGTAGGGACTCCCATATTAATTTGTTAGGGCAGATAGTAAAGACTAAAAAATAATTTCTTCAATGTTTCAGAAGCCAAAATTCAAAGTTGAAAGAGTTACCGAGTTGTTTGAGCTGAGGCCAGTCTCTTTGGCTTATATATGTTCATCATTCCTTTCTTCAAAGGCCTTTCTCTTTGCTGCTACATATTAAACCCTTGTCTTAGAAGGATTCCAGTTATATTAAATTTGATCTCAATATCAACCCAATGGTCTCATTTAACCTTACTGATTTAAAGTGAATGTTTGGCTTCCATTAGGTAATTAACCATGACCAATAGTGGTTTACACAATATAACAGAAATGGTCCCAACCTGAGCTTGGAAATATATTTTTCAATATTAGCCTAGAAAGATACAGCCTTAAAATAATTTAAAATTATTTGATATAATATTTTATAAATAATTTGATCATAGAACTCTTTTCATGCAGTAACTAGTAACATAGCCTAAAATAAGCTTTCCTTTTAGTACATTTTAGAAAGTGTTTCAGAAGCATTACTGTAATTTATGATCCATCATTATGTATTTGTGATTTTTCTGAGTGATTTACAGATGGTATACATTTCATACTTGGAGGATGTTATGAAGTAAATATTATTATTTCTAATTTATGGGTGATGATATCATCATTCATGTCATACAAGGTTTAATTATGAAGCTGTGATTCCAGCATCATTCACTCACTATAATTTTTAGCTCGGAAGCAGCTCATCAGGTTTTCTTTCCCTAGAACTGGTATCATATTATGTTCCTATTAACTTTGATGACAGTGCCAAAGTCTTTCTTTTATTAACATGTGCTTTGCCAGTAAAGTTTTGACTCTCTCTTGTCCTTATTCTTTCATTGCTAACTGGCTCTGACTTTAAGTTAATTCTCTGATTTTCAAATGAGTATAGTACTGAAATAAAATTCTAGGTTAGATATTTTGTAAGCTCTACCTTATCCCCTCCCATTGATGTCAGACAAGGCCATCTTCTGCTACCTACTTATTTGGAGCCATGGATCCCTTTCTGTACACTCTTTGGTTAGTGGTCTAGACCCTGGGAACACTGGATGGTTCGTACAGCTGATGCTGTTCTTCCTATGGGGTTACACGACTGAAGCATCCATATCCTGCTCTTTATTCCTCCTAAGCTCTATATGGTCTGTGGATTACATCATGGGCATTGTGAGCTTTGGGACTGATATCCACTTATTAGAGTACATACCATGTGTGTTCTTTTGTCACTGGGTTACCTCACTCAGGATAATATTTTCTAGTTCCATCCATCTGCCTGCAAATTTCATGAAGACATTGTTTTTAATAGCTGAGTAGTACTCCATTGTGTAAATGTACCACATTTTCTGTTTCCATTGTTCTGTTCAGGGACATCTGGTTTATTTCTAGCTTCTAGCTATTATAAATAAGGCTGCTATAAACATAGTGGAGCATGTGTCTTTACTATCTGTTGGAACATCTTTTGGGTATAGGTCCAGTAGTGGTATAGCTGGGTCTTCTGGTAGAACTATTTCCAATTTTCTCAGGAACCAGCAGATTGATTACCAAACTGGTTTTTCCAGCTTGCAGTCCCTCCAGCAATTCAGGAATCTTCCTCTTTCTCCACATCTTAGCCAGCATCTGTTGTCATACTCTAAGATCAACAATCGACAAATGGTACCTCATAAAATGAAAATGCTTTGGTAAAGGAAAGTAAACTTTCAGTAGGACAAAATGACTACCCACAGATTGGGAAAAATCTTTATCAACTCTATATTTGATAGTGGGCTAATATCAAAAAATATACAAAACTCAAGAATTTAGACTCCAGAAAAGCAAATAACCCTATTAAAAAAAAATGGGATACAGAGCTAAACAGAGAATTCTCAACTTAATAATCTCAAATGACTGAGAAGCAATTAAAAAAAATGTTTATCATCCTCAATTGTCAAGGAAAAGCAAATCAAAACAATCCTAGGATTCTACCTCACACCAATCAGAATGGCTAAGATCAGAAACTCAGGTGACAGCACATGTTGGCAAGGATGTGGAAAACGAAAAACACTCCTCCATTGTTGGGGGAATTGCAACCTGGTACAACCACTCTGAAAATCAATCTGACGGCTGCTCAGAAAATTGGAAGTAGACCTACCTGAAGATCCAGCAATATCATTCTTGGGCTCATACTCACCATACCAGATGCCCCACCACACCAGAGGGACATGTGTCCAACGATGTTCATAGTGTCCTTGTTTGGAATAGCCAGAAGCTAAGATCTCTAATAAGGAGGAGTATGAAGCTTAAACCAGCAAAACTATCTCCTGTAACCAGGCAAGAATTCTGGTGAAGACATTGGGATACTAACCCAGCCACAAATCCTTTGACTTACCTTTGTCCTGCCTACAAGATACGCTAGGGTAAAGGTGGCACAGATTCTGGGAGTAGCCTACCAATGACTGGTCCTCCTTCTTCAGACCCATGCCATTAGAGGAATCCCACCCTGATTCTTCCTGGAAGCCAGGAATCAGAGACTCCGTAACCCGGAAATCTAGAATGAAACTAAATACAACTGCCTCTGTAAAACAAAAAAGTCAACAAAAATGATTCCTAATGATATTCTGCTATACTCATAGACAGGAGACTAATATAATCATCATCAGTGAGGCTTCACCCAGCAACTGATAAATACAGATGTATAGATCCAGAGCCAGTGTGGGTAGAAAAGAATGTATCAGGCATGGGGGTCAAGGAACCCACAAGAAAACGCATCTGCATTTTTTTTGCAATTCCCTGATGACTAAGGACTTTGAAAATTTCTTTAAGTGCTTCTTGGCCATTCAAGATTCCTCTGTTGTCAATTCTCTGCTTAGCTCTGTACCCCTGTTTTCAATTGGTTATTTGGTGTTTTGGAGGTTCACTTTTTGAATTCTTTATATATTTTAGATATTAGCTCTCTATCAGATAGTTAGTAAAGATTATTCCAAGTCTGTAGGCTGCCAATTTTTCCTATTAACTGTGTCTTTTGCCTTACAAAAGGTTTTTAGTTTAATGAGGCCCCACTTATCAGTTCTTGATCTTAGAGCCAGAACCATTAGAGTTCTATTTAGAAAACTGCCCCCCTCCAGTGCCAATGTATTCAAGGCTCTTTCCCACTTTCTCTTCTATTAGATTCAGTGTATCTAGTTTTAGGTTGAGGTCCTTGATTCACTTGTACTTGAACTCTGTGAAAGGTAATAAATAGGGGTATATTTCCACTTTTCTTCATACTTATTGCCTGTTATATTGCTACTGTTTATTAAAGATGCTTTCTTTGTTCCATTGTGTGGTTTGGGCACCATTGTCAAACATCAAGTGCCATAAGTGTGTGAGCTTATTTCTTTATCTTCACTTTTAATCCAGGGACCAATCTGTCTGTTTTTGTACCAATACCATATGGATTTTATCACTATTGCTCTGTAGTACACCTTGAGATCAAGGATGGTGATTCCCCTAGAAGTTCTTTTATTGTTAAGAAATGTTTTTGCTCTCCTGGGTGTTTTGCATTTCCATATGAAATTAAGAATTGCTCTTTCCATGTATGTGAAGAACTGTGTTGGAATCATGATGGGGATTGTGTTGAATCTCTAGATTGCCTTTGGTACAATGGTCATTTTTACCACGTTAATCCTACCAATCCATGAGCACTGGAAAACTTTCCATCTTCTTCGTTCTTTGATTTTTTCTTTGGAGATTTGAAGTTCTTGTTGTAAAGATCTTTCACTTGCTTGGTAAGAGTTACAGCAAGTATTTTTTTTTTTTAAATTACTATTTGTGGCTATTATGAAGGGTGTTGTTTCCCTATTTTCTTTCTCAGACCATTTAATATTAGTATAAAGAAGGCTACTGATTTAAGTTAATTTTATATACAGGCACTTTACTGAAGTTATTTATCAGCTGTTGAAAATCTCTTGTAGATTTTTTGAGGTCTCTCAAATATACTGTTATATGTCATCTACAAATAGTGATACCTTGACTTCTACTTTTCTAGTTTTTATCCCCGTAATCGCCTTTTGTATTCTAGCTAGAACACCAAGTACTATATTGAATAGATACAGAGAAAGTAAGTAGCCTTGTCTTGTCCCTGATTTTGTGGGATTCTCTCCACTTAATATGATATTGGCTGATCGTTTGCTGAATACTGCTTTTTATTATATTTAGATAAGTACCTTGAATTCCTGGTCTATCCAATACTTTTAACATGAAGGGGTGTTGTATTTCATTAATTGCTTTTTCAACATATAATTAGATGATCATATGATTTTTTTTCTTTGAGTTTGTCTCTATAGTGGATTACATTAATGGTTAATGGATTTTCATATATTAAACCACCCCTGAATCCCTTGGATGAAGCCTACTTGATTGTGATGAATGATGGTTTTGATGTGTTCTTGGAATTTGTTTGCTACAATTTTATTGAGTAGTTTTGCAGATATTCATACCAAAATTGGTCTGAAGTTCTCTCTCTCTCTCTCTCTCTCTCTCTCTCTCTCTCTCTCTTTTTTGGTTGGGTCCTTGTATACTTTAGGTATCAGAGTAATTGTGGCTTCATTAAATTAATTAGGTAGTATTACTTCTGTTTCTATTTTATAGAATAGTTTGAGGAGTGTTGGTATTAGCTCTTCTTTGAAGGTCTGGTAGAATTCTATACCAAAGCCATCTGACTTTGGGCTTTTTTTGATTGGGAGGTTTTTTAATGACATCTATTTCCTTAGGGAATATGGGACTATTTAGATAGTTTACCTGCTCTTGATTTAACTTAGGTCATCCACTTCTACTTTTTCCAGTTTGGTTGAATAAAGGCTTTTGTAGTAGGATCTGAAGATATTTTTTCAATTTCCTTAATTTCTGTTGGTATGTCTCCATTTTCATTTTGGATTTTGTTAATATAGATACCATCTATGTGTCTATTAGTTAGTTTGGCTAAGGTTTATCTATTGTATTGATTTTATAAAAAAAAAAAAAAACAGCTTTTGGTTTTGTTGATTCTTTTTATCAGTCTTTGTTTCTAATTGGTGGATTTCTGTCCTGAGTTAGATTATTTCCTGCCATCTACTCCTTTTGTGTGTATTTGCCTCTTTTTGTTCTAGGGATTTTAGGTGTGTTGTTAAGTTCTTTGTGTAGGTGCTCTCCAGTTTCTTTATGAGGGCATTTACTGCTATGAATTTTTCCTCTTAGGAATGCTTTCATTGTGTCCCATAAGATTGGATATGCTGTATCTTCTTTTTCATTGAATTCTAGAAAGTCTTTAATTCCTTTTTTTTCCTGACCAAGTTATCATTGAGTAGAGAGTTGTTCAGTTTCCATGGGTATGTAGGGTTTCTATTGTTTTTGTTTTTATTGAAGTCTAACCTTTATCCATTGTTATTGCCTTCCTCTCTGTTGTAGATTAGAATGCCTCAAATCATGAACCAAAATCAATATTTACTCCTTTAAGTTCTTTTTTTTAGGTATTGTATCACCAGATTGAGATAAGTAATTAATACAGAAAATTAGTACTGTAAGTTTGATTGTTGCTTTAATACATCCAACCAAAAGTAGCATGTTGAAGTTGGTGTTTAGAATCACTATAGAAGAATCATGAGTTTCATAATTAGAATGCTGTAAACAGAGTTTGATGAGCCATTCTTGTAGGAATGTAAAAGGTCAGAATTTGTGCAGAAGGTTGGGTGTTAAAACACTGTATTCTCTAATTGTGACATTTCAGAAAGGATAGAGGACTCTGTGAGAGTTTGGACTAGAGGCCATTCTCATTATATACTGAGAAAGTCCTATATTCTATTTACTGAAATATTTAGTGAAGCTGAATTTTAAAGTAAGGAACAAATTTTCACAGGTACTAGCAGTTCATAAATGAGGTAGATGCCAGAGTGGACCTACTCAAGCCCCTGGATCTGGGTCTGGGTAGTAGCTGAAATTGGTCAGCCCACCAAATCTCTTGAACCCATGCTACTAGAGTGAGCTCTGCAATGCTGCCCTAGCTAGCTCATGAAATGCCACAGCCAGACAGGGGCAGGGCTAGATCTCCTACTCTTAAATGCTTGCACATTTTTTTTTTTATGTAACAGAGCTTGTAGAACAAAATTGTAGAAGCCTGCTGGAGCCCAGATTATGCCCCTGTTTATATTGGATGCTTCAGAGTTTGGCATTAGCTTCCCTGGATTTCAATCTTTTTTTGTCTAGTCTTCCTTGTTTGTTCTCTGATACTTCCATTTTGGCATAAGAACATTTTATTACAAGTATATAACTTGTTATTTTTTATTTTGCAAATACTCAAAGTTAAAAGATTGCCTTGAGGCTGAGAAGAGACTTTGACCCTTGGCCATTTGGACAATATTAAAACTATGCATAGTTTTGATGTGGAACTGAAGATATTTTATATTGTGAGGTGGCCATGAATCTATGAGGTCAAAAGGTAGAATGTTATGGCTTAAATGTAAAATGTCCCTTACAGGTTGATATGTCTGAATACTTTTTTGATAGCTTGAGGCAGTGTATAATAAAATTTTTTGTACATGTGTATAGCTGAACAAAGTGGGACATTAGGGAATGGACTTTAAGTGTTTCATCCTAGCCTCTGTTCCAGCACTAATTTTTCTGTTTTCTGGTTGCTACCATGTAACAAGTCTGTTGCTTTTATTGCTAAGAAGCATTTTATTGTATGGCTATATCATTGTCCATTTATCCTTTCACATTCTAATAGTCACATATATTAGTAGTGGTTGTTCACTGTTATATAAAAAATGCCATCAAAACTTAGTAGCTTAAAATCTACAGTTCCAGTGGGGTTGGGGGTCCGTGTGCAGCTTAATGGGATGTATATGAATCAACTGACTGGAATAAATGTACAAAACAGGGCCACAGTAGTTTCACAATCTAAATGGAACTGAATTGACAGTCTTGATACTGGCATGCTTTAGATTCAGTATTGAATTAAGTGAGATTGTTGTATGGTACCAGACCACTTATGAAAATACAGAGACTCAGTGTAGTACAACTTAGTTTTGGTGCTTGGCTCTGTCAGCTATGCTTCTCTCTCTGCTTTTCTGTCTCTATATTTCTGTCTCTCTATCTCTGCCTCTGTCTCTCTCACATGCTTGAGATCAAGCACACACAGATAGACGTACATACACACAGATGCATAGATAGATAGATAGATAGATAGGTAGGTAGGTAGGTAGATAGATAGATAGATAGATAGATAGATAAATAGATAGATAGAAAGAACAAGTCTATATAAAATATGGGCCTAAATAGTCACTGATGGAGAAAGAATTCTAGACAGGTAGACAGGTATTTTACTGAATGGTTCTATATCATATCACACTTATATCCTAATATTGTAGCCCAGGTCTTCAAGTCATGGCCCCATCACATTTTCAGAACCCAGTCCATAACTCCAACATGACTATGAGAACTAAGCTCTAACTGGCACTTTTTGGCCTACTCTGTAGGCTTTTGACGCTCACAAAATTAAGGGTTTGCCTTCCTCACTCTTTGGTGAGTCTGAAGTCTTGTATTCAGGAACAGAGCAATAAAGCAATTCTTGTTTTCTTTTTATATGTAAAAAGCATGAGGTTAATAAACATTATATAGGTGCTGTAGAGTGACTTTATTTCTTGGAAGATATTAAGAAATGTTTATTCGACCAGCCCAGTGGCTCTGGTTCCTTCTGGTCTCTCTGGGCTGGTCTCCTGAGCAGACCTTGGATGCAAACTCTGCAGCCAGTCCCACAACACCCAGAGGAAGCCCCAATCCCAGGTGCTCTGACACACCAAGGAGCAGAGGTGAGGAGGAACCAACATCTGTCCCAACACTGGGAGTAACTGGGACTAGCAGGACCAGGCACACAGGAACACTACCAGCCCAGTGGCTCGGGTTCCTTCTGGGGGTTCCTTCTGGTCTCTCTGGGCTGGTGTCCTCAGCACATCTTGGGCGCAAACTTAACATCCAGTCCCACAACACACAGAGGAAGCTCTAACAAGCCCAGGTGCTCTAACAAGCCCAGGATCACAGGATCACAGAATCACAGGATCACAGAGACAGCTTGACTCTGAGGAGTTCTGACACAACCAGGATCACAGGAAGGAGAGGCTCCAGTCAGATTTAGCAGGGGCAGGTAGCAACAGATGGTGGGGGGGGCAAGTGTAAGAAAATAAACAACACAAACCAAGGTCATTTGGCATCAACAGAACATAATTCTCCCACCATAGCAAGTTCTGGACACACCATTACAACAGAAAAGCAAGACTCAGATCTAAAATCACTTCTCATGGTGATGATGCAGGACTTTAAGAAAGACTAAATATCATCTTCAAAGAAATCCAGGAGAACACAGGTAAACAGCTAGAAGCCCTTCAAGAGGAAACACAAAAATCCCTTAAAGAAGTACAGGAAAACACAATCAAACAGGTGAAGGAAATGAGCAAAACCATCCAGAATCTAAAAATGGAAAGAGAAATCAGAAAGAAAGACAACCCTGGAGATACAAAACCTAGGAAAGAAATCAGGAGTTATAGTTGCAAACATCACCAATAGAATACAAGAGATGGAAGAGAGAATCTCAGGTGCAGAAGACACCATAGAAAACATTGACACAACAGTCAAAGAAAATGCAAAAAAGCAAAAAGCTCCTAACCCAAAACATCCAGGAAATCCAGGACACAATAAGAAGACCAAACCTAAGGATAATAGGTAAAGAAGAGAGTGAAGATCCCCAATGTAATGGGCCAATAAATATCTTCAACAAAATTATGGAAGAAAACTTCCCTACCCTAAAGAAAGAGATGCCCACAAACATACAAGAAACCTACAGAACTCCAAATAGACTGGACAAGAAAAGAATTTCCTCCCACCACATAATAATAAAAACACCAAATGCACTAAACAAAGAAAGAATATTAAAAGCAGTGAGGGAAAAAGGTCAAGAAACATATAAAGGCAGGCCTGTCAGAATTACACCAGGCTTCTCGCCAGAGACTATTAAAGCTAGAAGATCCTGGGCAAACATGGGAGACTCTCAGGAATCTTGCTGGCCAGCTGGCCTGGTATACACAGCAGAGAACAACAGTGTACTGCTCACTGCTCAGGTAGTTTGTTCTCTTCCAGACAATTTAGGTGCTCTCTTGTTCTTCCAAGTATCTCAACTTGTTTCTGCATCTTCTAAGTAGCTTAGCTGGTCTAAGCCTCTTTTAAGCAGTTCAGCATATCTGGGTGAATCTTTTCATGCTCCTTACAGTTTATATATGCTTAGAGATAGAAAGCCATAGTATATGTGATCAGTTTGAGGGACCTTCTGGAATCCTTAAGACATTTCCTTTCTGATTTCGAGGAGTTTTCCTACAAGTTAGAAAGTTGCATATATTTCATATCTCATTATACTCCTTGTTATTTTACTTCACCTTTAACATCTATGTCTTGTAGAACTTTCCTCCAAAATGGACACTTTAATATAAGAGGGAATTACTATAAATATTTTCTTAAAAGTAAACTGTTTGTAAGGCACTGACTGAAATATCAGTTTTATACTTTCATGTCCTAAATTTTATAGGATCCACCCATATTATAAATAATGATACTTAGAATTTTGAAACTCCCTGTACTGGGTAGATTATAATAATATAATAATTTTACTTTGATTTCAAAAATGGGCCTCATTTGTGAGTTGTGAAGTCTTACTTGCCATTATCTTAGGTTTACCTTCAAATACTATGAAAAGATTGAGGCTGAGCCACTGTACTTGCTCTATGATTGCAACTTTTCTTTTTTCCAGAAACTAAATTACTCTGTGAGTCTGTAGAGTGTCACTAATCGTGACTTCCTCATCAGTGAACATTTTCTTGAAAGAGTGTGCCAGTGCCTTATATATGGTTTTATTGCTATGATGAGACATCATGATTATAGCAACTTTTATAAAGAAGAGTATTTAACTGGGGTTGGATTACAGTTCAGAGGTTTAGTCTATTGTCATCATGGTGAGAATCATGGGAGCACAAAGGCAGGCATGCTACTGCTGGAGAAGAAGCTGAGAGTTTTACATCCCAATGTGTAGACAGCAGCCAGAGAAAATAATCAAGTGGGCTTCATTTGAGCATCTGAAAGCTCAGAGCCCACTCCACATGACATACTTCCTACAGCAAGACCACACTTATTTTAACAAGTCCATATGCACTCCAAAAAGCCACACATACTTCAACAAGGCCACACCTTGAAATAGTGCCAATTTCTGAGAGCCCTTGGGTCCATTTTTTTTCAAACCACCAGAGTCTGCTTTTGTTTTTAGTTTTTATGGTATACCTACCATAGAACGCCTGCCTACTCACCTTCACCTGTTCAAATGTTGATTTTCTTTTCCTACACAGTAGTAGATACTCCATCCCATTGACCATACATAGTCATTCCCTGTCTTGCTTCTTATTTATTTTCTGTATGGTCTACTTTTGTGTCAATTTAACATAAGCTAACATCATCAAAGAGGTGGGTGGGAGCTTCTGTTGAAGAAATGCCTCAGTTTGAAGAGATCAAGCTGTAAAGCATTTCCACAGTTACTGATCATTGGAAAATCCTTCAAGGCACTGTGGGTGGTGCGATCCTTGGGCTGGTGCTTGTGGATTCGAACAGAAAATAGGCTGAGAAACCTAGGGGAAGCAAGGCAGAAAGTAACAATATTCCATAGCCTCTTTATCAGCTCTTGCTTTCTGGACTTTTCTCTGTTTGAGTTCTTGTCGTGATTTCCTTTGGTGACGAACAGTTATAATATCAAAGTGGAAAATCCTTTCCTCTTCAACTTGTTTTGGTCATTGTGTTGCATTCCAGCAATAGAAACCCTAACCAAGACAGCTTTCTATTTTAATAAATCTATTTCATTTAATACATTGAGGAAAGTTTTATTGACACAACTCCATTTTTGACACTTATTGTTATTTAGTATGGACTGAATTCTATTTTGATAATCTTCTGCAGTTCTCATTCATCTTTTCAGTTAATTTCCCATGTTGTTTCCCATTGCACAGGTGGTCCCATCTACTGTCATTCAGAGTGTTGCTCACATCTCTGAGATGGTGAATTCTAGCGGCTTGCTGTTTGCTTACCAAGGGCTGGATGAATGTTAGATGAAAATTGTATCATGTTATCCTTTGCCAGTTTTCAATCATTCAACCAAATGTTTTCATTATAATAAGAGCAATGGTGCATAGAACCATTATAATCACAAAGAAAACCTGAAGGAAGGATAAATGAAGAATCCATAAGATGGTGTCAATGAGATACAACTTCCTTTGAATCCCTAGAGGAAACCACTAATGCTAAGGCCTTACTAGTCAAAGTTAAGCTAGAATGCCAACTGAAGAAATAAATGGCTACTGTCTCTCTCTACACAGTGAAGAAATAATCAAAAGTCACCTTCATAGCTCTTGGCTCATTACCTAGACTAAGCAAAGGATAAATTGTTCAGACAATATATTATAAATTCCCCTATTTTGAACACTAATAGCATAACTCCAGATTGCTTATGGCCTTGAATATCTATGCATTCTTTTCTACTTTATAGGAATGACAAGCAAATGCAAGCCCAAGAGTTCTGAAAACTCTCCAAAACTTGTTTCAGAAAGAGATATTTTTTTCATGTATTGCCTTCCTCACTCTTACTCAGTCTGTACCTTGAGACATCAATGGCTTGGACTTGAACAATTTTTCTGTAATTGAAATCACCTTAGACATTTACTCTGTTCACTATAATATCCATACATTTTCAAATCTGCTAAGAGAATTACTGTTTAAGTGACTGTCTTAGTTAAGACTACTACTTTTGTGAAGAAACACCATGAACAAAGCAACTTGGGGAGGAAAAGTTTTATTTGACTTACATTTTCACATCACTGTTTATCATCAAAGTAAGTTAAGACAGGATCTCAAATAGGGCAGGAATCTGAAAGCAGGAGCTGATGTAGAAATCATGGAGGAATGCTGCATACTGGCTGTATCGTCATGGCATGCTCAGCCCAGCCTGGCTTCTTATACAACCCAGATCAGGGGTGTCACCACATACAACTGGCTGCACCCTCATACATCAATCATTCAACATCCTTAGTCATTAGGGAAATGCAAATCAAAACAACCCTAAGATTCTACCTCACACCAGTAAGAATGGCTAAGATAAAAAACTCAGGTGACAGCAGATGCTGGCGAGGTTGTGAAGAAAGAGGATCCAGCTATACCACTCTTGGACATATACCCAGAAGATGCTACAACATGTAATAAGGATACATGCTCCACTATGTCCATAGCAGCCAGAAATTTGAAACAACCCAGATGTCCCTCAACAGAGGAATGGATACAGAAAATGTGGTACATTTATACAATGGAGCACTACTCAGCTATTAAAAAAATAAATTTATAAAATTCTTAGGGAAATGGATGGATCTGGAGAATATCATCCTGAGTGAGGTAACCCAATCACAAAAGAGCACACATGGTATGCACTCACTAATAAGTGGATACTAGCCCAGAAGCTTGGGAAACAAGATATAATCCACAAACCATGAGAAACTCAAGAAGAAGGAAGACCAAAGTGTGGATACTTCGTTCCTTCTTAGAAGGGGTAACAAAATACCCATGGAAGGAGATGCAGAGACAAACTATTGAACAGATACTGAAGGAAGGACAATCCACAGACTGCTCCACCTAGGAATCCATCCCATATTTAATCAGTAAACCCAGACACTATTGTGGATGCCAGCAAAAGCTGGCTGACAGGAGCCTGATGTAGCTGTCTCCTGAGAGGCTCTGCCAGTGTGTGACTAATACAGAAGTAGAGGCTCACAGCCATACATTGGATTGAGTACAGGGTCCCCAGTAAAGGAGCTAGAGAAAGGACCCCAGGATCTGAAGGGTTTGTTGCCCTTTAGGATGAACAACAGTTTGAACTAACTAGTACCCTCAGAGCTCCCAGGGACTATACCACCAACCAATGAGTAAGCATGGTGGGACTCAGGGCTCCAGCAGCATATGTATCAGAGGATAGCCTAGTCAGTCATCAATGAGAGGAGAGGACATTGGTATCATGAAGGTTCCATGTCCCAGTGTAGAGGAATGCCAGGGCCAGGAAGCCAGAGAGGGTGGGTTGGTAGGCAAGGGGATGGGGAAGGCAACAGTGTTCTTGTTTGTTTGCTTGTTTTCAGAGGGGAAATCTGGAAAGGAGATATCTTTCGAAATGTAAATAAAGAAAAAATCTAATAATAAAAAACGAAAATATTCTACATTCTAGCATCTACAGGCTTGGTTATATGCTGATATTATTGTGATATTTTCTCAATTCTCTTCCTCTTAGATAACTATATGTGTCAAGTTGACATAAAAACAGCCAGAATAATGGTCATGGTTATCTTAACCAACTAATCCAAAAGGTTGCTAGAGAATTATTCAATTATTCATTCCTAACATTCAATAGGCAGTTTTTCCTAGGATAGTAAAAAAGTCCCACTATGCTTGCCCTAATATATATGTTAATTACCTAAATCTAGATTCTCAGAATATTGTTGTATTTGAAGACAGAACCTTTAAAAGATATCCAGGTTATACTTACCTTTTGTCAGGCAAACCCTTATTTAAGCTTATTGGTGATCTTTTAAGGAGGGAGACAACAAGGATATAGAAGAACAGAGTAAATCCCACATGAGGAAAAAAGTGAAGATACTGATCTTCAGCTAAGAGTGATCTCAAGGGAAACCAAATCTGCCCATGCTAAATTTTGTAAGGTGGACATGTATAATAAGAATGGTTTTAGTCTGTTACCTGAGTTTTTCAACTGAACTAAGAAGGGCGTTTACTATTATCTTCTTTTCCTGCTTCTTAATTTTGCTATAATCCTGGAGATTGAATGTTGCCCACAGTCACAGCACTGAGGTTCAGTGTAATACTAAACATAGAATTAGCTCTGTAGACCCTGGTAGGAGTTTCTTCGCTATCTTACTTTATTTTCTGCTCTCAGTAACCAACAACTGGTTACTCAGTTCTTAAGAGTGTATTTAAGTCTGTAATTCAAGCCCTTTCTGAATCTATTTTAATGAACCCACTTTCCTAATGTCTTCTTTAAAATTGATGCTTGAAAATTGAATGCTGGTATTAGTTCTTTTGTGATATTTGGCTTTGTATCTTTACTTCTTTGCAATTTCATTTTGATGCTTAAAAGTCATGCTCTAGTTTGATAGTTCTAGAACTTAGTTTCCCCTCTAAATTTTTTCTTCATCTTGCTTGATACTGCTGAGAGAGTGCCTTTTATTTCCATGTTACAGTCATTTAGCTGCTTCACAGGCTTTATTATACATTTGAATTTGTTTTGGTATCTAGCATCATTCAAGGTTCACAACAGAAGCCATGTAAGAACTGTAAGAACAGCCAGGCAATGATGGTGCATGCCTTTAATCCTGGTACTTGCAAGGCAGAAGCAGTTGGATTTCTGAGTTTGAGACCGACCTGATCTACAGAGTATGAGTTTTAGGACAGCCAGGGCTACACAAGACAGGGTTTTTCAACCATGTCTTGAAAAACAAACAAACAAAAAAAACCAAACCAAAACAAACAAACAAACAAACAAAAACTGTAAGAACAGAATAGAACTTTTGCTTTGCTAGAAGACTTAGAAAATTGATATTCTACCATGACCAAAGTCTAACTGAAAGTAGCTGGTGAAAAATAAAACAAATCTAAACTGTTCTTATACACAAGCTTTGTATATCTACAAAATATTTGAAACAATTTCTCTAATAAACTTAATATAAATGAACAAAATTATTTATTTATTTTATTAATTCATTGAGCTAATAGTATAGTATCTATTGTCATTTATAACATCACTAAACTGAAAGTAATACAATAAAAATTAATCAACCCAAGCCAAGTTTTCATTTCAGTTCTGCATTTCTGTTTTATAAGACATGAGGCAGAAGTTGAGTAAAGGTGTAGAATAGGCAGAAAGTGTGTTGAGCTTCCTGAAATTTCCTGAAAGCAACTATGCAAACCCTCAAGTAAAATTCCAGCTTGAGGTCGGTGATGTTGATCGGCCTATCACTCACATGTTGATCAATGTAATAGAATTGAAGACCCAGAAATAAACCCCCATGCTTTTTTAAGTTTTTTATTTTTTTTCAAGGCAGAGTTTCTCTGTATAACTCTGGCTGTCCTGGAACTCACTTTGTAGACCATGCTGGCCTTGAACCAGAAATCTGCCTGCCTCTGCCTCCCAAGTGCTGGGATTAAAGGCATGCATGACCACTGCCTGGCTAAAATCCCACACTTATAGACACTTGATCTTTTGGCAAAGAAGCCAAAAACATACAATGGGAAAAAAAGAAAGCATCTCCAACAAATTGTGTTGGTCTAACTGGCAGTTGGTATGCAGAAAAATGAAAATAGATCAATATTTGTCACCTTGTACAATTCTCAAGTCCAAATGGTTCGAGAACTTCAACATAAAAACAGATACACTGAATCTAATAGAAGATAAAGTGGGAAAGAGATTAGAATTCATTGGCATGCAGGAAGGGAAATTTCCTAAACAGAACTCCAATGGCTCAAGCTCTAAGATCAACAATTGGTAAATAGGACCTCATGAAACTGAAAAGCTTCAGTAAGGTAAAGGACATAGTCAATAGGACAAATCAGCAACTTGCATACAGATTGGGAACAATCTTCACTAACCCAACATCCGATAGAGGACTAATATCCAAAATATATAAAGAATTCAAGAAGCTGGCCTTCAAAAACTCAAACAACACAATCAAAAAAGGGGGAATATAGAGCTAAACAGAGAATTGACAACAGAGGAATCTCAAACAGCTGAGATGCACTTAAAGAAATGTTCAAAGATTTTAGTCATCAGGGAAATGGAAATCAAAATGATCCTGAGATTTCACCTTTCAAAACCTCAGGTGACAGCAGATGTTGCTAAGGATGTAGAGAAAGAGGAATGCTCCTCCATTGTTGGTGGGATTGGATATGGGTACAACCACTCTGGAAATCAGTCTGGTGGTTCCTCAGAAAATCAGAAATAGATCTACCTGAAGATCCAGCTATACCACTCTAAGGTATATACCAAAAAGATGCCCCACCATACCACAGGGGTACCTGCTCCATGATGTTCTTAGCAACCTTATTTGTGATAGCCAGAAGCTGGAAACAACCCAGATGTCCCACAACAGAAGAATGGCTACAGAAAATGTGGTTCATTACAATGGAATACTACTGACCTATTAAAAATGAGGACATCCTGAATTTTGCAGGCAAATGGATGGAACTAGAAAATATCCTGAGTGAAGTGACCCATAACCAAAATTACCTGCATGATATATACTCACTAATAAGTGTATATTAGCCAAAATGTTCCAAATATCTAGGATATAATTCTCAAAACTCAAGGTTAAAAAGCAGAAGGGCCCAAGTGAGGATACTTCAATCCCACTTGTGAGGGAGAAGGAAGTCATCACAGGAGGCAGAGGGAAAGAGGGACTTCGGTAGAAGAGGGACAAGGGAGGAGAAAAAGGGAACATGATCAGGTATTGGGGGAGAGAAGAGAGAAGCCCTGAGGACCAGCAGAATGAATGAAAATATGCAACCTTCAAAGGTGGGGGCTGGGGGGTGCCTATAGAAAGTATCAGAGGCCTGAGAGGTAAGAGACTCTCTCTGAAGACTCAAAGAGAGGGACCTGAGTTGGTATGCCAACACTGGGGAGAGGGAACTTGTAGAGTCTACCTCCAGTAGAAAGAAAAGGCATCAAGTGGGGGGATGTGGTTGCCATCCCACAGTCAAGAACTATGACCCAAAATTGTTCTTGTCTAAAAGAACTGCAGAGGAAAAAATGGAGAAGAGACCGAGGGAAAGATGGTCTAGTGACTGGCTCAAATTGGGATTCATCTCAAGGGGAAGTCCAAGATCGAACACTATTACTGATGATATGGCATGCTTACAGACAGGAGCTTAGCATGGCTGTTCTCTGAGAGGCCCAACAGGCAGCTGACTGACACAGAAGCAGATATTTACAGCCAACAAATAGTCTGAAGTCAGGGAACCATGTGGTTGAATTAGGGAAAGGTGGAAGAAATTGAGGAATAGAGTGACCCCATAGAAAAACCAGCAGTCCGACCTAACCCAGATGCCTGAGATCTCTCAGACACTGAGTCACCAACCAGGCAGTATTCAGGAGCTGGTCCAAGGATGCCTGACACATATATACGAGAGGACAGATTGATCTGGCCTCAGTGGGAGAAGATACACCTTACCTTAGAGGGATCCCAGGGAGTGAGGAGGCCTGGCTGGGTTGGGGTGGGGTGGGGACATCTTCTTGGAGACAGGAGAAAGAGGAATTGAATGAGGAGCTGTGGTAGGGTGGCCTGGGAGGTAGGTAATGACTAGACTGTAAAAAAATAAAAAGTAATAAGAAAAGAGTTGATGCCATTAATGCATACTGTGATAAAATGAAAATGAGAGAGAGAGAGGGAGAGGGAGAGAGAGAGAGAGAGAGAGAGAGAGAGAGAGAGAGAGAGAGACAGAGACAGAGACAGAGACAGAGAGACAGAGACAGAGAGACAGAGAGACAGAGAGAGAAGACAAAACTTTTTTGATTTTCAAGACAAGCTTTTTCTTTGTAGCCTAGGCTTTCCTGGAACTCACTCTTTGTACTAGGCTGTCCTCAAACTCAAAAATCTGCCTTCCTCTTCTTTTAGAGTATTTTGATTAAAAATAGCACCTGGATATGAAAAATAAACTTAAATAAACAAACAACCACTTTTATTACTTTGTGAACTTAGCTTTGTTTCTTTTTTTTTTTTTTTTTTTTTTTTTTTTTTTTTTTTTATTTTTTCAAGACAGGGTTTCTCTGTACAGCCTTGGCTGTCCTGGAACTCACTCTGTAGACCAGGCTGGCCTTGAACTCAGAAATCCACCTGCCTCTGCCTCCCAAGTGCTGGGATTAAAGGCGTGCGCCACCACTACCCGGCTAGCTTTGTTTCTTTTTGTCTTTTTCTTCTTCTCCCCTTTTCTTCTCTCATGACCCCTGCTCCTCCTCCTGTTTCTTCTTCATTTTTCTTCCACTTCCTCCCCTTTCTCCTCCTCTTCCTTTTGCTTCTCTCCCTTCTCCCCCTGCTACTGAAATGAATCCTCCTCTGTCTTCTTCTATTTTCTCTTCCTGTTCTTTCTCCTTCTCTTACTCCTCAACATTTACCAATTTGCCAAGCAACAGAGATTTTTCTCTCATCATAAGTGCAAAGACCAGCTTGAGCTTGAGATGTCATGGTCTCAGGCATTCAGAATGTTTTCTTTTGGGAAAAGTACTAGAATGGATACATCTCAAGTTTGAAGCTGTTGTTGATTAAGGCTGAACTGTATTGATATAGTCTGGAGTAGTGGAGGAAAGATGAGTTCTACCACAGATGCTAAGACCTAGTGGACTTTGGGCAGCCTTGACTTGCCAGTTCTATGGTAGTACAAGCGAGCTGAACTCATGATGGTTTAGGAATAAGTTAAGCACCATCAGCAAATGCCCCTGTGTTATGACATTCACAATTGCTGTCAGGGTGCTAAATACAATCTTGAAAGTTTAACAAAGCAACAGGAAGGAAACTACCAACTGCCCACTGCCTCCTCCCCCTTTTCCTTTAGAGATGATTTTCAAACTCTTTTAAAATAAAAATGGACAAGTGGGTCTTCTGTCCACAGCCTGATCTGTGCTGCATAAGATTACTTTTGACAATATAAAATGCATAAATGCCTTTTCATCACATGAGGAAAGCATGCCTACTGGCAAATGAATCATATTATGAAAATTGATTATATCCCAAAAGGGGAAATGTTATTGAAGAGCCAATGGCCTGGGTTGATACATCATTGATCATTGTAAAGAATACTTCCAGAAACTGTTTTTAATCTTTCTGCCAGAGCATTAGCAATTATTCTTTAGCTTGCAGTAAGTAATGACTTGAGTTCCCAGCTTCTGAATCAATAAAACATTTACCCTACTGTTAAAAATGTGCTCTTCTCCTAGACAAGCAGAATTTTTCTTCCAATTACTTTTTTTTAAGTGTGCTCTCATAAAATATTTTAAACGTATATCTCAAAGCTTCTCTTTTTTAAGGAGAAGGCAGTAGACTTCCATTTGTTCTTTTTTCTTCTTACCTTTGAACAATAAGTCATGGGGGTTTCACTGTGATTTGATAACTAAGATTTATTTTCATCATATTTTCAAACATAATACAGGACAAGTTCTACCAACTGGTATATTAGATTTACCAATCAAGGAATGTTTCCACTTCCTCTGACTGAGAGGAGATAAATTATCACTACTATGGAGGCTAACCACTCACATCATCTTCATAATGCATACATACATGCTTCATAAAGCTGTTGCATTGGCTAATCAAGAGCACCCATAAGACAGTTATCAACCTAACACAGAGATAGGTAAAAATTTTAAGATACAAACACATATATAGGCAGATCTTTGCTATCTGAAAACTTAACCTTTCAGAGAATTTTCCTTTCAAAAAGACAGACCCTGTTTCTAATTGAAATTATTGCCTAAATCCAATACAAATCTACTACTACGATTTCTTTTCTTTTTTCTTTTTAAAGTTTTTTCTTTCTTTCTTTTTTGTATTAATTATTCCATTCATTTACACCTCAAATGTTATCCCAGTTCCCAGTTACCTTTCCACCAACCTCCCATCCCAAATCTTCCCTCTCCTTTCCCCTTTGCTTGTATGCAGGTGTTCCCCCACCATCTCCTACCCCACTGACCTAGCATCCCCCTACACTGGGGCACAAAACCTCCACATTACCAAGGGTCTCCCCTCCCATTGCTGTCAAGTAAGGCCATCCTCTGCTACATATGTATCTGGAGCCATGGATCCCTCCAGGTACACTCTTTGTTTGATGGTCTAGACTCTGGGAGAACTGGGTTGTCAGGCCAACCAATGTTGTTCTTCCAATGGGGTTGCAATCCACCTCAGCTCCTCCAGTCCTTCTGTCAGCTCCCCCACCAGGGTCCCTGAGCTCAGTTTGATGGTTGGCTCCAAGCATCCACATTTGCATTGGTCTTTAGCTGGCCGGACCTCCCAAGCTGGGTTTGGTGTCTTCAGACATGATGGTTTCCCAAGTAGGGCAGTCCCTGGTTGACCCCTCTTCAGTCTTTGTTCCATTTTTTTGTCCCTGTTCTTCCTTCAGACAGGAACATTTCTGAGTTAAAAACTTTGAGATTGGTGGGGGCTCCATCCTTCCACCAGGGGCTGTGTCTACTTACTGGAGGTAATCTCAACAGGTTCTATCTCCCCCTTCTCTGCACTTTTCAGCTAAAATCATCACCATAGAGTCCTGGGAACCACATGTTTCCCTGGTGTCTGGGACTCTCTAGTGGCTATCCCAGTTTCTCATCCCCCACTGCTACATATTTTTATTCATTTTCCTGACCCTCTGTACCTCTCTCATATCTACTCCAGTTGCTGATATTGGCCCCTTATTTCCTCCTACTCCTCTCCACTTCCAGGTTCCCCTCTCCCTCCATCTCCCATGATCATCCTGGTCCCCCTCAATGCAGGAATGAAGCATTCACACCCTGGTTTTCCTTCCTTCTACACTTGATATGGCCTGTGGGTTGTATCATGGCCATTGTGATCTTTTGGGCTAACATGCACTTACTTAGTGAGTACATATCATGAACATTCTTATATGTCTCGGTTACCTCAATCAGGATGATACTTTCTAGTTCCATCCATTTGCCTGCAAATTTCATGAGGTCATTATTTTTAATCACTACATAGTACTCCATTGTGTATATGTACCCCATTTTCTGTATCCATTCTTCTCTTGAGGGACATCTGGGTTGTTTCCAGCTTCTATTATAAATAAGGCTGCTATGAACATAGTGGCACACGTGTCCTTGTTATATGTTGGAGCATCTTTTGAGTATATGACCAGTAGTGGTATATCTGGGTCCTCAGGTAGAACTATTTACAATTTTCTCTCAAGTACCAGATTGATTTCCAAAGTGGTTTTACCAGTTTGCAGTCCCACCAGCAATGGAGGACTTTCTCCACAGCCTCTCCAACATCTGATGTCACCTTTGGTATTTGATCTTAGCCATTCTGACTGGTGTGAGGCAGAATCTCAGGGTCATTTGTATTTGCATCTCCTTGGTGACTAACAATGTTGAACATTTCTTTAAGTGCTTCTCAGCAATTCGAGATTCCTCTGCTTAGAATTCTCTATTTAACATTTTACTCTATTTTGGGTTATTTGGTTCTCTGGAGTCTACATTCTTCAGTTATTTGTATATTTTGGATATTAGCCCTCTATCAGATATAGGTTTGGTAAGTATCTTTTCCCAATCTATCAGTTGCTGTTTTTGTTGACAGTGGCCTTTGTTTTACAGAAGCTTTTAAATTTCATGAGGTGCCATTTGTCAATTGTTGATCTTAAAGCATAAGCCATTGGTGTTCTGTTCAGGAAGTTTTCCCCTGTGCTCACTTCCCTACTTTCTCTTCTAATAGATTCAACGCATCTGGTTTTATATAGAGGTTCTTGGAATGGAGCTTTGTACAAGGAGATAAGAATGGATCAATTTACATTCTTCTACATGAAGACTGCCCACTGAACTAGCACTATTAGTTGACAATACTGTCTTTTTTCCACTGGATGGTTTTAGGTTTTTTTTTGGTTTTTTTTTTTGGTTTTTTTTGACAAAGATACAGCTATAAGTTGCCATTGGTCCTCAGTTATAAGTAGACTTCTGTGACCACCTCCCTTCTGACTGCTGAAATATGATTTAGCTTGAACATTCAGAGGTCTTCAAAGAGACATCACAATAACTGTGAGTTTATATGTATGTTGTATCCAGGGGACACTTCTCTTTTATTCAACGCTACCTGTGGATCCTCTATAACAAAGGATAAACAACCTGAGAAAGAAATTAGGGAAACAACACCTTTCACAATAGTCACAAATAATATAAAATACCTTGGTGTGACTCTAACTGAGCAAGTAAAGATCTGTATGACAAGAACTTCAAGTCTCTGAAGAAGGAAATCAAAGAAGATATCAGAAGATGGAAAGATCTCCCATGCTCATGGTTTGGCAGAACTAAAATAGTAAAAATGACCATCTTGCTGAAAGCAATCTACAGATTCAATGCAATCCCCATCAAAATTACAAATCAATTCTTCACAGATTAGAAAGAGCAATTTGCAAATTCATCTGGAATAACAAAAAACCTAGGATAGCAAAATATTCTCAACAATAAAAGAACCTCTGGTAGAATCACCATCCTGGACCTTAAGCTGTACTACTGAGCAATTGTGATAAAAACTGCATGGTATTGGGACAGTGACAAGCAGGTGGATCAATGGAATAGAATTAAAGACTCAGAAATGAACCCACACACCAATGGTCACTTCATCTTTGATGAAGGGGCTAAAATGATCCAGTAGAAAAAAGACAACATTTTCAACAAATGGTGTTGGCTCAACTGTTCATTAGCACATAGAAGAATGCAAATCAATCCATTCCTATCTCCTTGTACAAAGCTCAAGTCCAAGTGGATCAAGTACCACCACATAAAACCAGGTGCACTGAAACTAATAGAAAAGAAAGTGGGGAAGACCCTCAAGCACATAGGCACAGGGAGAAATTTCCTGAACAGAACACCAATAGCTTATGCTCTAAGATCAAGAATTGACAAATGGGACCTCATAAAATTATAAAGCTATTGCAACCAGTAGATTGGGAAAAGATCTTTACCAATCCTTTATCTGATAGAGGGCTATTATACAATATATACAAAGAACTCAAGAAGTTAGACTCCAGAGAACCAAATAACCCTATTAAAATGGGGTACAGAGCTAAACAAAGAATTCTCAACTGACGAATACCAAATGGCTGAGAAACACCTAAAGAAATGTTCAACATCTTTAGTCATCAGAGAAATGCAAATCAAAATAACCCTGTGATTCCACCTCACACCAGTCAGAATGGCTAGGATAAAAAAACTCAGGTGATAGCAGATGCTGATGAGGTTGTGGAGAAAGAGGAACACTCCATTGCTGGTGGGATTGCAAGCTGGTATAACCACGCTGGAAATCAGTTTGGCAATTCCTCCAGAAAATGGACATATTACAACCAGATGATCCATTTATACCACTCCTGAGCATATACCCAGAAGATGCTCCAACATGCAATAAGGATACATGCTCCACTATGTCCATAGCAGCCTTATTCATAATAGCCAGAAACTGGAAACAACCCAGATGTCCCTCAACAGAGGAATGGATACAGAAAATGTGGTACATCTATACAATGAAGTACAACTCAGCTATTAAAAAGAATGAATTCATGAATTTCTTAGGGAAATGGATGGATCTAGAGAATATCATCCTGAATGAGGTAACCCAATCACAAAAGAACACACATGGTATGCACTCATAAGTGGATATTAGCCCAGAAGCTCAGAATACCCAAAATACAATCCACAAACCACAAGAAACTCAAGAAGAAGGAAGACCAAAGTGTGGATACTTCATTCCTTCTTAAAAGGAAGAACAAAATACCCATGGAAGGAGTTGCAAAGACAAACTATGGAGTGGATACTGAAGGATCGGCAATCTAGAGACTGCTCCACCTGCGAATCCTTCCCATATTCAATCATGAAATCCAGATACTAATTTTTTTCAGCATAAATATATTTAATTTATTTGGACTAAATTGCAGAAGAAAACCCATGATAAATATCATTTAAATTAAACATAGATTATTGTGTCAGGCATCTTTGTCAATAATCATAGCCCTAGGCAGTGATGCTAATCAAGCTTGAAAGAATAATTTGGGGAATGCCAGGGCCAATAATTTGAAGAGGGTGGCAGGCATAGGGAGGGGGGAGGCAACAGGGGTTTGTTCTTGTTGATTTTGTTTGTTAGTTTGTTTTTTGGAGTGGAAACTGGGAAATGAGAAATTTACATGTAAATAAAGAAAATATCTTAAAAAAAAAGAATAATTTGGGTTCAGTGAATCTTTTTTTTTTTTTTTCAAGTGCTGGCTGACAGGAGCCTGATATAGCTGTCTCCTGAAAGGCTCTGACAGTAACCCACTAATATGGAAGTAGAGGCTCACAGCCATCCATTGGACTGAGCACAGCGTACCCAGGGAAGGAGCTAGAGAAAGGACCCAAGGACCTGAAGTGTTTGTAGCCCCTTAGGACGAACAACAATATGAACTAACTAATACCCTCAGAGCTCTCAGGAACTAAACCACCAACCAAAGAGTACACATGCCGGGACTAATGGCTCCAGCAGCATATGTATAGCAGAGGATGGCCTAATCAGTCATCAATGGAAGGAGAAGCCCTTGGTCTGGTGAAGGTTCTATGCCCCAGTGTAGGGGAATGCCAGGGCTAGGAAGGGGGAGAGGTTGGGTTGTTGAGCAGGGTGAGGGGGGAGGGAACAGTGTTTTTTTCTTTTTCTTTTTTTTCATCTTTTCTTTTTTTTCTTCTCTTTTTTTGAGGGGAAAACGGGAAAGGAGATATCATATGACATGTAAATAAAGAAAATATCTAATAAAAAATAAAGAAAAATATTTATGCTCTTACCCTTCTTTTTAACAGTATGTGAGCCTTAGGAGAACTAAGTGTGATATAGAGGAATAGTTAGTTTCTTCTAAGAATGTTACCCCTGATATGTCAACCTTACTCCAGTGGGAAGTTAAATAGCCAAGAATATACTCACAATACAAAATGGGCTTGATGGATGAAAAACATACAATTTGGATTGGTAGTAAAGAGAAATGGATCTGGACAGAATAATAAAAACAGAATATAATTAAAATAACTTGGACAAAGTTTCAATATTATAGTGGAGAAAAGTCTAATAGAATTTTATTTGAAACACACTCTAGAAGAAATACATTATTCATAAATTTCTTTCCATATTTTGCTCAAAAATAGCATTGGAGTTAGTAACTTTTAGTGTAGTTATTAGATTATTTCTTTGTCACTCTTTCCATTCATTCATCTATGCAGCAAATACTGATTGAGTGTTTGTAGCATGTGGGGTATTTTACTCCACTCTGTACACCCAAAACTTGTTTTCCAGTCAGAATGACATCATGGGAAAATATTTTTTCTTTCTTATTATATGTGGAGACCCAGAAATAGTCATTACTTGTGCATCTTCTTCTGACTGCACCTCCCTAGAAAAATGCTCTGAGGAATGTTTCTCTAAGGCAAGTAGCTTGATTTATTCTTAGCTACCTCAGACATTCCTGATCCACTAAACAGCATTTCCTTTAACTATCTTTATTGTTTACATATATTGTTAAAGAAACATCCAAGTACAGAAGTGAATTGACAGATACTGTTTTGTTTGTTTGTTTGTTTGTTTGCTTTGTTTTGTTTGATGCCACCAACCCAGGTTGGGTGTTCCTAGATTCTACTTCTCTAATACAAGGCAAATTGTTCACAATCAAGAGGTATGTCTAAAGAGATAGGGATTATCCTATTGTAACAACATTTTAAATAAAATTATGTACATATTGGAAACATTCTTCTTTGAAGATGCCCTTCTTACTTTTAGACACAAACTTCATTCATCAGACTGTCAACACCCTGACCTATGATTTTTTTCTTATATTTCTTCAGGAATACCATGCTTTAAAACTATTGTTACACATTGCTGTATAGCTGTAGACCCCAAGCTGACTACATTTCTTTATGGAGAAAGTTAATCAAACACAAGCACCTCTTCATTCTGTGGCTGACATCTTGGGGCACACAAATTGGGATTAGTGACTGACCCTGCTATTCATTCAGACATGTACGGTATGAGTCATATTCTTCTAATGAACAGCAGGGGATAGGAGAAAGGCAAGTGTCATTAGCTAAAAGCTACCTGAGGATTCAAAAGCTATTCAGTTGCCTGTAAGATGGGTGTCTGAAAAGAACCCCCTTTGACCTCTTTATAAAAGTATCTTCAAGGATGATTTGTCTTGGTGTTTAGCACAATGAAACTTATGCTCTGGTTCGATCATGTGTATTCTTTTGATCATTTATCTGTTTCTATATTTCAGGCATTATTTAAGAGAATTAGCTTTGGAACTGGTTACAGTGAACATTGTTTAGTGGAGAAGTCCTCCATGCTAACAATGAAAAGACATAATTTTGGGTAATATAACACAGATATAGTCAGAGATTCATATTTGAAACACTCCTTGTTGGGCTACAGATTTAAATAATTAAGAAGCATTACTCAGAGAAGTCTTTTGGAGTTATGTTTTTATGTACTGTGTAAAGATTATCTCTGTATTATAGAAATACCCATATCTGGACTACCAGGGATCCAATTTTAGGCTGGACTTAAGTATTGTTGAATATCACCTGTCTTAGTGGTTTGTAAATACTCCCTTCATCACATTCAGATTGGTTTATTTAAAATGCTGATGACCTTTAGCAAAGGCAGGAAGTACAATCTAGGACTTCTGAGAAGAGAATGCCACTCTGGGAAAGAGTTAGGTGTGGGAAGATTCGCCAACCTGTCACAGAAGAAGATGTACAGAGAAGAAACCTACCACAAGATAGATTTAGATTAGTATAAATGAGATAATTGAGTTATGAGCTAGTGGGAAACAATACCTAGCTATTAAGGCCAATGGCATTTATTAATAAATATATTCTCCATGTCATTATTTGGGACTGGGGCAGGCATACAAAGAGCCCAAGCAGTTACAAATGGCATTCAATGAAAGTGCTAGTAAAATCCAAGCTTAAAGCTTGAGAAAAAAGTGCTGTGTGGAAAGGCAGGGAACAAGCACTTTCCAGAGCCAAAGTTTTACAATTTGGAAGTAGTCTAAATTCCTCTAAAAGAGAGCAAGCAAAGGCCTATGAGTAGTAGATAGCATGCCATACAGCCTCAGCACAGGTACCACGGGCAAACAACTCTCCAGAGATTGGGCAGGTAGGCACAGCACCATGCTGATTGGTGAGGGTATGAAGCTCAGCTCTCAGGGAAGGGCAAACAGTGCCTCCAAACTCTGATGGAAGTGGAAATAGTGCCTCCAAACCATTACTGTCAAAGGCTGGTGGCTAGTTGGAGCCACTGAATAGGCCAAGCTGACCACCATAGAAGCAAGCCTACTTGAGGAGCCTGCAGACATACAGAAGGACAGAAATTTTCCTGGAGCCCCAGTGGGACAGAGAAATGCCAAACTTCTGAAGTGGTAAAACTTAAAAACAGTAAAAGCAAAAGAAACTGGGTATGAATAAACATAAAAAGAAAATAATTAGTTTGAAAATAATAAAATGAAGTCTCCAAAGGAAGAAGAGAGTTAGAGATTAAAAGAAAACTATTTTCTGTGTTAAAAAATTAGAAACACAGTCACAGAGAGAATTTAGAGCTTGTATAGTTTAGTTTTGACTGTCAACATAGAAATTGTATATTCAGTAATGATTGTAGTTTTATATATATCCTCTTTAAGAATGATCAGAATAAAACAGACTAAGATAAGGAGAAGACTGAAAGATGAAATGTGAGGTTACAGACCATAGAATAGATATTAGAGGATTCTTTCTATCAGAATAAATAATCTTCAGAAGAATCCAATCTGGAACCTGAAGTGACAGCAAAAATGTAGTTCCAGATGAGAAGAATCCACAAACACTTGTGGAATTAGAGTAACAAATCATAGAGATGCAATATACTGAGTTAAGATTATAGGTTATCTTTGAGCTGCCTTAGAACAATGTCATAAAATAGATTATGTATTTCATGATGTAAGTTTTAGAAAATTACGATATGTACATATGTTACTACATCATGCAATTGATACTTACTCAAAATTTCAATATGTTTCAACCTTGAGTTCTGAAAAGCTTGATTCTAAGATTGCACATTTATTAGAAGGGATGGCTGTGCATGAAATGTCTTTATAGATTGAAGCTGATAAGTCTGCAACATATGTATCCAAGAAAATATAGCAATGTTTTAGACATTATGGCACAGAACATGTTATAGATATATCTTACAATCTTACAGCTCAATCAATTGTAAAATAAATCTAACTACACTTTAAAGAAAATGTTCATAGAACAAAAAGAGGATATGCGAGTTTTCCATAGGTAGATTAAATAATGCTTTGTGCTACATTCTTTAAAAGTCAATGACAGAGATAGCACAGCTGCTAAAAAGCACTGGATTTTAGAAATGACTGCTGAATTAAATCTCCATATATATATATATATATAT
>NW_022196900.1:33541267-33554591 GCF_008632895.1 Mastomys coucha | reverse complement strand
TATATATATATACATATATATTATAGCTTCAGAATAGAAGGCAGGAATTAACTTGCTTTGGTGACACAGTTTTGTCTTTGGTTCAACAAGAACTGAAAAGCTATGCATTCCATCAAACTTAATAAATATTAGATTTGATCATCATATACCTCCTGAAAATCTTGGATACAGAAAGATGGAAACATACGAAGAAGAACAACATGACAGATGATGTATGGCCAACCCCTCTATATGGGAATAGCTGTAAAACTGGCTAAGACATGAATGTCTCCAGCCAGGACTGCAGCTATTCATAGCCAATAGATTTACTTGACTATGGAGTCCTCAGAACTTATCATGTCATTCTTTCAAATGGCAAGGGTGTAGATTTATACTGCAGTTTGGCTATATAGTCCAAATGCATTTAAGAAGTTTGATGCTTTTTTCCTGCTTGAACATAGAGCAGCGACTCGTCTTTAGCTGAATTGTGCACACTGCATATTCCATGCAAGTCTCAATACAGAAATGTATATTACCTTCACAAGTTTATATGTTCACAGAGAGAAACAACCAGATACCAGTTAAGTTAAAGAGGCAATGGCAAGATTTACTCAAGAGAATGTTGAAAAGGATGCTGAGATGAAGAGACAAATTTCTCCTAGCATCCGGCTTAATCCAACCTCAGATTCCCTTAGCTGCTGTTTCACAAAAAATATGCTTCCAGGACAGCTTCAAACCAGCTGGCCGCAGTAGATCCAGATTCTTAAACTGTTCCAGATAGGACTTCATTAAAGCCATGTACATTCACATCACACAAAGATTGGACAACAAATGTTACAGCTAGCTTTCTTAAAACTGTCCAATATCCCAATTTTTTAGGGCTTCTGAAAATGAATATTGCCACCAGAAAGCATAATCAACTTTAACAGAAGGACATCCCCTTCCTCAAAAAATTAGGTGGGTTGTTTTTAGTCATTCAGTGGCTGATGGATCTTCACTGACATTTAGTTGGGCAGGGTTGGTTACAAGTTGTAAATGGTCTTGGTAAGGGAGGAAACAAATTAAATGAAATTAGATTTAGGGTTTCTTCTCTCTTTCTGTTTCTTTCCTCTATCCTACTTTCCTATGTAGTATTATTGGAAAAAGGAAGAAAAAGGGATCAAAAGAAGTAGGGGGATTATAGGAATGATATAATAAAAATATAAATTATTGAATCTACTTTTAGACTAAAGGATATTAACAAGCCAAATATTTTATATTTGGTATATACTTTGTATATTGATACAAATCAATAATATTTTTACTACAACATATGTTATTTATATATCAACTCTTTTTTAAAGTACCTATGCAATACATTTGAACATGCAATGTGAAGTTCTAGTCCTTCTGAAAGCTGCTATTACAAACCATTTAGAATAACTAAGACATGCAAGTTAATAGTAAGTCTATGAAACTTATAGTCTTGTGAGGTACTAGTACAGTTAATTGCAGAAATATGTCTTCTAGGTTGAACAGTAGTAAATATATAGAAACAAGCAATGTTACTTGTCAGATAGATTGTCTTCAAAAACCCAAAATGTATACAGAAAAAGCATTTAATGATGTTTTATTAATGAAAACTTTGAAGTGGCCTCAGTCCATGCATGTAGTATGTGTTTATGCTTTTTATATATTTATTACAAGTTAGTTATAAACACTTATGATAGTTAATTATATTATAATACATATAAGTATAGTGTAGGCTACAAAATATTTAAAGACAATCAACTAAATTATGATCTGTAGATAGAGGTACAGACAAATTCTTATGCAAGGGTCAAGCAACTGATATAGGGATGATAACATTACCATATAGAGTTGTGAGGTTTGTTGCCTAAGCAACTTCATTGTAATCTCTGCAGTTAAACTAGCTGGAAAAGCATCTTCATCCTGAAAAGTCTGCATCTTCATGAAATAGAAGAGCTACGCAACATTAAACCATTGACTTAATACTTCCTCTCTCTCTCTTTCTTTCTCCCTTTTCAAAATGCTTCAGATAACATTTATGGTAATGATGATTGTATCATGAAATAGATCAGATATATCGCCAATATGTGCATGTGTATATAATTTAGTTTCTAATATAGTACATAAGTGGGGTTTATAAAAAATGATTGAATCATGACAACTTTGACCTCATAAATAAAAAAAAACAATTTTTGGATCCATAAGACAGTGAATTTTAGAAGATGATTTTTGATAGTAAAAACAACAATAACAACAACTAGCTTTCTCTTCACACTATTTGCTTGTTGGCCTGGCTCCAAGGAGATGACCTGTCACACAGTCTTTGCAATAATATCCTACCTTTCTGAAAGCTTGAGAAAGTGGAGACCCAAGTGGCCACAAATTGGAAAGTGATCACCAAAGTATTTTCTGCCTCTGTGCTGTCTTGTTCAGGTATTTTGTTTCAGTGATTGAAACATTACATTTGGCCATGTTATGGTTAAGTGATTTCATTTTGTTTAATTATGATTCATGACTAAATAATATAGCACATAATATATCATGCAAACATATTATCATAGAGAAATTATTAAGATAGTACCATTCTAAAAATTATATAGGTTGAGGTAGAATGCTAGGCATAGTCCACAAACATATGTATAGCATTGTATAAATTAATCCTCCAACTATGAATACAGAAAATGTAATTAGAAATTGTGAGCATATTGCCTGAATTATCCTGAAATATGCCAAATTTAATTACATGATTCTTTTCTTAAAACTTTTTTTTGGCTTTTTGTGCACATAAAATAAAATAATGCACATCTATCTAACTTAACTCTCCCTCCTTTTTAACTGCCTTTCACCCTTGCAACCAGTCCCCAAGAGAGAAGAAAACCCTACTTGTGGAAACTCTAGTGAGTCCCACAATAAACTCTTCTATTCACATTCCTTTGTTTGCAAGTGTTCATTGCAATGATGTGTTAGACTGGTATAAGACCTTTGACTTGTACTACTCTATCAAAACTGGAGTCTCAGTGGGATGCCTCTAGGATACACTGTTGTTGCACTGTGTAATGCATCTACAGGACTAGTCCCTTTATAAATCTCAGAAATTCATTGATGAGGTAGATGTTGGGATAGGTTAATTCAGAGCCCTGGATCTGGGCCTGAGAAGTATCTGAGCTGACCAACCTGATGGCTCTCCCACTCTCAGGCCCTCAGAGCTGGCCCACCAGCAACCCCAACAACCAGGGCCAGCTCTTACCTACTGAGGTGAGGTGCCAGACTCCCTTTTCCAAGTGCTAAGGCCAGTGTTCTCCCATTCTTATGACCATGTGGCCCATTCTCCCTCTGCTATAGGTTGTGAGGGTCAACAGAGGGGAGGAGAGAGTCTCTTCCTTATCCAGTTTGCACCACCAAATTGCAGACACTGGGCAGGGCGAGTTGCCTGTGATTCATCATTCTGGGACTGCAACTAACACCACATGACCAGGGCCAGCTCTATTGTACTGCCCATGAAATTTAAAGACTGCAGTAGGTTATGGACAGGGCTAGGTCTCCTGTTCTCATTCTACCAGGGCTAGATCTCTCATGAGGCCAGTTCCACATAGCCCTTAGACATGGACATGTCCCCTGCAGGCAGTCCAGACTAGGGCCATCTATCTTGCCATTGGTGTTAGTAGAGACCTGCTGTTGCAGGGCCAAGGATGCAGGCATGATGATGGTGACAGAACAGGCAAGAACCCTGCCATGGTTCCAGATGACATCACCAGCTGCTAACATCAGGGTATTGCTCACTACCCACAAGTCTCCTGTTCTTCCTCTTTTCATTGTGTCCACATCCTTCAGAGTCTCTTTCTCTTCCATTTTTCTACAATGTACTTGCTACTTTTAGTGGCACCTAGGGTCTTGAAATGCCATTTCACTAGTGGTCTCAGGAGTGCTATGTCCCGCTGATGTATTATGGCATGGGAGCAAGTATTATCTCAGGCATAGTCTGGCTTCTAGGCCTGCAGGATGCTGGATAGGTTGTCATCTTGAGCTGGTTTCCTGTCCAAGCCTGATGGCACTGCTCTAGTAGTAATGGTAGGCTTCTTCCTCACATGGGATCACCGGAGGTACCATGCAGGGGTAGTTTGTCTCACTCCTGCCTGGTATGTGTCCCAAGTAGGGTTCATCTACTCTACTACTCACTCTCTGCCCACATATTGTCTGGTTGGGCCCTGAGCCTCTGGGAGCAGTTAATCACAGGATTCTTAAAGGTAGCGAATATTTCTCTGCCGTGTACAGAGAAAGATGTGAAAACAGAGATGTCAGAAAGATGATGTACTTTTGGCTTGGAATACAGGAAATGAACACAGTCCCATAAGACAAGCAAGAAAAGACAGGAAATGGGGATCTTCCCTGTTAGTAAACATTTTTGCCACTTTTTAAGAATTTTTAAGATAACAACTTATGAGAGAAAGAATTTATTTCAGCTCATAGTTGATTTCAGTCTGAGGTCTTATGGACCAATTCTTTGGACTGAAAGACAAATGCTTTCCAGGTGGCAGAAAGGTGTTGTAGCAGATCTTATTACCCATGACAGTCAGGAAGCAAAGCAATGGGACAAGGCCTGAGTTTCCAGGGCACACTGCCAGTGACTGGTTTCTTAAATAACATCCCACCTCCTAGTTTGACCTTCTCCCAATAATGCAATCACATTACGAATCCATCAAGAGAGTAATCCACTGATTAGATTAGAGCCATCTGGATCCAATCACTTCCCAACTGCTCAAGTGCTACCAATCACTCCTTTAACTAGAGCATTCTGGGGCTACTTCATCGTAAATCTGCACAGTCCCCTAGAATAGAGCCCAGCTGACGCTTTAATTTGAGTCAATGCTGGCTGACTTCTGACTTATAGGGCTATAGCACTACGTGTGTGCAGCTTTATGTCATGAAGTTCCTGCACTCTCCTTGTGAGGTCACAGAATAGATGGGATAGGAAAAACATACAGTAGGTAGCCCTCTTCATCAATCTGCTCTTTTCATACATCTCCCAAGTTCATACACATCTGCCAATTATTAATTAAATTTATATGTCTAGAACAGAAGAGAATGGGTTAAATAGCTTGTTAAAAAAAACTATGAGGACAATATTATTAGAACCTGCTTAGAGTAACAACAAAAATGTCCACAGAGTGGATGTGGTTTATTCCAAACAAATTATTTACCAACACAGGAGATTGTTTTCTGCACAGTAGCTTATATAGCTCTTCCCTTCCCAAGTTGAAAAGCTGCCCTACTGTAGTCTTCAAATCAATAGCATCCATTGGACATTAGGTAGATATGTAAATTGTTATCCAATAGCCATAATTACCTACATATGTGCATTCATGCTAAGATGCATTCATTTAAAACAAAATATTCTGTGGTTGTTACAGAATTGTCAGAGCACACTTTACTAATATCTGTGTGTGTAGCTACAGAACATCCCTAGAGTAAGATGTTTGGCAGAGTTTAATCTGCCAAAGAAAAGACAGGGGAATTTGCTAAATGTATGATTTTGTGTAGAAAATTTTCAGATTTGTGACTTTATGAGTCTCCATAATGATTCTTTATGTCACTGTCTGCATTTTTTGATTGTAGAAATTGAAATTTATATACTTCTATGATGACTGGGCAAAGAATCAGGTTCAATCTTTTATGCTTTAAAGAATCTGCTTTCAACTACCATTTTAATTCCTGAAACCAAAGAAACAAATGCATTTATATGAGATTGTAGTAGTTATTCCTGGTTGTCAACTTGAATATGTGTGGAATGAACTGCAATCCAGAATTGGAGGGCTCACCTGTGGGCCTAATCTGTAGGCTGAGAGATACAAGTTTCTGACCTGGATCTTGGAGGTATCTTAGCATGGAGATCTTGAGGCACAGTGGCTATGAATCCTAGAACATTAAGACAGGATGATCTCTGAGTTCAAGGTCATCTGGGATTAAAGGTGTGGTGGCACACACCTTTAATCTGGGCCACATCTTTGCTGAGGACCTATATAGGGAAATTGGAAGAAGGAAGGCTCTCTCTTCTTTACCTGCTTGCCTTGTGGGACTGAGTACCTGCTAGATCCTTGGACTTCCATTCACAGCTGCTGCTGACCATTTTGGGAGTTGGACTACATACTGTACGTCATCAATAAATTCCTTTACTATATAGAGACTACCATAAGTTCTGTGAGTTTAGAGAACCCTGACTAATACAGAGATCTAGCAAAAAATTTCAGAACTGGAACTTTGAACATGCATGATTCAGCTTGTATTTCTGAAATCTTTGAAGGTATTACATGGCTTAAAACTGCTTTAACCAGGAATTGAATCACTCCTTGGGTGATATTCTGTAGGGTAGATTTGACCTCTAATAAGTACCAGTAAAATACGTCCAATTGTCACCTAGAAAAATCTTCTAAAATGCATTTATCCCTTATTTGAGTCTACAAGGTGAGTAACAGCAGCAGGATGAAGCCTGGCATGTGTGCTTCCATTTTGTATCTTTCTCCTTTGCTTTGGCTTGATTCTTCACAGATATGGTGAAGTTTAATGTATGTTCAATCTACCTAGCCTGTCTTATCTTCCTTTGATGTTGAAGATAGCAAGATAAGTCATTATCCTAAACCTGTAGTTACTTTGGATCCCAAGAAAAATAAAATCTAGATATGTTGCTTTCACACCATCATATGAGGAAAAGTATGACATTCTTCACTCTTTCTCAGCTTTTACTGATAATTTTAGGATTGATGGCTGAGTCTGACTTTAGGGCTGCATAGGGGAACTCAAGCTTTTGCAGAAATGGTTATGCTTACAATATGGCTTATAATTTTATAGCTAGAATAGCCCCTGTTTCTTTTGGCTTATAAATAATTATTATAGCTGAAGTTCTGGGCACAATTATGAAATAGCTACACTTAATTAATTGTCCCTATCATGGCCTCAGCTCTGTCTTTCTCTAACCAGCCATCACATCCATCAAAATACAATCTGATAATACAAATGGGATGAACACAGTATCCCAGATGACAGTTTGGGAGGCAGGGAGTCATAAAAAGATATTTCAAGATTTTTCACTTTCTATAGAGATGTTAGAAACCGTATTTTATTCAAAATTAAATTCTACAAATACTGGTCCATTCAGTTTGAACATACAGTTGAAGAGAAGATGTAGCAGATCCCTCTGAACACACAAGTCATATTCCAGATGATTTTAATTTATGGGTAATAGAAAAATTAGATTTCCATATCTAGTGAAAAACTTTTGCAGACTTAAATGCCCTGGAAAAGGAATCTTCCCTTCCTGGTGAAGCTGAAAATTGGGAAACCTCAGCAACCTTGTACAAGTATTTTTGCATCCAGCAGGTTGGACTCTGTAATCCCAGGTGTGTAGGGTGCCCTAAGCCTCTGGCAGTCATATGACATTTGGTGAGTGCCCTCAGTAGTATGTTCTTAGTCACTGGTCATCACTTGGCCTTCAGTAAGCACAGCACTAGTATACCCTGAGTCTTTGCTGCTCATCTAATCTTCAGTGAGTGCAGTGAATAGTGTGCCCTGAATCTCTGTCAGTTATTTGAACTTTAATGAGTGTCGCATGTCTTTTCTTTACTGTTCCTATATACTTCCAGAGGAAATTCCATTTTTTTCTAAAGCTCTGTCTCTTTTATTTAGATGGTGTTATTTAAAAGGGAAAGCACACTGAGGGCCAAGGTATTGGAAACCAAAGTTTGGTCTCTAGATGGCAGTGGAGACCTGCTGAATTTGACTAAATTCCACTTCCTGTTTATTAGCATGGAAGCCACTGCTCAAAAGAAAACCTGACCCAGAAGAGTCAATGCGGAGGCCTAACAGGTGTCCAGCATTAATTGTTCATTAATAGAAATAAATTATTGAGTTTCACCACCAGGCTGGAAGCTATAACTATTACTTGCCAATTCCACTTTGTGATAAAAATAGGTAACTATACCATGGAATGCAAATTTTCACTAAGATATTGCTTTACACAAGAAGGACATGAACATGACTCTTCTCAAATTTCTAAAGCCACTTTACACATTGTATATTTATCTATAAATTTTTTAGTCAAGCAAAAGCTAGATGAGAAGTCTTGAAAACAGAAAAAAATTGATTGCAGTTTCTTTGAAATGTAATGGCCATTTACAGAGAATAGTAGAAATACATTTTTTTGATCCACAGGTGTTTCTAAAAGGTGTATTAAACATGGAAAAGTATACCAGACCTGCTTGATGCTTAGTTGGATCTGGGCTGAGCTGGAATTAAGGAATTATAGATCATTGATCTGTATGTAACCTTTGTTCTCAGTTTCATTCATTATTTTTACTGTAAAGATAACAAGGCCAGTACAGGCACCATTCAGGGCCTGGAGACTATGTGACTGAATTAATTCTAAGTGAGCTGAGACAGGAACTGAACTTATAGCCACAGCTTATGTCCAGTCATGTGAAATCATGTGAAAAAGACAGCTTTGTATTAACTACAAATTAAGATGTCTGAAAACTTATTTTATTTTCTTTGCTCACTAAGTTACTTTGTGATTTTCAAAATACAGTTACTAGGCTATGGTAGAATGATTTTGCTTGTCAGAGGGCTTTACTGGATGTGCTAAAATGAATACTGACAGGATCCCATGTTTTATTGTGGGAAAGGTTTTAGAATGAGGTTCTAATGTGCATGAGATGATATCATTATGAGATGCTGAACTATCTCTCTTTGCTCCAAACTTTACCCATAGAATTATAAAAAACAAGTCCATACTGTCTTGCTTAATGACTGTATCATGAAACTAAAGTTATAGAAAAGGGATAAGTGTGTTTTATAATGAACCACACACAGCATAGTTATTAAGCCACAATAAGGAAGATAAAAAAGAAAGAAAAATTTACTTTAATTTATGAACTCTCCAGAGCAGGTAACTCCACTGAACTAGAAAATACACTGCTGATTTATAAGGCTGGAGAAAGCCAGGACGATGCGGGATGATGGCTGAGGAAATGGATTTTTCCTCTGAGGTGAAAAGAAACATTTTGAACCTAAAGAAATATAGTGGTGGTTCAATACTGTGACAATACCGAATGTTAATGACCTGTTATCATTAAAGCTATTACTTCTACTTGTATGTGAAAGAAAACAACAAAGTCTGTGAATAGCAGAGATATATTATTTTGTCCAGATTAATTTGCTAATGAAATCTCAGACTAACAGGATAATTTGTTCCTTTATCACAAAGTGTCTATAGAGTTTACATTAACTGTTAGTTTTCTTTTTTCTTGAAATCAAGCCCACCAGCCCATCAGTATAAACACACATGGACAGATATAAGGCATTATTTAAAGTGATTTCTGATACTGGCCACTACCATCACCAATAGTTGGAAAATATTGAAGTTCAAGTGCATAACTCTGCTAAGTGGACCTCTCTTCTGAGCCTCAGAGAATTGCTGCTTTGTGGCATGAACTTTATCACAATAAGGCATTGCCTTCTCTCTCCCAGTGCCTTTACTCCTATTCCAAACATGTATGCTTTCAAAGGTTGCCTTCATTTGCAGTACAAATTTTAGAAATAGGTGGTGTCCAACAAGTTTCTATTTGTAGTTATGCAATGATATACTGTAAACATATTTGAAGTCTCACACAGGCAATCATATAATTACTTGGCTTGTATTTTCCATAAATTTTTTATTATGTCGGAAGAACTGCACAAAACAAAACAAAACAAAATGTAAATAAAAAAAAACAAAACAAAACAAAGCAAAATGTTATGGGTCTAATGTCCCTAAGCCTGTAACATTTCCTTTACTTTTTTTTAAATATCAATTGCCAGCTTTATGTCACTTAGGCTCATATAGGAAAGGAAGCACTAGGTATACCTCTGAGAAACTGTCTTAATTGGGTTAACTGAAGTCAGAGGACATGCTTTCTGTGCATGGCATGACTCATTTGACTGCAGTCTTGGACTGTATAAAAAGAAAAGTTTGAGCAAACCACGAGCTTTCATCTTTCTGGGCTTCCTGACTCTGGATGAAGTATAACCATCCACCCCAAGCACCTGCCTTGATTTCTCTGCTACATGGGCTGGGCTCTTGTACTGTGAGCCAAAATAAACCTTTTTACACTAAAGTTGCTTTTGTCAAGGTATTTTATCACAGTAATAGAAAAGTAACTCAGATAGAAAATTGGTATCCATAAGTGGGATCATTGTTGACCAACCCCATTCATGTAATGATGAGGTCTTTGGAACTGATTTTTAGAGGGACACACAACAGATTGGAACTTTGGGGTAGAAAAGCATTGAAATGATGCAAGCCTGGAATGATGAGTCATTCTGGTAGGAGCTTGAAATACATAAATGCTGAGAGAAAAACACTAGAGATCTTGCTTGGGGGGGGGGAGGTTCAGAGAACAAAGATTCTATCAGGAATCAAATGAAAAAAAGGAACCATTTGTCCTTTTGTATGTGGTATGTGTCAAATGAATTTCAGTGAAGTTGAGTTTAATGAGAATGAACTCACTTAACAGAAAATTACAGTACAGGAGACTATTCAGGCCAGTACTTGAAAAGCTTGCTGACATTTGGACAGTGATCAGTATTTTTTTTACTGGATAT
This sequence comes from Mastomys coucha, assembly GCF_008632895.1. NCBI lineage: Eukaryota > Metazoa > Chordata > Mammalia > Rodentia > Muridae > Mastomys > Mastomys coucha. The sequence goes on along the minus strand of NW_022196900.1, from coordinate 33,543,974 downwards.
TTTCTTTATTTACATTTCAAATATTATCCCCTTTCCCAGTTACCTGCCTGCCCAGAAATACCCTATCACATCCTCCCTTCCCCTGATTCTATGAGGGTGTTACTCCACCCACCTCCCACCTCCCTGCCCTAGATTCTCCTATACTGGGGCATCTATCAAGCCTTCATTGGAACAAGGACCTCTCCTCCCAATAATGCATGACAAGGCCATCATCCTGTACTACATATGCAGCTGGAGCCATGTGTACTCCTTTGTTGATGGCTTAGTCCCTGGCAGTTTTGGGGAGTCTGGTTGGTTGATATTGTTGTTCTTCCTATAGGGTTGCAGACCCCTTCAACTCCTTCAGTCCTTTCTCTAACTCCTCTACTAGGGACGTTGCGCTCAGTCCTATGGTTGGCCTGTATTTGTAAGACTCTGGCCAGGTCTCTTAGGAGACAGCCATATTAGGCTCCTTTCACCATGCACTTCTTGGCATCCACAAGTGTCTGGGTATGGTAACTATGTATGGGATAAATCTCCAGCTGGGACAGTCTCTGGATGGCCTTTCAGTCTCTGTTCTACAATTTATCTCCATATTTGCTCCTGTAAGTATTTTGTTCTCTCCTAAGAAGGACCAAAGCACCCACAATTTGGTCTTCCTTCTTAAGTTTCATGTGGTCTGTGAATTATATACATGTTATTGGAGCTTTTGGGCTAATATTCACATATCAGTGAGTGTATACCATGTGTGTTCTTTTGTGATATGATCATATACTTAAGTGACCCCAAAAATTCCACCAGAGAACTCCTAATCCTGATAAACAACTTCAGCTAAATGGCTGGATATAAGATTAACTCAAACAAACCAGTAGCCTTCCTCAACTCAAAAGATAAACAAGCCAGGCAGTGGTGGCACATGCCTTTAATTCCAGCACTTGGGAGGCAGAGGCAGGCAGATTTCTGAGTTCGAGGCCAGCCTGGTCTACAGAGTGAGTTCCAAGACAGCCAGGGCTACAGAGAAACCCTGTCTCGAAACCCCCCCCCCCAAAAAAAGATAAACAAGCTGAGAAAGACATTAGGGAAATGACAATAGCCAAAAATTATATTACATACCTTGGTGTGACTCTAACCAAGCACGTGAAAGATCTGTATGACAAGAACTTCAAGTCTCCGAAGAAGGAAATCGAAGAACATCTCAGAAGATGGAAAGATCTCCCATGTTCATGGATTGGCAGGATTAATATAGTAAAAATGGCCATCTTGCTGATAGCAATCTAAAAATTCAATGTAATCCATCAATCAAAATTCCAAATCAATTCTTCATAGAGTTAGAAAGAGTAATTTGCAAATTCACTTGGAACAACAAAAATCCCAGGATAGTGAAAAGTATTCTCAACAATAAAAGAACTTCTGGGGAGTCATCATCCCTGACTTCAAGCTGTATTACAGAGAAATGGTGATTAAGAAAAACTATATGGTATTGGTATAGAGACAGGCAGGAATATCAGTGTAATAGAATTGAAGATCCAAAAATGAACCCACACACATAGTGTCACTTGATCTTTGACAAAGGAGCTAAAACCATCCAGTGTGTGTGTGTGTGGCGGGGGGGACAACATTTTTAACAGATAGTGCTGGTTCAACTCGTGTTTACTCTGTTGAAAAATGCAAGTTGACCCATTCTTATCACCTTGTACAAAGCTCATGTCCAAGTGGATCAAGGACCTCCACATAAAACCAGACACATTGAAACTTTTAGAGAGAGGAGGAAGTAGGGAAGAGCCTTAAACACATGGGCACAGGGCAAAAGTTCCTGAACAAAACAAAAGTGGCTCATGCTGTAAGATCAAGTATTGAACATGGGACCTCATAAAACTGTAAAGCTTCTTCTGTAAGGCAAAGGACATTGTCCATAGGACAAAAACGGGAACCAAAAGATTAGGAAAAGATCTTTACTAATACTACATCCGATAGAGGGCTAATATCCAATACATACAAGTAACTCAAGAAGTTAGACTCCAGAAAACCAAATAACTCTATTAAAAAGGGGACACAGAGCTAAACAAAGAATTTTCAACTGAGGAATATTGAATGGCCGAGAAACATCTAAAGAAATGTTCAACATCCTTAGGCGTCAGTGAAATGCAAATCAAAACAACCCTGAGATTCTACATCACACCAGTCAGAATGGCTAAAATTAAAAACTCAAGTGACAACAGATGTTGGCAAGGATGTGGAAAAAGAAGAGAAAAAGGAACATTACTTCATTGCTGGTGGGATTGCAAACTGGTACAACCACTCTGGAAATCAGTTTGGCAGTTCCTTCAGAAATTGGACATAGTTCTACCAGAGGACCCAGCTATACCACTCCTGGGCATATACCCAAAAGATACTGCAACATGTAATAAGGACACATGCTCCACCATGTTCACAGCAGCCTTATTTATAATAGCCAGAAACTGGAAACAACCCAGATGTCCCTCAACAGAGGAGTGGATACAGAAATTGTGGTACATCTACACAATGGAGTACTACTCAGCTATTAAAAACAATAAATTTATGAAATTCTTAGGGAAATGGGTAGATCTTGGGAATATCATCCTGACTGAGCTAATCCAATCACATAAGAACACACATGGTAGGCACTCTCTGATAAGCGATTATTAGCCCAGAAGTTTGGAATACAGGAAGAGCAACCCACAAACCACAAGAAACTCAAGAAGAAGGA
>NW_022196900.1:33513108-33540911 GCF_008632895.1 Mastomys coucha | reverse complement strand
AATGGAGCTGAGGGGTTTGCAGCCACTTAGGACGAACAACAATATGAACTAACTAGTACCCTCAGAGCCCCCAGGGTCTCAACCACCAAACAAGGACTGCACATAGTGGGTCTGATTGTTCTGGCAGCATGTGTATACCAGAGGATTGCAAATTCGATAATCAATAGGAGGAGAGGACCTCGGCCCTGTGAAGGTTCTGTGCTCCAGTGTAGGGGAATGCCAGGGTCAATAAGTGGGAGAGGGTGGGGTGGCAGGCAAGGGGATGGGGGAGGCAACAGGGGTTTGTTCTTGTTTTCATTTGTTTGTTTGTTTGTTTTTTAGAGGGGAAACTGGGAAAGGAGAAATTTACATGTAAATAAAGAAAATATCTAAAAAAAATAATAATAATACTCCTTCATTGCTGGTAGGACTGCAAGCTGGTACAACCACTCTGGAAATCAGTTTAGTGGTTCTTTAGGAAATTGGACATAGTTCTACCTGAAGACCCAGCCATACCACTCCTGAGCAGAAAATACTCCAATATGTAATAAGGACACATGCTCCAGTATATTCATAGCAGCCTTATTTATAATAGCCAGGAGCTGGAAAGAACCCTGATGTCTTTACAAAGTAATTGATACTGAAAATGTGGTATGCTTACACAATGGAGTAGTACTCGGCTATTAAAAATGATGAATTCATGAATTTCTTAGACTAATGGATAGAACGAGACAGTGATCAATTGTGACCTCTCCTCAGTCAAACTCCTCTCCAAGTTCTATCGACTCAGAACTTGCCTTTGTCTCAAGTGACTTGCCCATCTGGAGTGAGACAAACAAAGCTCTTTTGTTTAGTTGGTTCTCTGCCTCTCTCCAAGTTCCTGCTAACAGCTACATTTGCCTCCAGAGACCAAAGATAAAGATTCTGATTGGGCCATGATATGCTGACAGACTAGGGGCGGGATTTTGCCTGCCTGCTTGATTTCTCAGTTAGATAATACATTTTTGGACTTGTAGCAGAAGCCATGGCTTGGTCTCATTTTTTATTTCCTCTAGCCATCCCACTCCTTTTATTCTCTTAGGCTCCCACCCATCTTCTAGAGGACCAGATCGTATGTAGCTGCAGAAGGCTGCAACAATCAGTATTAGTGAAGAAAACATCCAGTGCTCCATTGGGACAGTAAGAAATGTCTCTTCAGAGCAGAATCCCATCCCATGCACTGGAAGAAAACTAAAGCTGCAGGGATTCCCCACTCCTTGAAAGAAACTGCACAGCAAAATGTTTTTAGGAATCAGCACACAGAAGCTGATAGGAAAGTTGTCCAAGATGGCAGAATATTTCTTGAGCTGACAGAGAACTTGGCAGAATCATTCACAGTACAGTACACCTAGAAGATGAAATAATATGAGGGCCACTGGGGACCTGCTGTACAATTTTAGACAGAAGCTAAAGCCAGGTAATGTGTGGCAGGGTGAGAGTCCTTACATGGAGATTCTGAGAGGCTGTTGTGTGATGCTTTGAAGGTAAGCCTGAACATAAAGCTGAAATGAAGACCTTAGAATACTGAAAACCTGGTCTACAGGATGTCTACATATATGGATTTGTATTACTCTAAGAAAGAGTCTATATGTAACACATGCTACAGAGCTGAGTGAGTGGAACTAAAACTTTGGACTCTGCTCAATTTAATGATAAGCTCAACATTGGTGCTGCAGGATTTGGTGTCTGCCTTGCTGGAAATTGGTCCTAGTTTTGTGTGATTATTCATTGCTATGTGCTTATTCTATTATTTTGGAGTGGAACTATTTATTCTGTATTATTTCATGGAATTACATAACATTTTTTTTTATTGTAAATGTAGTCAACTAAAATATTGCCTTGAATCTCCATTGAGATTGAGAGCATTGTACTTTCAAGCTGCTGGAACTGTTAAAGAACACTATGGAACTTTGGAATTTGAAATTTTTGCATTGAGATAAAAATTAGAACTGGGGGCAAAGGATAGAAGGTTTTAATTAAAAGTAATACATCTGGATGTCATGTTGACAAGGAGTAGAGTTTTGGTGGTTAATCTCACTAATGAGTCATAGAATCACCTGAAGGTGGCCTCTCGAAACGCCTGTGTGGATTTTCTTAACTCAGTTGATCAAGGTAGGAAGAAAATCCCCAATTTGTAGCATATTAACTTACTTGGATCCTGGACTACATAAAGGGGAGAAATTCGGCTGAATTCAAGAATCCATGACTCTTTGCTTCTTGAATGGATGCAATGTAACCAGCTACAGAAAAGTTCTTGCCATTATGGCTTTCCTGTCCTCAGGACTAGACCCTCAAATTGTGTTATTTTGTATCTGTCCAAATGGTTATAACATCTCTCCAAGATTCTGTGAACCAGTGTCTACTGTAAGCTCTATATTGAACATATGAACAATAAACATTCATTCATACATCTGAATGATACAATCATTCTCCAGCTTCAGTTACCAACTTGTGGGAAAATCATTTGAAAATATACAAGATAGGTCTTTGTACATTCTACAGACTGATTTTATATCATAACAAATAAACATTTAACCTTTGATTTCAGTCTACACATACAGTTTCTCCATCCTAATCTTTGTTATTAATCTTAAATTTCATAGTTTTCATTATCTTATATTTATGAGAATTTAAGTGAAATACAACATATCAGGCATATAGAGGAGAAATTAGGATCACAAATACCATTCTGGACTTCATGTTTATGAATATGTAGTGAAATTGGTAACCAACATTTAACAGGATTGATTCTCAAGCTCCATATCTCTCAGGACTAAATTTTACTTACAGAATGTGAGCAGCAAAGTTGAAATATGGAGACTAACGTTTCAGCAGCACATGGCATAAATCAAAAGGATACTAACAGAAGGAAAGAAAGAAGCTGCCTCATTGTGACCTTACCACTCACCTGTTAGATTTTTTTGTCATTTAATGCCCACCCTTGAGCTCTGTCACAAGTTCCATGATTGTTTTCTCTGTTTTCCTAATGCATCAAACAGGCCTTTTAGAGAACAGGTCATTTCACTTGTAATTTGTGTTTCCAGCTAGACTGCAAACTTCTTTGAAGCAACTGGTGTTTAAAGAGGTTCTTGTACATGTTGAATGAATAGAAGAATGTTTGTCTTGCACTACTGATTCCAGATAGTTAAAAATTAAAAAGGTAGATCATATTAGCAAGTGAAATTCCCTTATCAAAGACCCACAAGTTTTTAGTGTATAGTCTCACTCAATTTACTGCTCTCTTTACTGACTTATACTTTGTTTAATAAACCAAGGAGAATAAACCAAGGATTTGTCCATAAAATTACTGTACTTTTTCAAAAAGAAATGAAAACTCTAATCTATCTTAGTATGTATTTATTTTCAAAATTAAATAAATATATAATATCTATAAATATATTTACATAAAAATCTAATCTAATACATTAAGAGTTTTATAAATCCAATATACTCATAATCATACACATATTTTGAGCTTATACTTATCCATAGAACTGAAAAAGATTTTTAATGTGTAACTGTTTAACATAGAATTGTTTGTATAGGAAAAAGAAACTGTTTGCATATGTTCAAATTAGTGTATTCTATTTTGCAAAATGATAGTTTTACATTGTATATTTATGGTTACAATATCTGCTGCTGTAAACATCTCAGTGGTTATAGTCAGGAGTCTTTGAAAATGTTGCAAACAAAAAATATAACCCAGTAAACACTAATGCAAAAAGTTCTATAGTGCTACAAATAATGAGTTTTTAGTAATACAAAACTAACTTACCTGTTTGAGACATATAAATTCTACTTTAGTTTGTTTTCATATGTGTATAGACATGAACTATAAAATCTTGGTACCAGGAAAAATTTTCAGTATAGTTGAAATATTAATGAAATTATCATCTGACTATAAATGAATGTAAATCAGGAAAGAACTTGTAGAAAATGGTAAGTCTTGCATTGTATAATAGGTCAGTTGCTCACAGGAGTCAGGAGTCTTCACCATTGTACACTTACTTCTCTATAGAAGACCTGAATATTTGAATGGGCAGTCATGAACTCTTCAGCCAGATTGTTTAGAGTAAGTTCTATGTATGCCATATATATATATGTACATAAAGATGTCCTATAAAATCTATGCACCCTATAAAATCTTGTTTGTTTCTTTGGTTTGCTTTCCAGCATGGACTGAAGACAAGTAGCTCTCTAAGAAGCCTTAGGCTTTCAAGGCCAAGTGGGAGTTGTAAGAGACCTAGTCTCAAAGACTGGGCAGCTTCAGGATTATCCACTTTCCCAGTGTGAAGACAGCCATTGTTGAACTACACAGATGCTATCTATCATGTTAGCAATTCTAATGATACGATTTTTAATATATAGTCATTCTATCAGTTCTGTCCTTCTAGAAAATCTTAACTAATACACATTTTGGTACAAGGATTAGTTTTACAGATATTGAATTATAAAGATTAATTTCTTTAATGTGCTCAGTGGTGTGTGAAGTTGACTCTCCAACTTGATGAAATCTATAGTTGTTAAAGACTGCCTTGCTAGTGTAGAAAACACTGAAAATCCCCAATGTAAACTCTTAAAGAGGTATGCAAGAAAAATTCATCTGGTGCTCCTGATTCACTGCTCATGTGGAGCCATAAATTTAATGATTCTCTATATAAAATTTTTGAACTTTTGTAAGTAATCTAGGAATATAGTACTGCTAAGTGGTTGCTTTAAATATCTGAAGAAAAAGTAACAGGAAAAAGAATGAGCCCAGAGATAAATTACCTTTGTAGATGCTTTAAACAATGTAAAGATTTTTTTGTAGAAAATTCATTTTTTAAAACATCCTGATTTTTAATGTACTCTGAAAAGAATCTTCTCTCAAGTACATGCACAGTTCAAGTAGCTATAAACCATGCCCAAGCCATCACCTTAGAATTGGCTAACTTATAACAAATTGAAATCTCAGTCATGAAGATAACCAGGTAAAGTAAGAACACTGAATGAACAAGTGGGATTCATCTCTATCTATTACATGTGATAGAGATGAATGGGAGGATCTGAATGAGGTTAAAAGCATTATACTTTCAAATTTTTTTAGCAATTCTTTTTTTCTAGCTAATTAGTTGTTCCACAGTTAGCCAAGTATCCATTTCCAATGGAAACATTTCTTTCTATGTTTAAAGAATTAATTCTGTACTGTTAGCAGAATACACAATGACCTTCCCTGATGGAGAAACCAAGATAGTCAGTGCCGATGCCCTTCATTGTTGTCAGTTTCTATTCCTATAAACAAACTCAAAGTTAAGATGGACCCTACAAGTAGGATAGAAATGTGATTCATAGCATACCCACAATGAAGTTAATGAGTTTTTCAGTTCAGACAAAAGCTGTGGAGAATAGTAAGGGAATAGATTTTTAAAAGGGTGCTATAGTGGTGAAATGAACATAGAATAGGTTAGTCTAAGTTTATCTATGCCAATTGCAAAGAGATTGTGTATCTATTACTTCTGCTTGCACAATTAAAAATTGTACCAATAGTTTATTTAATTGGGTGAGTGAAGTATGGTCAAAAAATGGCTTTTTGCAAATGAGTTTCAAATTCCTTATAATATCTCTTGGCATAGCATTGCTGAGGGAACTCAATTGCTCAAGGAAATTGATATACTTGAGTGGATTGTAATTTTATACCTGCTCCTCCATAATGGGGCAGTCCTAAAGACTCAGCCTTTACAGAAACCAGAGAAATCAGTGGAAGGGTCAGCAGCAGCTGTCACTGTTCTTCTATGTGCTCAAGAACTAACATCAGAGACAAAGCAGCTCAACTGGATGACTTGCACAAAATGAGTTTAATTAGATCCCACAGTAGCTAGGGGCGGATGGAAGCACAGAACTCACAAAGGCAATGCAACCCATTCACTCTAATGTTCAGAGTAGGCAAGGTAGTGTTCATAACAATCTGACTTGTATAGGCCTTTGATATTGGCTAATTAATCATGTTGCTATAAGAAATTGATAGGAAACCAGGTATTATTATAATAAACATATTAAAATGAAATCTCCAGAATAAAAATGAAAAGAATACCTTGAGTGTTTGCAATATAAGATCAAGGCTTTTCAAGTAATTTTCAGACATGAGATGTTTTACAGACTCAGGACCCCAGATGAGAAGCAGAGGCAGGTCTCCTTAAAGAGGGCACTTCTTTAATGCTGAAACAGTTTACTATTATTTTTCTCCCATCGTTCTCCAAAGGAGATAGCTATATATTGGACAAAAGGAAGTAAGTGGGACATTAAGAGTCCACTGAATACTACCTCTGAACTAATATTGATTTGGAGAGACTTGAAAAGATATCGTGGTGGTCCAGTTCCAGAAAAGATGACCAGAGAAAGTCAAGCCAAAGTACGACATTCCATTGGTCTAGATGACTACCAAACTCACTCACTCTGTATTTATTAACCCAGATCCCAAAAGTATCATTGACATATTTATGTAATTTTAATACAGAATTTAGAAGAATCATAGTGAATTCCTGACCTGTGGAGTAAGGACTGTCATTGGAAAGGCCAAGTAAAGTCAGCTGGCATTAACTTTGCTGGAGAAAATAGGGAAACAATCATATATTGTATTCAATAATGGTTTTCAGAAATTAGTGCCACAATGGAGAAAATGAAAGACACAGGTGTTTCCTATCACACTTTTTAAAATTTTACTACTTGTTTTTGTGGATGGGTGGATAGATAGATGAATGCATGGATGCATGGATGGATGAATGATAGAGAATGACAATTGATTACTATGAACTGAATCAAATAGTGATTTGTATCATAGATCTGGTAGCAGATTCAGTGTCTATACTTAAACAGATAAACATATTTGTTTTTCATGATATTCACCTATTGATCTAGAAAGTGATTTTACCCCATAATGATTGTCTCTGGGAACTACTAGAAGTAATTTGTCATCTGGCAAGGCCAACATTGCACCTGGACTGTTCTACCCCAAAGGTGTATCAGTTCTCAAGCTCTGTGGAACAGTTTTGTTTACAAAAATCTTTATCCCTTCCTGCCTTTTTTGCAATGTCTCACACTAATCTATTATATTGCTGACATGATGGTAATTGGACCAAGTCAGTGGGAGAGAGCAATCATGTTAGATTTGCTGTTAAAGCATGTACAATGAGAAAGTGGTAAATAATCTAAACAAAATTCAAGGGTATTCTACTTAAGTAAAATATCATTGAATTCAGGCTTGTGGGACAGACAGACACAATCTTTCTGAAGTGAAGGATAAGTTGTTGGACCATGTTCCTCTTAAAGCCGAGAAAGAAGCACAAGACTTACTGTGCTTAGATGATGCTTAATTTATTTTGCTAATTTAGCAAGGTGTAGAATCACCTAGAAATGAAATATCAATTAAAAACAGTCTACATCAAGTTGGCCTGTGAGTAGGACAATGGGGATTGTTTTGATTACCTTTATGCTTGTGGAAATACCCAGCCTGAAATTAAGTAGTATTTTTTTTCAGTTTTTAAGCCCTAAATAATATGAATCCATTTTAAGCACTGGACTGTATATATTTCTTTCCTTCTACTCTTTACTGTGAATATGACATGTCTAGCTGCTTTAATTTATACTTCCTTGGCTTCTTTTCGATGATGGACTGGAATGTTGAGCTAAAATAAACCTCTTCTCCACTTAGATGATTTCTATCAGCACATTTTATAATAGCAACATAAATAAAACTAGGATAGCCTATTTAGATATTTCAGGCAGGGCGATATTCCTCAATTAGGTATGTCACTATTGGCCATACATACTAAGAAGCCCTAAAGCTGTTAGTTTTGAATAAGGCTTTGTTTTCAACAAGTCCAGGATGTTCTACCTCTTCCCTGCCACTTCAACAATATGATTCATATGATTGATAATATGTAAGATTGATAGTATGATTGAGTCATATGATTAATAGTATGTATGATGTCAATGTCAGACAAATATTTTGTTTGGAGCCTTTGTTAATCCTTATAGGTAAATCACAAAAGATTTCATTGGCATTTGGGTGTAAGGACTTAACTTCAGTCTACTGACAATTATTCTCCTTGTGAGATGAAGCTCTTTACCTACCATCTGGCCTTAGTAGAAACTTGGTTGGACAATTGATCACTAAATTATTATGCAACCCAAGCTGGAATAGCTAAAAGTAATCTGACTCACTAAATCATAAAATGAGGCATTTATAGCAGCAATACATAAGCAAGTGGAAATGCTATGTATTTGATCATGCCAGAACTGGTCCTGAAGGTGCAAGAAAGTTACAAGAAGTTCCCATTTGTTTCCTACTCCTATTCTAACACCTCCTGTCAAAAGTATATATCTATGCTTCATGATAAATGTCCCATGATTTGTGTAATGATGGAAATACCATTATGGCTTAGTTTGGAGTTGAGTCTGCCTGCTGAAAGGTACCACTCAGAAAAGGACATTGCAGCATTTCAGCCTTTACCTGGGTATATCTGTTCAGCTGATATGAAGTTGAACATTCCACAAAAGGGGCAGTGAGGATGATTATAGACAAACCCAGACACTATTGTACATGCCAACAAATGCTTGCAGACAAGGGCCTGATATAGTTTTCTCCTGACAGGCTCTGCTAGTACCTGGTGATTATAAAATTGGATGCTCACAGCCATTCATTGGACTGAGCACAAAGTCCCCAATGGAGGAGCTAGAGAAAAGACTCAAGGAGCTGAAGGGATTTGTAGCCCCATAGAAGGAACATCAATATGAACTCCCAGAGCTCACAGGGACTAAACCACTAACCAATGAGTATACACGGAGAGACTCATGGCTCCAGTCGCATATGTGGCAAAGGATCACCTTGTGGGACATCAATGAGAGGAGAGGCTCTTGGTCTTGTGATGGCTCTATGCCCTATTGTAGGGGAATGGCAGGACAGGGAAGTAGGAGTGGGTGGGTTAGTGAGCAGGAGCTGGGGGGATGGTATAGGGGAGTTTTCAGTGAAGAAATGAGGAAAGGGGATAAAACTTGAAATGTAATTTAAAAAATCTAATAAAAATAATAAAATTGAAACAATCAGCATGTTAGTTTTTCCTCTATTAGCATAAATACTATATATGGATTTGTCTTTCTGATACATTATGCTTCTGCTAAAACAACCATTTATGGACTTGCAAATTGCCTTAGATATTACATATAACATGATTTCTGAGCAAGAATTCATGTCACCAGAAATTCACCAGATAATTTGGCAGAAATCACATAGACTAAGATTCCTTGGTCTTACCACATCCCTAATCATCCTCAAGGAACTGATTTGATACAAAGTTGGAATGACTTTCTAGAGACACTGTTACAGTGTTACCAACTTGGTAATATTCTTCACTGGGAAAAAGTCCTCTTTTAGACTGCATATTCCAAATCAGCAATCAATGTATGTTACTGTTGCTTTCATGACCAGGATTTAATGAATTAAAGAATCAAAGGTTTTAAAATAGGAGTGGTCCCACTCACTGACACCTCTGATGACCCAGCAATAAGATTTTTCTTTCTTTTTCAGACATTACTATGCTCTTCTGGCATAGAAGGTTTAGTTCCAAAGAAGGGAATTCTTGTGCCAGGAAACCAAGTAAACATTCCATTGAGCTGGAAGCTAAGGCCTCCCTTTGGCTACTTCAAGCTCTTGATCTCCATGAGTCAAAAGGTTAAGAAAGAAACCAGTGTTAGTAAGAGTAGCTGATCAAACAAGCAGAGGACTTCTCCAAACTGGAGGTAAAAATTAGTATGGCTTTCTTACCTTCTGGAGTGCAGGAGATCATTTTGCATGTGTCTTAGTGCAACATGTCCTGTGATTAAGGCGACTGGGGAACTGCAACAACCCAAATCAAGCAGTATAATAAATAACTCAGGCCTTTCATGAGTGAGGATTTGAGTGATGTCTCAAGGTAGAGAGCTGAAACCATTGACTATGCCTTACTTATGGTGGGGGAAGTATGGAATGTTACTAAAAGAGGTAGTTATAAATACCAGGTGACCAATTATAGAAGCAAGATGACCAATTACAGAAGCAAGGGTTGTAGCAAAAGTGGTTTTATTCTTGTTTATAGTTTATGTATGAACATTATGTATATATTTGTAGTTTTTTAAAAAAATATCCTCAAGAGATTTTGCAACCAATTATAGGGAAGAATAGTATAAGTGAATTTGTAGTTGTATTTGTAGTAGTTGCATAATGTTAACTAGAACTATGACCTGGTAATTATGTTTACTTGGGAAATAAGCATGGAAAAATCAGTTATGATTAGATAACAAGTTGAAAAGGGATGGGCTTGTGAAGATTAATCTTCATTGTCAACTGGATTGGAAATGGAATCAACTAAGAGTTTTGCCCCAGGCCATATCTGATAGCACACTTCCCCAAAGGATTAATTGTGGAGTTTCTCTCATAGTAGGCAGAATCTCCTAGTGGAAAGCCAGATATATGGAGGTCTGAAGAAAAAACTTACTTCTTACTTAATGGCCTTCACTCATGCAGTAGAATACATCCACTCTGTTGCTGCCATCTTTTCTGATATCTGAAAAAAATTGATCAAGCTTTCCAGTGTTTACTGAAAGACAATTGCTTCTTCATGACTCTTCTAGGCTCTCAATGTCAGATCTGGATTACTAATGTATACAGGTCAGTAAGCTAGCCAGCTAGTGCATTCCTAGCTTCTGCAGTATGAAGACAACCATTTTAGTACTACCCATACCATAGCATACAAGGCAGTCTAATAAATTCTATCTCAATGTTTATTCTTCCTGTCAGGAGTGTTTCTCAACAGAACTCTAAATAACAGAAACACATATGCAAAATAACAGGCAAATCCATTCTCCTAGTATTCTTACCTGAAGAGCTATAATACTCCTTTCTCTGATACAACTTGAACTAGACCAGTGTGGGTATGTCATCCTTGTGTTGTTATGTTTAACATAGGCAAATTGCCTTTGCTTCTAGCTCTAGAAAGATAAAATCTAGGAGCTGAAGGATCATTCTTCCCATGTCAGGAAGTCTTAAAAGAAGCCTATGCTGTGAAGTGGTAAAGATATTTTGAAACAAGAAATCCCCTTCCCAACTATGGTGGTTTCTTTTGAACATGTCTTAGCAAATCCTCCCTTCAATGCATGTGCTTGTTCCACTTTATAGCAGAGCCAATACACGTTCTGCTTGCTGAATGGATTTTCTATCTACCACTGACCCCTTGGTCTGCTTATGTTCATCAGCACAGACACCTTGGTTCTGGCCAAAGCCTGACTCTGAGGCTATGACTTGTCACCCTGACCCTAGGCAAGGGAGCACACAGATACATAGATAGGATCTAGGAAGGAACACAGAGAAAAGACTCTTGGATGAGAAGAACCGGAGTTCTTTAATCAGTTGCACTCTCACACCCACCTGTCTGCAGCTCTTTGTATAACTTTCCAAGTTTGCCCCAAGAATGGTCTTGAATGCCATGTTTATGTCACTCTTTGAAGGATGCTGACTTACAAATTAATAAGCATTTACAGAAATAGAGCTGGTTTTATCTGCTTCTCACTGCAAAGCAACTAAGCAGCAGACTGCAGGAGCATCAACAATAAGATTCTTGGTCCTCCCAAGTCTTGGGTAGTTCAAATGAGTCATACCTGGCCCTCAGCTCTAATAAAAGGTTATTTGTTGACAGAACATGGTATGCACAGTACTCAATTTTGTGTCCTGATTCTTCTTAAGTTTAATCCAAATTTTAAAGTAAAAAAAAAATGAGATATATGTAATGATAATGACTGTCAGTGTAGATAAGTGCAGCCAATATTATTAGGTCTATTGCTTGCTATTTGAGGAGGAAATGAAATGACCAAATGGCCTTGGTAATGCTTCTATTATGCAATGTATTGTAGAACTTGGAAAATGCTCATGTATATATGAAATAGAATCTAGTCTCTGCATTACTGTGTTTAAGTCCGGTCTGAAAAAATATATAAGAAAATCTACCTTTAATGTTCTTATATGGATGGTTTGTTAAGCATACCTACATCTACTATTTCATTCTTGGGTATATACCCCCCCCAAACACCCCACCATACCACAAAGACATGTGCTCCACCATGTTTATAACAGACTTATTTGTAATAGCTAGATGCTGGAAACAACCTAGATGTCCCTCAACTAAAGAATGGGTATAGAAAAATGGTTCACTTACATAATGTAATACTATTCAGCTATTAAAAATGAGGAAATCATGAAATTTGCAGGCAATGGATGGAACTAGAAAAATCATCCTGAATGAGGTAACTCATACCCAAAGGCCATGTATAATATGTATTCACTGATAAGTGGATATTAGCCAAAAAGAACAAAATACCCGTGATACAACCTGCAGACCATAAGAAGAAAATCCCAAGCAGAAAGTCCCAAGTGAGGAGGCTTCAATCCCACTGAGAAGGTGGAGGGAAATAATCACTAGAGGTAGAGTGAAGGAGGGACTTGTGTAGGAGAGGGGAAGAGAGGGGAAAAGGGGAACAGGATCAGTTATGGACTGGAGCAAGGGAGAAGCCCAAAAGGCCAAGAGAATAAATAAAGTAAATGAATTTTAAAAAAGCACACCCACACATAAGCTAGGCAAAGCAGAGAAAGAAAATAAGCCTGAATTAAGCCACCTCATTATGACAATATATTAAGGCCCTAACTTCAAATCAGTTATAACAAAAATTTTTTCCTCTCTCTCTCTCTCTCTCTCTCTCTCTCTCTCTCTCTCTCTCTGTATATATATATATATATATATATATATATATATATATATATATATATATATATATATATATATATATATATACATATATATATATATATACACATATATATGTATGTACATATATGTATATAAACATACATACATATATATACATATATGTACATATATATGTATGTATGTATAAATACTTTAGTTATTTCAGAGACATTCAGAAGGGTAGATTCATTTGCATTCCACCTGGAGATGCACTGCATATTTGTGTGACAGAACAGATATCACACCCCTCCTGCAAAACCAGATTGAATTTGAGGGTTGTTTATAATTCTCCACCCATTCATTATGACATTAAAGTGCTTCATAGCCATGTGCTTGCAGGGCTGCAGACAATGATTCATACAACTTCCTCTATTGTAAAGCTAGTAATGATAAAGTACTGCAAATAGGCTCATAATGATCCCCCAAAATGCTATTTCTTCTGATTGCCTAATAACTTCCTCTTCTTCTTCTTTTTCTAGTTCCTGGATCACAGGTCTTCTTCATTATGGTTATGAACATTTGAACTTAGGCTCTGAAGTATTATTGTCTCCTGCACTGCCACCTCATGATAACTTTATCAGTGATCATAGAAAAAAGGATTGATGGAAATAAGAGAAATCACCAACCAGATGAGCCAGATATGACTGGGAATTGGATTGAACTTGAGATGTTTCTCTTTGAGTCAACAGGAAAAAACTGTTGTATGGTATATATTTCAAAAGAAATGGCAAAAGAAAATACTTGCAAATTTACATGTTACACTTAAGTATATGTTGTAGAAGATAACTAAGACAACAGAAGACAACTAAGATACCCAAAGAAAATTATGTATGCCAAAGCTATTAAATCTAGCATGTTAAGGCCTTGAATGTCAACTTGACTATATCCAGAATCTGGTCAGTTGGGTAAATAACTGGTGGTAAAAAAAAACAAACAAACAAAAAAAAAAAACTTCAGATTTTCTAAGTTAACACCAATACTAGGAGAAATAAAATTACGAGCAGCCAGGAACTATACATTCTTCTCCAATTCTCTGGTTGAATCAGTTCTGACAAAGAAGATGTCCTTTGCTAGAGATCTCTTCTTCAGATCACACCAGTGAGAATGGTGGAACAGTCAGAGGCTAAATGCACACCCAACCTCTTTCTGCACTCATCTCTTGTTCTTTTTGCAATAAAACCAAACAACAAGTTTGGTATCCATTGAATTTTCTTTCATATATTTTACTGAGTTTATTTTCTGAAAATATATACCTTTCACTAACTTCCTACATGGAACCACCCTCCCTTGAGGATTATATTTTCTAAGAATTTAGAATTTTTTGTCAAAATTTTAGACAACCCTTTCCAACAGCTGTGGGCAGAAAGGAAGCTGATTCTATCATCAATCATTCCCTGTTTTGAACCTAAAGATGGAACATTTACTCTAGGAAATCTCTTCATGAATACAGTGTGCACTTTGCTATGTTTTATCTTCTCATAACAATTTACTGGACATTAAGTTTGTTATCACCCAAGCACATTCTACTGTAAAAAAAAGTCAGTATGTTTGTAAATCAGGCAGTACTTCCAAACTTAATGCACACATACATGGGAGAGAGGGAGCACAAAATACTACTGGATGCTGATAAAGGTGAAAGGAGATAAATTTAAATTTAAAGTTTTGAAGAACACAATCTTTTTTCTTCCTGAGTGTTTCTTTTAACTTCCAGGTCACTGGTTTCTACAAATTCCTGCTGTCTTAGCAGCATAGAGGATATTTTTAAATTTAGCTCTTATGCTAGAGTGTATATTAAATATTTGTTCAGCAGAGTAAAACAGTTCTACATTTCCTTAATGTTTGAACAGTAAACAGTTTATTGAAAACTGATTTTTTTACATTCATATATGCTGATGCAGCTACTCCCCTTTGAGAAGTGAGCTTGTTAAATGAAGTTGCTCCATTTATTCTTCCTCAACACCATCTTCAGGCATTGTTATCTTCCATAAAGGGCTCATCTAGGTCTCAGGTAGGTTGCCAGATGGAGGGAAATGAACAGGAAACACAGAAGAAACAGTAGATTGAAACCAGAGTAAGATTTTCTGCTGATAAAAATATTTATATTAAGGAGACTCATGAAAAGTCTAAACACTGTCTCATGGCTAGCATTCCCTGCCCCTTTTGCCCTGTTTTACTAAAACCAAAGGTATTTTGATCTCAGACAATGTGGGGAAGGTTGAGATTACATTGAAGAGTGATAAATAAAAGACAGATTTCACAGCAATGCACTAGCTTTGTCATTTGTATGTGAGTCATGGAGTAAATGGACACATCACTGAGGTACATACCTCTTTGATAAATAGGACCATGTCCCAGTCAAAATATTCTGACTTGGCTGACTGATATTATGCACATAAGGCATGCAACCTATAAGAACTCTCCAAACATATCTTTGTCACTTTTGAATGACATTTTTGAGTTCTTCCAAAATTTTCCCAGAAACATATTCTTTTTTAAATCTTTTTTTTCTGTACCTTCATCATGTTTTTGAAGGTTGACACTTGTTAGGACTTTCTATTAACACATCTTTCAATTCTGTCTTCATATTTCATCTTATTTCTGCCCCTAAGTTCAGTGATGCCTCTAGTGGTAAAGATCCCTTATCTTTAATTTGAGTGCATTCTTTCATTTTAATCATGTCATTTCTATGATGGCAAAGCATAAGAGGGAAATTGGGTAATTTATATCTCAAATATCTATTCTACATTTTTTACTTCTTAAAAATTGCTTTATATTTGCAAGAATATAAAGTATTTGCCTTGTTTTCATTGATATAACTAAAGACCCAACAAGCAGCTGAAAGAGTCAGATGCAGATATTTGCACCCAGCCAATGGATAGAAGCAGATGACCCCTGTTGTTGAATTAGAGAAGGCTGACAAAAGCTGAAGAGAAGGGTGATCCTAAAGGAGGACCAGCAGTCTCAATTAATCTGGAACCCCAAGATCTCTCAAACATTGGACCACCAAACAGATAGCATGTACCAACTGATATGAGGTCCCCAACACACATACAGTAGAGGACTACAGGATCTGTGCCCATTCAGAAATGATATACCTAGCCCTCGGGAGACTGGAGGCCCCAGGGAGTTTAAAGGTCAGAAGGAGTAAGGGATGGGGGCATCCAAGTGGAGACAGGGGGAAGGGTGGGGAGCAGTAGGAGGGTAGATTAGGGAAGGGGGGAATGGAATATGGACTATAAAAAATAAAATAATTTAATAAAAAAAGAAGTTGGGTAACTACTTCAGAATATAAATCGAATATATTGCTTCATGTGTATAAATGCCTGAGATGACAATGGAAACTTGGCAACCTAAGTATTAGATCTTCAAAATCATCTAAGCAATACAAAACAAACAAATAAGTAAACAAACAAAAACTTGTTGTGACCAAACCTGAGGGAAGAAAGAGACAAACTGAACACAAAAGAAGTTAGAGTTCACTTGAAGGAGTGGCCTATTTATCACTATTATTACTTTTGAAAACTCCCCATACACTAACTTCCACAGATTTGGAATTTTTATGAATTGTCAGAGATTGGAATCAGAGATGATATAAGTCTCAGTTTTATTTCTGTTGTTTTTGATGAAACACTGTCCAAAAACAAATTGGAGAGGAAATGTTTATTTCATCTTACACCTTAATTACTACCAAGGTAAGGCATGGCCAGAACTCAAGGCAGGAACATGGAGGCAGGGAATGATACAGAGGCCATAGAGTACAGGCTTATTGGCTTGCTTTTCCTGACTTCTTAAACCTCTTTTCTTATACAACCCAAGACTGTCCAATAGGAGTAATTTTGCCTAGAGTAAGCTGGGCCCTTATACATCACTAATCAATCAAAAGCATGCCCTACAGACTTATCTACAAACCAGTATGATGGAGACATTTTTCTCAACTGGAATTCTCTTTCTCAGATGACTCTGCTTTGTATCAAGTTGAAAAAAAGCCTAAGAAATTGTAATTTTTCTCAGTGAAATGTTACAAAGTCACAAAAGAAAACCAAAAACAGACTCATGAACATAGGAGGTTCCCTAGCCCAGGCTTGGTCAAGATGCCTCCATTCAGCCAGCAAGTCTGAGGAGTTATAAATTTGGGACTTTCCTCCCTGTTCGAGAGAACCCCAACCCTTTTAGACATGATTTACTATCTGTTCATTATAAGAGGTATAAAACCATTTCCTTCAAATGATAAAAAGAGCAACAGCACAGTGCATAGAAAAGAACTTATTTTGGCCTTGTAAGTTGAAGCGACCTGTACAAGAAGCCAGGCTTGTCCCCTAAACAGAGGAGAAGCAGCACCATACTCAAAGTTGTCAAGTTGCCTTTGACAGGCATAGACTCAGGAGTGACTGGAACTTGGAAAGTCAAAGTCATCAAAAGAAAAGTAAACTGGTATATTCATGAACTCATTCCTGCTGGAAAATTCTAATAGAACAATTCTCAGCACCTTGGAGAATCTTCAGAGAGACCAGTGGAAGCTCAAAATACCAAAGGAAGCTAAAGAATGGTCCAGTGCTATGGAGGTTGCCCTGCTTCCCCATCAAACACAGTGTAACCACTTGCCTCATCTGCTTCACATGAGTGCCTTGATAGGATAACGTTTTTACAATGCCTCCTGCACAGTTTCTAAAACAGCAGATACATGACAAATGTATGGTTAAATATGCAGGTACTTTGATAAAGGCCCGATTAGCAGGAAGGAGATGAGGCTGGAGATAATATAAATATGTTACTTAAAGTATAAGAATACTGTGTTCGAGGAAGGTTGAAAAATATCAGTCACTTCATTAAAATAACAGGTTCTACAACATAGAGCTAGGCTGGAGAGACGGGTGATCCTACAAACTCCAAAGTCTTTCAATGAGTGGAATTTGTGTGGATGCTGCCTTTAATACCAACTCTTTTCCTAAAAACAAACAAACAAAAGACAAACAAGAAAACTCCCAAAACAACAGAACAAAAAGCAAACAAACCATCAAAATACATAAAAAATAAACCTGATTTCTGTGAACTTGGAATGCATTTTGCACACTACATCTGAAATAAAATCTCAGATTTTACTTTCTTTGAAAGATTGGTAATAAAATAGGGCACCCCCTTTTTTTCCAAAAAGCAAAAAGACAGGGTATGGGAATTGATTTCCTAACCTGCAATGAGGTCATTACTAGTCCCTATGGGAGGAGATGTAGGACTAGAGGTTCTCAGGGTCCTTGAGCTGTACAGAAGCCTTAACAATGGCAGAATTTCTTACAATTTCTAGTTGTCTTCCTTTCCAAATTCTATCTTGAGTGCAAGGTTTCTGATCTCGTTACACATGCAAAGGAAGCTAAGGTAAGTTGCCATTATCTGACCCAAGGCATTTGTACTTCTGTGGTTATATCCCCAGAGAAATAGATACTTTATAGTTTTGTCACAAATTCACTGGATCATTGTACTTCACAGAGGTAACGTTTAAAATATTTGATGCCAATTTTAATAATTAAATGTTGCTAAGTGATTGTAGGGAATAAAATTAGCACAAACACACAAGTTTGGAACCCAGAAGTTCAAGAGTCTTCGCTAAGAAACAGTATTTCATTGAATACACAAAAGGAAATAAAAAGATGGTTTAAAAAACCTCAGCAAAGTTGTCATCTAAAAGTAATATGATCAGTAGAACACAGAGCACTCCTAAACTAAAATTTTTGGAATGTTAGTTCTAATATGTCCTTGTTAAAGAAGCTACCATGACGACTGCCTGATGAGAACTTCCTGATTACCAGAGTTGCAATATTTAAAATCTGGACACAAATTATTTTGGGTTGTCTTACCTCCTCAGTAGTCATTCATTTCCTTTCTCTGAGTCTGTACATTTGTGACTATTAGGAAAATTACTATAGAATGTCATAACAAGCCATTAGCTGCCAGCAACCAAAAATCTATGAGTGCCATCATATAGCATTTGAAATCTAAAGCAGAGATTTTCCCACTTTGCTGTAACCAACCTACCTAATGTTTCCACCAGTGTGTTTGAAAAAGTACCCGGATTTATGACACTTGTGGTTCTGTAACTTGTGTCTATGTGTCATTGTGGGTATGTGAATATGAATGCCGATAACAAAAGAAGTAAGCAGTCTTGGGCTCTTCTGTATCTGCAATCCCCAGCTACTCTTCAGACCTTGCCTTTACTATTCTTTCCTGATGGTTCTATTTCCTTTTCCAACTCTTGCCACAATTCCCTGATGTTTAATTTGTACCAAAAAAGAAATCCTAGTAGTACAAACATCAACAAAGTTTGAGAGGTCTGAGGTTTCTATACTCCCATATGTAGTTTGAATCTCTGGAAATAGATGTTTACACTGAAGACTCATAGCTGTACCTTCCTCAGTGGGCATGGCTTTAATAGAAAAACAACTTAGGAATAATGAGTGGATAGGAAGAAAATTAAGGAGATTTTTCCAAAATTAATAAAGAAAAAAAGAGGCTAAGGCAGAATATGTCACATATTTGGCTTCATGTTCAATTCGAATGAATATTCAGTTCATTATTACAACTTAACCTTTCCATGAGCCTTTCAGTGATAAGTCCATTATAGTTCTGGAAATGCCAGCTGTGAAGAATAGCCTGTGACTATGAGAGATGTTCTGAAAAGAGAAGGTGAACTATGTATGACACCCCTGCTGTTTCCTCCAGATCCATAAAATTGACTGCATGTCAACTTTCCACTCTAGCTAACCTGAATCTTCAGGCACAAGGTTGTAGCCATTTACCATAATCATAGCAAAATGATTTAGCAGTAATGGATAAATATGGAACAAATTAAGCCATTTGTTGAGATACAGAAATGTAGCCAGAAAATATCTGGCCTTCTGTTCTACTTTAAATCCATAGTCAATTTATTAGAGTAATTTAGCCCTTGCATAAACCTTGAGTGATGAATTCAACTCATAGATTTGAAATGCCAGCTATAAGAATGACTCATTGAGTGTTGAGTAAAATTAAAAGATAGGCAAGAATAAAGCCTTCATTTTAATCTTATAAAGGTAAAATAATGATGTTGGTTGAGGGACATATCTGCTAATTGTAAATTGGCAGTTTTAAAAGTAAATACTGTTTGGTTGACATTGTTGTTTTTCCCGTGGGATTGCAAACCCCATTAACTCCTTCAGTCCCTTCTCTGACTCCTCTATTAGGGAACCTGCACTCAGTCCAATGTTTGGTGGTTAACATCCGGCTCTGTATTTGCAAGGCTTCTGGCAAGGCCTCTCAGGAGACAGCCATATCAGGCTCCTTTCAGCAAGCATGCCTTGGTTTCCACAATAGTGTCTGGGTTTCATAACTGTTTATGAGATGAATCACCATGTGGGACAGTCTCCAGGTGGCCTTTCCTTTAGTCTCTGCTTTACACTTTATCTCCATATTTGCTCCTGTGAGTAATTTGTTTTCCTTCTAAGAAGGACCGAAGCACCCACTCTTTAATCTTCTTTCTTATTGAGCTTCATGTGGTCTGTGTATTGTATCCTGGTTATTTGGAGCTTTTGACCCAGGGACTAAGCCATCAACAAAAGAGTACACATGGCTCCACCTGAATATGTAGCAGAGAATGGCCTCCTCATGCACCAATGGAAGGAGAGGCCCTTTGTCCTATGAAGGCTCAATAGATGCCCCAGTGTAGGGAGATCGAGGGCAGGGAGAGGGGAGAGTGTGAGTGGGTGGAGGAACACACTCATAGAATCAGGGGAAGGGACAATGTGATAGGGTGTTTCTGAGAGGGTGGGAAACTGGGAAAGGGGAAAACATTTGAGATGTAGATAAAGAAAATATTCAATAAAAAATGAAAAAACAAACACTGTAGTAGTGTTTTGGTTCCATTTGTAAAGGGATTTATTGAGGATACTGCTTTTGAAACTTTTTTCCCTTTGAGGTTAAAGATTATTTTTAATCAATAACTAATGATCACATTTTAGAATACATATATTACTTAGGAACAAAGTCCACAACAGAAGTAACAGTAAATTTTCTGTTGTTTCGACAAGTATTTGTAAGGAATGCAATCATTCCCCGACAGTAGTGAATTTTTCTCCTCTCTGCAGTGCTTTCTTGAAAGACCACAGAGTCTGAAAATAGTGGAATATAGTTAAGGAATATAAAGACACAGTGTATGACTTTCTTGGCATAATTCACATTCACACTATCATCATATCATCATATCCTGTTGGTTTCTTCTAATTCACATGAATCCAGTGTTTAATAGAAAAAAAAATTAGAGAGAAAAAGACAGTTGTTTAAGTGCATAGTATAAGGAAGGTGACATACATAAATTAACCTAGTTTTCCTTTTTAAAATGTGTCACATATTCTATTTTCAATTTACAAGTGGAAATTAAGACTTACTGAATTTCAAAGAAATAAACCTTCTCAAAAAAGAAAAAAAAAATCTATCCAGAGGAATAACTCAGATAGAAAATTGAATTCATCTACATCAGTACACTGATAGTTCAGCAAAAATGTGTTGGCAGGATGACCTGGACTATCTAATACTGACTACTGGTAAGAGGTCCTGGCAATGTACTCTGAAAGAGAGTATTGAGACCCTCACGGTCACCTAGTCCTTTTGCCTTGACAATGAACAAGTTTTCATTCCATCTGAACTTGCTCACTTGTACATGCTTACTTGCTTCTTTAACCTTAGCTTACTCTTACTTTATTTTTTTTTTTAAATTGTTAGACAGGGTGTGAGTGTACAGTTCATAGTGAAGACTTGGTAGGCTCAGCTCTGTGATGGTCCTTAGTTCCTTTTTCTCTAAGTTGGCATGTCTGCCTAAAGAATCTGAGGACTGAATGTTGCTCAACCTCAACTTGGCTTCCATCTTGAGGGATATTTGTAGCTACCTGGTCCAGTGTAACAGTGGCAGACAACTGGCTGTTTCTCAGAGACCCACACTGTAAAGTCACACATTTAGTCAGGTTGCTGCCCATAGTGGCTGCCCATTGCCAGATTCAGCTAATAAAAATTTAAGGCATCAACTAAATTTTTAATTTCATATAGACAACTCTCATATCCTATGTAATCTCTAAAATTCAAATTTAATGAGTCAACTTGTATTTTTATGCTAATTCAGAGCTCCATAAGTCTGAAAAATAAAATCTTTTAGTAAAGAAGTAATTTTCTCCAAAGTAAAACTTGACCTCTTCCTAAAAGATAATTTCTAGGAAAGCTGTTTCATTTTATTACTTTTTAAAAATATGTTAACTTAGGTCACAACAGACAGTGTAACAATATGACTTGTAAAGGTTTGTTGGCCACCTACTAAACTACTAAACTAAAATCATCAGCTCTGCCTCCAGAGAGAGGTTGAAGATGAGAGCTTACATATACGGGCAGCAAACTATGGGTATGACTGAGCCTAAAAATTGGCATTTTCTCAGATGGTAGTAATCTGTGCAAACTGCTGCACAAAGTTATGGAGAGGAAATAATGCTATCTATCCCTGATCCCACAAGGTGGATACAGAATGTTCTTTCGTTGGCATTCTATTAGGTTCTGAGGGGTGTCTTTTCTTCTTTAAGTTATGTCTTTTCCTGAAATGAAGAATAACCACATGTTTAGCAGCCTTCAACACAAGTCCTTTCAGGAAAATTTTAAAAGAATCTGTGGTCTTTAAAGCCCATGAATTTGCAAATGGAATCAAAAGTTAAAACAGAATTCTGGATTCTCTATCCTCTAATGTTTTAAGTCAGAAACCCTTCTTCCTGTGTTGAGAAACTAAAGCATTCTTCCTTGGCACCCCCCTCTTGTTTAGCTTCTTTGGGTCTAAGGAGTACTACTTTATCCATTCTTCAGGTGAGGAATATCTTGGTTGTTTCCAGTTTCTGACTATTATGAATAAAGCTGCTAAAAACACAGGTGAGCAAGGGTCTTGGTGTTATATATAAAAAGCAAGTGTCCATAAGTGTGTGGATTTATTTCAAGCTCTTTGGTTCCATTCCATTGATCAACCTGTCTGTTCCTATACTAGTACCATGCAGTTTTCTTTTTTGTTTTTCTTTTATTACTATTGCTCTGTAGCATAGCTTGAGGTATGGAATGGGGATACCTACAGAAGTTCTTCTAGTGTTCAGGATTCTTTCAGCTATCTTGGGCTTGTTGTTTCTCTATATAAATTTGAGAATTGCCCATTCAATGTCTGTAAAGCATTATGTTAGAATTTTTGTGGAAACTTCATTGAGTCTTTAGATTGCTTTTATTAAGATGACCATTTTCACTTCGTTAATCCTGACAATCCATGAGCATGGGAGATCTTTCCATCTTCTAATATTCTCTTCAATTTCTTTCTTCAGTGATTGAAGTTCTTGTCATATAGGTTTTTCATTTGCTTGGTTAGAGTTATACCAAAGCCCAAGCAAAGATGCTTGGAATATAACTTAGAATGGGAAATAAAATGGTCATAGGAGGCAGATGGAGGCATAGAACTCTGTGTTAGTGGGAACAGAGAGGAGAATGGGGGATTGGGAACAGCTATGAGGAGAGACGAGAGAGGGCCAAAAGAGCCAGGAGAATGAATCTGCATCTGGCAGGATGAGGGAGGCTCCCATGAATCAATGCTAGTGAGACCCACAGCATTGTTGATATGGAACCTGAAAAGGCTACCTTCTGTGGCCAGACAGGAACTCCATTGCAGCAATAGGAACACCAGCCCACCCACAAAACTTTCAAAATCAAAGTGTATCCTCTTTACAAGAAATGTGGGGATGGAGGATAGAGAAGGAATGACCAACCAATGACCAGCCCAACTTGATACCCATTCCATGGGCAAGCACTGATCCTTGACACTATTAATGATACTCTGTTATGCTTGCAGACAGGAGCCTAGCATGGCTGTCATCTGAGAGGCTCCACCCAGCAGCTCACTAAAAACAGGTGCAGATACTTATTGCTAAACACTGGATGGAACTTGGGGACTCTTATAGAAAAATTTAGGGAAGAATTGAGGGTCCTGAAGGGGATAAGAACTCCATAGGAAGGACACATAGCACACTTGGTCATTTAAGGGTTGTCAGAGATTGAACCACAAACCAAAGAACATACATAGGCTGGACCTAGGCCCCTGCACATATATAACAAATGTCTTCATGTGGATCCTCAGCAACTGGAGCAGTGGATATCCCTAAAGCTCTGGCCTGTCTGTAGAATATGCCTCCCTAACAGGGTGCCTATGGAGCCTCAGTGGGAAAAGATTTGCCTAGTCATGCAGAGACTTGGTGTGCCAGGTTGGGAAGACACTCGGAGAGTGGTTGATCCACCCTCTCAGAGGAGAAGGGGCTGGAGGATGAGAGGAGAGACTATGTAATGAGGAGACTGGGAGGAGGGTAGCAATCAGGATGTAAAGTGAATACATAAATAATTTCTAAAAAAAGAAGTCCCAGTTATAATCATTCCCCCTGCCAATGTTCTATTTCCTTCAGTAAAAATTTTGTCCTATCTTTCAGAGAGACAGAAAGAGGGAGAGAAAGAGAGCAAAAAAGAGAGAGAGGGAGACAGAGAGAGAGAGACAAAGACAGAGACAGAGACAGAGAGACAGAGACAGAGACAGAGACAGAGAGACAGAGAGAGAGAGAGAGAGAGAGAGACAGAGACAGAGACAGAGAGACAGAGAGAGAGAGAGAGAAGAAAACACTCTGTAAGTATTAAAAAATCTGGGATCCCTTACCAAATTAGTCTATGATATAATTCTAAAACTTGTGATGAAAACTAATCTTCTTCCCTTCCACTGATATAACAGAAGACAGAGGAGTAACTGCAATGTAGCTATTGGAGTCAGTGCATAAAATTTGTATTAAAAAGTCTGTTTAATACACAGGAGTGTAAAACCATTTCTTTTTTGTTTGTTTTGTTTTATTAGATATTTTCTTTATTTACATGTCATATGATTTCTCCTATTCCAGTTTTCCATCCAAAAAACAAACAAACAAATAAACAAACAAACAAAACCAACAAGAACAAACCCCTGTTGCCTCCCCCCTCCCTATGCTTGCCACCCCACCCTCTTCCACTTATTGGCCCTGGCATTCCCCTACACTGGGGCACAGAACCTTCACAGGGCCAAGGGCCTCTCCTCTCATTGATGATCAACTTTGTAATCCTCAACTATACACATGCTGCTAGAACAATCAGTCCGACTATGTAAAGTCCTTGGTTGGTGGTTGAGTCCCTGGGAGCTCTGAAGTACTAGTTAGTTCATATTGTTGTTTGTCCTAAGGGACTGCAAACCCTGCAGGGTTCCCAAAGAAGGAGTTAGAGAAAGGACCAAAGGAGCTGAAACCATTTCTTTTACAGGTTGGAACTGGATCTGTGTGGAGCAGAAATGGGACCTATGTGGCTTTACTAGGGCTTTATACTCCAGGTATAGTTAAACAAAAGAACAAGAGAAAGAAAGGAAGAGAGAAAGAGAGAGAGAGAGAGAGAGAGAGAGAGAGAGAGAGAGAGAGAGAGAGAGAGAGAAAGAGAGAGAAAGAATAAAAGGAAGTTAGGAGAAACAAAGAACAAAGAAAGATTCTTATGGTTTGCTTACACTGAACTTCTTTAACCTGTTATATAATTTAAAGCAGGTCTACACTTTCTATTCTCTTTCTTTGCTTTGGCAGAGCATAACTTGATATTTCAATACATGGACCAAGTAGGGCCATATAGCTCAGAAGATATTCTTATCAAACAACAGCAAACATAGTCTTATCTCCAGACCTTTACATGGTGATTGCAAAGTAACATATAAAGACAGTTCTCAATTCTAAGGATACATAGATAAAAAATTGTTCATAGCATTAAACATTTCAATTTCATAAACTTAAAATATGAAAACTATGGAAATATTATATTATTGACTGTTATTAGTTATTATTGATATAGTCAATAGTTATTATTGACTGTCAGATCAGTCCCTGTGAATGTCTATGAGAGCATTTCCAGAGCTATTTGCATTTGGTAGTGTCACCTGGAACATGAGCAGCAGCACTGCATAGACTTGTATTTTGGACAGGATGAAGAGGAGAAAGTAAGAGGGACTGGGATTCATCATTCTGATTCTTCACTAATGAGATGGGACCAACTGCCTCATCCTCCCTTTACTACAGCTAGAACCACTCTGACCACCATACCTTCCTCGCCACAATGTACTGTATCCTTAATTCTGACCAATACAATAAGTAAATAAACCCTTTTACCTTAAGTTGTGCAATATATTTTGTTATGAGGAAATAAAACTAGGTGATATAGAAACTTAGTTCCAGAAGTGGGAACTTGTGTGTGTGTGTGTGTGTGTGTGTGTGTGTGTGTGTGTGTGTCTGTGATAGATCCAATCATGTGGTTCAAAAGCTGCCTTTATAAATAGTTTGGTAAAGGTGTTTGAAAGAGTTTGGATCTGAGGGCTAGAAAAGCACTAGAAAGTTGTTAAGTATAATTAAACCCATTCTTAGGAGAAGAACGTTAAATTAAATATGAACAGTGAAAGTTCATGACATTTCAGAAGAGAAGAATTCTATCATGAACTGAGCCACAGATCATTCATATGATGTTATAAGAAATAACATATCTACATTCTGCCATCACCTGAGAATTTGAACAACTCTAAACAAGATGTTATTGGCTATTTTGATAAAAGTAATTTCTATACAGCGTATCATTCATGTTGTGCCATGGTTATTACTCAGTGAAGTTATTTAGGGCTATTATAAAAGAAAAAGAAGTAGAATAGAAATTTTTTAAAAGTTTAATGAGAAAAGAAATAAAACTAAATTTAAGCTCACAGTTAAGTTTTTAACAGATATATGATGGGACAATAGAATAAGTGCTTTGAGGCACATATCAATGGCTTCAAATTCAGAAAATGAACATTCATCTCAAAGAAGAGTTTCTGAAATAAGAATATGTCTGTTCCCTCATGCAATACAGCTGTATAGAGAGATGTTTTCTCAGATTCAGCAACCCAGATGCATGGAACCTATAGCATATGCTATACAATGAAAATTAGGCTACATCTCAAGGTAGTAGAACTTGGCAATGTTATATACATTGTACTGATTTTATAAACATCAAAGATACAATAGTGAATGTGCTGGGGAGGTTTATACTGAGCTTTGAGACACTGAGTATAGGATATTTATTTCTGGGTTGGATTCCCATAAGAGGACCCTGAAGACTATTGCATTAAGTGGAGAAAGAAAGATTTGAAGTTGCAAGAGATAAATCACAGTGTTGGAATGTCAAAACTATAGAATAGCTAATGGTAACAAGCACTGGCACAAAGTGGAGCCAGCTAAAAGAAAGAGTTTTAAATTTGTAAGCAGTAAAACCATAGTGGCAGAACTTTGAGGTTCATATGATTCAGTTGTGTGTCTCAGATGTCAGACAGGAAATTAAAGAATTTGATGATTCCTCAAGGGCCTTTGTCTTCTTTTGGTCCAATTTTCCTTGTACCAGTTTTGTGTCAACTTAACACAAGCTAGAGTTATCAAGGAGGAGGGAGCCTCAATTGAGAAAATTCCTCCACAAGACCATGCTTAAGTCAAGCCAGTAGGGTGTTTTCTTAGTTGGGGATTGATGCGAGAGGCCTAGTTTATTGTGAATGATAGCATCCCTGGGCTAATGGTCCTGAGTTCTGTAAGAAACCAGACTGAGCAAGCCATGGAGCAAACCAGTAAGCAACATTCCTCCATGGCCTCTGCATCAGCTCCTGCCTCCTGCAATGTTTTCAGTCCATCTCTGCTTTTAAGAATAAGCTGTTGTATGGAAATGTGAGCAAAACAAACCATTTCCATGAGATACTGCTTTTTGTCTTTGTGTTCCATCGTAGTAATAGTAACCATAACTAAGACTACTGTAAGAGATAGAGTTTTAAAAATTCTTAGGGAAATGGATGGATCTGGAGAATATCATCCTGAGTGAGGTAACCCAATCACAAAA
>NW_022196900.1:33509943-33512517 GCF_008632895.1 Mastomys coucha | reverse complement strand
TGTTTTTTTGTTTTTTGGAGGGGAAACTGGGAATGGAGAAATTCGCATATAAATAAAGAAAAAAAAGTCTCTGTACATACAATTGTGGAAATTTTTGGAACTGTTAAGAATTTAGTGACTTTTGAAGCTAGATTTTACTCTCAACATGTGAGCTTAACTGAAATTTGGCATGGTATATTACTTCTGTTAAAGAAAAATGTTTGAGGCAATGAGAAAGTAACTAATACGCATGATATCTTTAGTATCATGTCACTAGAAACTTCAAAATCTCTTTACTAAAGCTTTCCTCACTGGTAGAAAGCTTTCACTATACCAGAAGGTGTTATGTAAACTGCAGGGGAAAAAAGTGATCAATGGTCTTACCCAGCCATAAGTTGAATACTTATTTAACCCAGAGCTCTAATGACCACTGTGGCATGAAATGCCCATGGATGCAATATAGGCATGAATGTTATCTGGATAACCAATCATTTTCTGTTTGTTTTTACAGCCTACTTCATGGGAGCAAAGCCATGCCTGTGCCATGAACTAACTCTTGGGGGAGCTAATTAGATCCCAGGTTGCATTTGCTACTTTTATTTTGATGGATGGTCATACTATCAAAGTATCTTCTACATATATATTTTTATTTCCATAGATGAGTGAAGCTACCATACTTCTTCAAATGATTTTGTTTGTTATTAGTGATTAGTACAGACACTGCCAATGGGACAAGTTGTAAAGAGCAAGTGTCTGCAACATCCATATCTACAAATGAAATAATTACATAAAACTTCTCCCAACAAGGTTAAAGGAACACAGCAGAAAAAGGACAGACATGCTGTAACAGCCGGAGTTTAGATATGAGTGGGTCATCTGGATGTGGCAGGATTACTGTACTAGTGAACTCATAGTTTCTGTGTTTGCCTGCATATGATTGCACAAGGTCAAACCATTCAACATTTCAGCATTGAGGGGCTCACTAGCCCCCACTCTTACCCAAAGAGCTATTAATAGTTTATGTGTTCTAGGAAACCAAGATCCAATTTTCTTTTAAGAATGTCCATACAGATAAGTCCATATACATGGACTTATGAGTATATGGAAAACACAAGTTTGACATGGTAGGTTCTGAAATAAAAGAAGATGTGAAGTTGTAGAATAAGTGGGAGGGAGTAGGAGACATGGCAGTAGTTAAGAAGAACAATAAAAAGATGTATGTGGTTAAAATGCATTGCATTCTTGTATTAAACCCTCCAGAAATTAATAAAAGTATTGTATTGTAAAAGAAACCCCTCAACTTTTTTGACCTTTTTTGCTCTTCACTTTGATTCTTTGTTTGTTTGTTTGTTTGTTTGTTTTTCGAGACAGGGCTTCTCTGTGCAGCCCTGGCTGTCCTGGTTCTTGAAGAGGGCTGGGACTAGAGCAACACTGAATATTTTTTCCTTATATATGAAAGCGATAGGAGATTCACCTGTTTGCTCTTGCTTTCTTGCTTCTCATTTTCTAAGAAAGATCTGACTGTGACCTAAGAATTCCATCCTCTGCACATTCTCAGCTCCTACTTTCTCCCCTTGTTTGTCCTAATCTTTATTGGGAGAGGAATCACTAACAAGGCCAATTATCTGACTGAGATGGGGAAGGATTTGAGACAAGGAAAAAGAACAGAAAAAGTGGCTCTTATATGTCTTTTAAAAACAAGCAGGGGTCCTGGGCTGAGGCCCCAGCCTGCCTGGCTGAGGATCTCTCTGTCCCTGGTGGCAGGGGGCCTGCTGCTGAGGCCCAGGTCTCTCTCTCCTCCTGGGGGCTGACCTGTTTGCTGCACAGCACCTTAATTAAAAAGGAGGCAATGTATGAATGAGTTATTTTATTGTAGGAAGGAGAAATATGCTAGTTAAGTAAAGGGAAAGAAAGGAGAGAAAGGAGAGAGAAAGAAAAGAAGGAGAGGGAGAAAGGTAGAGAAGAGAAGAGCAGAGAGGAGAGAGAGCAAGAGGGTAAGAGTTAGAGAGGAAGGGTAAGGGTAAGAGAACGAGAGGTAAGAGAGCAAGAGAGTGAGGAGGGGACAAACCACCTCCTTTTTATTTGTATTTTATTGCATGGGGCGTGGCATGCCTGGCTTGTGGTCAGATGACTGTGTGCAAGGTCCAGCTAGAATGCTAGGTGTTTGAGGCAGTGTCTGCCTGATAGAGCACACATCTCCTGCAGGGGCAGCTGTGAGGGGTCTGGGCTGAAATCTGAGCCATTGATGCCAGGAGCAATTCACCGAACACCTACTGTCCCTTGTGAGCAGATGCTCAGTGGGTATCCGGGGTTCCGAGGTAGCTCTGTTCTACTGGACTCCGGCTGTCAGAACTGCTCACTGCCCCACACTTATATAGAAAAAAAATTAGTGCATGGTTTCAGAAAGCTTACTTCCTGAAGAGTAGCAGGCTTATAGAGGGGTTCCAAGCACAGGTCTGAATGCAAGAGGATGGGGCTAGCATTCAAGAAGAATGAACAAGTCACTCTATTATAAGAAGTCATTGCCAACAAAAGGTGGACATTTCATTCCTTCTTAAAAGGGGGAACCAAATACCCACGGAAGGAGTTGCAGAG
>NW_022196900.1:33495239-33509822 GCF_008632895.1 Mastomys coucha | reverse complement strand
GGTTTGTTTTTGTTGTTTTTGTTTGTTTCTTTGTTTTTTGGAGGAGAAACTAGGAATGGAGAAATTTAGATGTAAATAAAGAAAATATCTAAAAGAAAAAAAAAGTCATTGCCTCTGTTGCAGGGATTGGGGGTGCAGAGTATATGCTGTGGGCCTACTGATGCTTTAAATGAGACTGTGTGTATATACTAAACATGTTAAATATATAAAAGTCTCAGTTGTAATTACTGGTACAAAAACTCATTCATTCTGCTTATTCTATTACTTGTGTGTATGCTGTATCTCTTAGCAGAAAAGATAACCAATCCCATACAGGTGGTGGTTGTTGTTGTTTTTATTATTATTATTATTATTATTATTATTATTATTATTATTATTATTATTATTATTAATTCTACCTTGGAAGTAACTGCATCAGAGTCATTCACTTTGAAAATGACAACAGGAACGAATTATAAACAAGGTGGTTACAAACACTTTTAAATAAAGGGAGGCTAGGCTAGTCTTCTCTGGATGTACATAGTACAAGTAAGAGTCTGGCTCCATATATAAACCTATAGCTAGAAAATGTGTGGAAATGGTGTTGTCCTATTTCGTGGTCTATAGCCTCCTGACTTTGTTTGGGCTAACTGATGGTAGACATTCTTAGAAAACCAATAAATTGCTGGAATCTTCCAAGATTCAAGAAAAGCACCGTTACCTTCTTTGCCTATTTTGTAAGAGTAGAAATAGCAATGTGAAACCAGCAATGCCTTGGCAAAGTTGCAGGACCTTCTCCTTTGAAGCAAGTTAAGATCAGGGTGGGTGATGTAGGGGAGATGTCAGAAATTCCTACAAATCTGAAAAGTGCCTCACATAGAAACTCTTCAATTTCTCTGTGACAAATGTCATTAAGTGTAGGATGAGAGCAAAGATGACAGACATCACCTGATGGATTAAAGAATATCAGCAGTATTCCGTGGCCAATATCTCTGAGAAGAGATACAACACAACCTTTCCAAGTAAAATATATGGATGGCTTATTCAAGTGATCTTCATTTCTTTAGTTAGAAAGATGCAATCCCCATCTATAGCAGGCTTCCTTGAGCCTGACAGTGGATGAATTAGGACACAAAGACTTATTAATTTTATTATATCTTAGGACTGAACATCTACCTCCTAGCTAGATCATCTAACTTAACTGAACTATTCTAGTCCACATCTGCCACATGGCCTGTTATCTCTATCTCATTCCCAGCATGTCCTACCTCTTCCATGTCCCACAAGTGAATCTTCCCACTCTTGATTCCCAGAGACTCTCTTTAAGCCTAAAGTCCCGCTTTCCCTTTCCTGCCTAGCTATTGGTCATCAAATTTTTATTAAGCCAATCAGCAAGGGAGTAAAGTAAATGCTTACAAAACACCGAAGCAGGCGATAAACCATAAGAATAATGATACCAAAATACCAAAAGCAAGTATTTGGCTCTTTGCAAGTACTAAATTAACAATTGAGTAAAACAAAGACAATCTTCACACAGTGTACACAAGCAGTCATCTCGCAGGATATAGATTCTGAAGGTAACCTCCAACTACAAGTCCCCCCCCAAATAAAACAAAAGCAAAAAACCAAACCACACCAAATCACAAATACACACCCCCTCACACACACACACACACACACACACACACACACACAAAACAAACATGAAGTGTTATTGTTTGAAAGGAGAGAATTTTACTTCATAAATGTATAGAGGAATCTGGCAAAAAATCTGTTTTAACTCATTTAAATGTTCTCTTTGCTTTGGTTATATCTAAAGGCTTCAGGATGATTTCCAGTTATACGGAGAGAAGAAGCAAGTTCATTGGCAGGAAGAATGATCAGAATGAGAACTCCTGAGATGAAGTGGTGCCACCAAAAGCTGATTGACATTAGGATTCTAGTAGATGAACAGATTGGAACCTTATAGGTCCAGAGTGTGATTTAAATTTATCTTTAAGGTCTCTAGTCCTGGCTTGCCTATCAATGTTGGATCTAGGATCTTGTGACATGAAAAACCTTTAGTATATGTAAACAAAACCTTAGTTTCCACCAATCAAAGGCCTAAGAATGCTGTCAAAATCTAAAGCTGTCGTTTAGATTTCTCTGCTATACTGTGAGCTACCTCTCTGTTGTTTCCACCAATGATTTAGAAATCATATCGAATTATGACTTTCTCTATTCTGTATTATAAAACATTTGTAAAACTGTGTCTATTTTGGAACATATGATATGGCAACCAAGATCTTTGTTCCCAGATAAAGGGAGGTCAAGTTGACAAGCAAAATAAACTATCTCTTATGCCCTTTGATATGAAAGTGCTGTTTTTATGTTAAGATTGAATATGTGAATATTGTGAAGCTGGGCAGTGGTGGCAGGTGAGGAGAGGTGTGTGTCTAGGGAAAGGGAATTTTTCTACTAGAGTATGTGTAGTGTCTCCTCCCAAAGTCTGGTGAGCCTGTGCGTGCTTTCTCTAACCTAGTTAACAACTGTGGTTGCTGTACCTGATGATGCATGCCAGAAATGACCACAAAGTTCCAGTTTCTTTTAAGGATTTACATTGAAGGCTGAATGAAATATACCCAGGAAATCAAAACCTCACTATCTTTACAATGTTGTCACAACGTATATGGGGACATCCACCCCTGCTACATTTGGTTCTTGAACTATGACCCAAACTGTGAAGTTTGGGAAGAATGCTTCTTAAATTGAGCCTTCCCAAAGTCTCTACCCTATATGAATACACAGAGACATCCCTAACTATCTCCTCATTCTACAACACCCCACACCATTTTTTTTCTGGAAGAGCAGCACTTTGGAAATTATTCCATTGTTTTCATCTCTTGGAACAGATAATACCTCTTGTTTCTCTTTTTTTAGTCTTAGCTGTGGTTATTTTTGCTTTGCATTCATTAATATTTGAACCCACTATGTTCAGTAAGAAGAGTACTCTTTATGCTCACATTTCAGAATCTGGCCCAAACAGACAATGTTAACTGCTCCTGATTAATCTTTAAGAATCATCCACCTTGTTGTAAAGACAGACTCTGCTTTAACTGCCACATATCACCATAAATTATGTACAGACTTCAGAATTTGCTAAGATCTTCTCATATGCAATATTTTAATTTACTCAATGAATTATTCAGATTACACAATTTATCTCATTTATAGATGATAAACAATTATAAAATGAGCATGCGGTTTACATATGTGACAAAGATAAAAGTCAAAATCATTTTGTGATCTTTAGTACATATCAAGTTTTTTCATACGATAAGACATTTTCAAACACTTAAAATTATTGTTCTTATCATTAAGATATTTAAAATTATTGTGGCATAAAATACACCCAGTTTCTTATTCTCCTAATTCTTTTGGTAAGGAATTGTGGGTAGTACACATTGGGCTTTGCTTGTATTATGATAGATCTCTCCTTGGTGGACCATATCCCTAAGACTTTCTATCCCTTGCATGTGGTATCTGCTCAGACTGGAATATCTTTATCATTTGCTGGTGAGAAGGCAAAACAGGCTTGAGTAGCTAGGAGTGTTCAGCCTTTCTCCATGTGGCCATCATGAGTTCCCTCAGACCACAGGATTTAATGTCTTTTATGCTGGCTTCTTCCTTCAGTAATAAAGGCAGAGGTACAAGTTCCCTTGGCCTAGCCTTTTTTGGTGTGTGGACACTTCCAACCCATTTTAGTAATTATACCTGGCTAGAGAGAATACTATGAAAGTGAAACATTTATTGAGGATACTTCTATAAACATCAGCAACTATAGTTATGTTAATGATTTTTTAAAATATATTTTCACTGAACTGCAATTATATTACTTCCCCTTCCTTTTCTTCCCCCTCCTCCCATGTTTCCTTACCATTCCTCTGAATCTAGCAGCTTCTCTTTCATTAACTGCATATATTTACAAATAAATTCACAAATATATAAATATAACTTGCTGAGTGTTTATTTTGTTTTTACGTATATGACTGGACTCAGAGTTGACCATTTTCTATTGGATAATCAGTAATGGTGTTCACCCCAGAAAGAGGCTAACTCTTCTTTCAGAATAAATTAGTTGCCAGTAATTCTTTGTTGAGGTACTTGCTGGTTTTGTGTGTCAACTTGACACAAGCTAAAATCATCAGAGAGAAAGGAACCTCATCCAAGGAAATGCCTTCATGAGTTCTAGGTGTAAGGCATTTTCTCAGTTACAGGCCATTAATGAGGGACTAGCCTATTGGTGGATGGTGCCATTCCTTTTCTGGTGGTCCAGGTTTTTATAAGAAAGCAGGCAGAGCAACCCATGAGAAGCAAGCCAGTAAGCAGCACCCCTCTATGGCCTCTGCACTAGCTCCTGTCTCTAGGAGCCCTGTTTCAGTTCATGTCCTAACTGACTTTGTTGATGAACAGCAATGTGCAAGAATAAACACAGTCCTTCTCAACTTAACTTTCAAGTAATGGTATTTTGTTGCAAAAACACTAACTTAGATGGGAAAGGACCGTGTACGATTTTTCTCCACTCATTATTAGTATGTCTATTGATGCTGTCATTGATCTGTTCCTGTTTGGGTATCAATATTGTTGAGGTATCCTATGTATAACTTCTGTGTTATTTATACGCAATCTCACAGTAGACTGCACGGTCCTCTGACTCTTAAATCTTTCTCATTCCTCTTCTGTCATGTTCTCTGAGCTTTAGGTACAGGAGTTGTGTATATCACCATTCCTACTTCATGTGTTCTTTGTTCATTTGCTTGTGTTTTTACAATCTATTAAGTCCAAGTTGTGAAACTCATATATAAGCACTTTTGGGTGTCCTGCACCAGGACATGGTCAACCTAACAGGGACCACATCAGTGAAAAATATTGACTCTCTGTTACTAGAGTGGGGACTTCCTGCAACATGTTGAAGTATTAACTGGTTTTGTGTTGTGTCAGTCTTCCACAAACAACAACAGCTGCTTTGAGTTCATATGAACACAGTGATCTTACAGCATATAGAAGACATTGTTTTGTCCAAGTTTTCCAAGATCTCTACTTAGAATCTTTTTGTCCCGTATTTCTTGATGATTGATGAGAGTTGTAGAAAAAAGATATGATATGAATGTTTCATCCATCGCTGAATACTCTACAAGATTCTATTCTCTGTACTTTGATCAGTTGTGAGTTTCTATATTCAGAGTCATCCACAAAGCAAACATGCTTCTCTGATGCGAAGTGAAACTGTCACTCTTCCATGGGCTGATGGAGAGAACCACGTATGTCAACTTAGCCTAATTATAGTCATAAGTTCACCACTCAAGCCTATGAGTTCTTGGATTCTTGGCCAAGATACAAGATACATTTGCTGCTTATTACACAGTAATAAGCAGGAAATTCTTTGTCTGGAATGAGCCTTCAATCCAAGGAGAAAGTGTTTAGCTATCCCCTAAACATTAATGCCATTAGAATGCCTATCAGCATATTTTGTCACACTGGCTATTATTGAAACTCACAGAGTTCACAGAAAGTCCTTATGACTTTTCTTCTGTAGTATTCTCTAAAGCATCTCACAGTATTATGAAAGTTAATAAGAATGGAGGCAGATTGCAGGCCAGTACCTGCTTTTTCTCCAAGTCCTCAGAGCAAAGTGTATTGTATCTTCAGTTCTTGAAGGTAATAAAGAGCAATCACTATTCCCTGCATGATTTGGGGGTGTCTAGGATCCACTATCACAACTCTAGTGGGGGAATCCCAAGTCTTATCTTTGAAACGCATGGCTTCTAGAAAATGCAGTCTCCAATGTGTAAAGCAACTTCAAATAAATTGATTTCTATTAGTATGCTTATGCCTATACACATATAAGATCTACCAGTGGTTTTTTTGTGAGAATTTTATATTGGTTATTTTATTTATTTACATTTCAAATGTTGTCCCCCTTCCCAGTTTGCTCTCTGCAAACCCCTGTCCTATCCTTCCTCCCCCTGCTTCTATGTGAGTACTCATTCACCCACTCCCTCCTCACCACCCTAGCATTCACCTACTCTGGGGCATCAGGCCTTTACAGGACCAAGGGGCTCCCTTCCTATTGATGCCAGATAAGGCTATCTTTTGCTACATATGCAACTGGAGCCATGGGTATTCTTTTATAGGTGGTTTAGTCCCTGGGAGCTCTGGGGGATCTGGTTGGTTGATATTGTTTGTTGTTCTTCCTATGGGGTTGCCAACCCCTTCAGCTCATTCACTCCTTCCCCTCACTCCTCCATTGGGGTCCATGTGCTCATTCCAATGGTTGGCTGCAATTATCCGCGTCTGCATTGGCCAGGCTCTGGCACAGCCTCTCAGGAGACAGCTATATCAGACTCCTGTCAGCAAGCACTCCTTAGCATCAGTAATAGTGTCTGGGTTTGGTGGCTACGTATGGAATGGATCCCCAGGTGGGGCAGTCTCTCGATGGCCTTTCCTTCAGTCTCTGTTCCACTCTTTGTCCCTGTATTTCATTTAGACAGGAGCAATTTTAGGTTAAAATTTTTGAGATGGGTGTATAGGAAGCTTATAGAATGCTAGATTTCCAAATACCTTTTGCAAACATCCTCAGTGTTTGTTCCCTTTCTACCCACTGTTTCCTCTATCCTATGGTCTTCACACCAACTATAACTTACTTGCCTAACCATATCATTTGGTTTTCCTCTCTTTAAATTTTTCTATCTTTGAATCAGGTAATTATTCTGTAAAAAAGTACTCTGTAAAAAAGTATTCTGTAAAAAAAAAAAAGAGAGAAAGAAAGTACTTTTACAAGGGTATCTGTGCGACTGTGATTAGCCTGCAACTGTCACAAGCCAGTATGATTTCTCTACTTTGCATATTTCTGACTGGTTGGCTCTTCAAAATTCTGTGGGTGTATTTGTTGGATGTCT
The DNA here is from genome assembly GCF_008632895.1 of Mastomys coucha. Taxonomy (NCBI): domain Eukaryota; kingdom Metazoa; phylum Chordata; class Mammalia; order Rodentia; family Muridae; genus Mastomys; species Mastomys coucha. Next base: position 33,502,905 of record NW_022196900.1, on the reverse strand, counting down.
CAGTTTGCATTCTATTATGATAAAACACTGTGACCCAAAGCAGCTTGAGAAGAGGTTTTACTTGGCTTACAGGTCCTGATCACAGTCCTTCCCTGAGGGAAGTCTGAGCAGGAATTCAGAACATGAACTGAAGGAAAAAAAAATGTAGAGAAAAGCAAATTAGTGGCTCCTCAGCTTATACAGCTTGCTTTTTCATATATTCCAGGACAACTTGGTCAGTGGTGGTACCATCTACTGCAGACTGGATCCCCTTACACTAATCATTAATCATGAAAAGCCTCCACAGACTTACCTAAAGGCAAAACTCACAGAAATTTTTTTTCATTGTGGTTTTTTCTCTTCCTAGATGACCTAGGCTAGTGTCAGGTTGACAAAATTCTAAATTGTACTGGGCAATTTGCATCCTCGCTCACCCTCAGCTTTTTTGCTTCAGTTCTATAGTAGGAAAAACAAACAAACAAAAAACAGTGATAACTCCCTTGTATCAGAGTTCTGAATATCTTCCCACAAAATTAAAATTAATGTTTACCAAAATTTAAAATTAAATTTTCCTTTGCTTCCTACATTAGAGGGGGAAATCTGAAGGCCAATGAGTGACTAGAGAGAAAAAGAAACCATTCACATTCCTGTGAGAAAAAGGGAACAAGGGAAAGTGAAAATGCTATAACTTCTACACTATTTCAATGCTGGGATTTTCTTAATCACATTCTTTCAGCTTACTGGTGATTCCACCAGGCTCATCCCAGGGACCTATCAATAGCTTACATTATCACGTGCAGCTACCAGTTGCTTCAGGTGTTGGCTGCATATAAAAGGAATTCCCACCATTCTATCTCACTTTCTCTGTCTCTCTGTTTCTCTGTCTCTGTCTCTGTCTGTGTCTCTGTGTCTCTGTCTGTCTCTGTCTGTCTCTCTGTCTCTCTCTGTCTCTGTCTGTCTCTCTGTGTCTCTGTCTCTGTCTCTCTCTCTCTCTCTCTCTCTCTCTCTCTCTCTCTCTCTACTCTCTCTCTCTCTCTCCCCCTTCCTGGCTGACAACTCCCACTTTCTGTCCTTCTCTGCCCCATCCTTTTTGCCCTAATTGCTCTTCTCCTGTCTGCCTACCTGTCTATATGTCTACTCGTCTGCCTCTATCTCTTCTCATCCTTCCCCAAATAAACCTCCTTATACCAGATCTGTTGCATGGAGTAATATCTCAAGGGAACACCATGGCATGGGCCCTCCAGCTACCCCCTCACCACATTATATTTCATAAGACATACTGCTTAGGTATCAATAACTCCTTAGATACTTTTAATTTGTCTGATCATGTTGGCTCACACTTCTTTGGTTTGGGTCCTTGTTGGGCAATGAATGTGGGGAGAGTCTTAGTTCACCATCTTGCTGAGAGCTCTTCAGGAGTCACAGATTTAATTTAAGATCTTACCTTTGGAGCTTGCTATACCCCATGCATTTAGATCAGATAAATAAAAGTGAATTAATTCAAATTTTCATATTTTCTGAATGGGCTAAAACCACTATTTTTAGAGCCTAATAAAACATACAATGAAGGAACTACAATTACAACTTTTTGTATTTAGTAATGCATTAAAATATATTTATTTTTAATTTCATGTATGCAATGTATGTATGTCTGTATCTCTGTCTGCCAGACCAGAAGATGATGTGATATGCCCTGGTGATGAAGTTGCAGGAATTACTGAGCTGCCCAACATGGGTCCTGGATATTTGGTATCTCTCAAAGAGAACTCAGCAATCAACTACAACATACAATCTCTAAGCCCTGATAACATATTTTAAAAGACAATCACAATTGATTAGATATATTGCTTAGCTTGATTTAAACATATTTGATGTTATATTTAACTTTCTCCAATAATATTCTTACTTTTTGCTTTTTAGTATATTTGTTTTTAAAAGTTAAACTAAGAAAGCACATGCCACTGTAATTGACATTATCATTATTACCAACATAATATTTAAATATGTAATATTTAATATTTACAATTAATTGTAATTATAATTTACTATATGAACTTGTGAGAAAATTTTAAACACATAAAATTATATAAATTAGTAAATTTCAAATTTTCTGTTCTATTTTTGTTGCTGTGTCTTTGCTTGTATTTATCTAAATAAGTGAAAATAGCTTTATTCTTTTCCCATTAGATTGTCTTGAAAATGTTAACTCTTTCTGACTTTTAAAAATGAACTGTAAAAATAAATATTTTCAGGATTTTTCTCTTTAATAATGTCTTCAAAAGATTTTCAGCAAAGTTTTATATATGTAGAAAGTAGAAAGAGTTGCTCTGATCTAGAGGCTTTCCATATTTTGCATTTAATAATTTATCTATCTTTCAAGCTATTGTTCAAAGACAAAAAAGAAATGACAAGAAGAGTCATAGGTCTTGGAAGTATTATCCTTTATCTTCTTAGGAATCCACTTTTTATTGAAGAAGAGAGGGAAAGCTATAAAGCTGTCTGTGTTCACAGGGCACCCAACCAAGGCAGTTGAGACAAAAAATACAGTAGCAGATAGATAATCAGAGAAAGAGTATGAGGTCAAAGATAACAGAAAGCTTTTTGCTAAAAAGGATATTATCTGTTTGCACTATGAAGAATTACACAGAAACTGCTTACAGCATAGAATTCTATGGCATTACTTCTTATTTTCAACAATGCTGAAAATTTTGATTCCCAAGGGAAAACAGGAAAATTGCCTCTTACATTTCTCCCCTGCACTGGGGAAAGTGCTGATTAGTAAGTAGCTCTTTGCTCATGAGCTACAGCTGCTTAGAGCATGTCCAAACAATTCACTAGCTCACATTGGTCAGCAGCTTCCTGTGGGAAAGCTTCATTTTGTCTTACATGATAAAGCATACCACATCCCACAGTCTCTGTAAATATTTAATTATTCTGCATTGATGGAAAAAGTACAAATACATGGAAAAGCTTTCTGCTTTTAATTGTAGCCATAAGATACTCACCCACTTTTCTCCATAGGTCTGGTTTAAATGTGTTCCACAGGTTTGTTATATTGTGTTTTCCCTTTCATTTAGTTCATTTTTTCCTTTTATTGTTTTTTTTTTAATTGACTCTGATCATTCAACAACCCGTTGTTTAACCTCCATGAGTATCTATATTTACTAGACATGTTAGTTGTAAATTTTAATATTTATTGCACTGTGGTCAGTTAGGATACAATGTATGAAGTCAGTGTTTTAAATTTGTAAAGATTAGGTTTGTGTCAAAGGATGTGGTCTATTTTATAAAAGCATCAATGTGCTCTTGAGTTAAATGAGTAATCTTTGGTATTTGGATAGAATACACTGTAATTTTCTGTTGAGTCCATATGATGTATTATGTCAATTGCTTCTGATGTTTTTCTGTTTATTTTTCATGCAGATGTCTATTGGAATGATGGTTGCACTATTAAAATACTATTAATGGACTATTGCCAAACTGTGTCTTTAAAGCTGTAAATACTTTTTAAATAAAATAGGTGCCCTAAAGTTTGAGGCATATGTATTAAGAATATTAATGTCTTCTTGATTACAGAGAGGAATCCCACTTTATGTCTTTTAGTTTTAGTTTGAAGTTTATTTTTTAAGATCTTAGAATAGCAGCACCTGTTTGGTTCCTGGTAACATTTTATTGAAGTTATGTTTTTCTAACCTTTTACCCTACCACAGTGCAATTTTTAAAGCTAAGATGTGGTTCTTGTATATAAAATAAAGAGGAATTTTGTTTCTTGATCTGTACAGTCATCTGTGACTTTTGAGGAATTTAAGCCACTAATATTTCAAGTTATTTTTAAATTGTGTACGTGTTACTTTGGGTCATTGTTTATTTTTGCATGTTTATATTCTTACTGTCATTTTGTGTTTTAATAACTATTACTGTGTTCCTTTGTATATTCACTCTGCTATGTTAATTCCTCTCTTTAGCCTAAAATAATTGCTCTTTGTATTTTCATTAGGTTTGTTTATTTATATAAAATTTTATAGGGTATGTATATTGTGGAAAGATTTTTTTCCTTTTTCAATTATGGTGGGTAGTTTAGCTGGGTATTTTAGAATAGGCTGACTTATAATCTTTTAGGACTTGGAATACATTGTTTCTGGCTTCTAAAATTTTTGTTGAAAAATCAGTTGTTTTTATATGTGACTTTTTTTCTTTTTCTGTTAAGCATACTTAGGGTTTTCACTATGATATGCTATGGACTTTTTTTTTTCTTTCTGGTCTTACTTATTTCTTTTTCTCTATACTTCTTATATTAGAATGTTTGTGCCTTTCCTTAGCTTGAAAAATTATTCTTCTATGTTCATATTAAGGATATGGTTTATACCATTGACTTGAAATTCTTTTCCCTCACCTATGAATTTAACTCAATAGTTTAGCATTTTCAGAAAAAAATGATATTAATATTTTGAATTTGTAAAGATTAGCTTTGTTTCCATGAATTTGGTCTATTTTACAAAAACATCCATGTGTCCTGAGTTAAATGAAACACATTTAATCTTTCTACTTAGCCATATCTACTCCAACACTCCAGATTTAGACCAGGGAGCACATTTATGTACATCAAAGCCAAGGGATTTGCTTTATTCCTTCCAAGTAAATTTCAGCTTCTTACCCACTCTGCCTGTACATCTATTCTGCTTCAATATGCTCTGGCCATTTCAGAAAGAACTAGCAAAGTCAGCTGTTATTCTGATTTTTCCTTAGTATGAGACTTTAGTTTTACCTCTTGAAGATTTCAATACCATTTCTTTGTTATGTATATATAACACTAAATCTTACATTTCTTGTATATTGTCCTCTGCTATACCACATCCCCCCCTCTGTCTGTCTGTCTGTCTGTCTGTCTGTCTGTCTGTCTGTCTCTCTCTCTCTCTCTCTCTCTCTCTCTCTCTCTGTGTGTGTGTGTGTGTGTGTGTGTGTGTATGTGTGTTCCATATTCTCTACTTATTTGATCTTGACCTTCCACTTTATTTTTGGTTCCTAAAATTTATCTTCTTGGTTCATTCTGCTTTGTATGGCTTTTCTTTGAGTTCTATACTTGAGTCATTGGGCTTTTTACTTAATTTTGAGTTCTCTATTGTGTTTCTGTATTCTTACTGGGTTTCTTTCTCAAGTCTTATATTGTCTTCACCATTTTTATCAGATTTACATTTGTGTTTTCTTGGGTATCACTCACATATTTATTCTCATTAATATCATTCTTCTTAATTTTATTGAGTTATTTCTTTGTTTTTAAACTCATTGAATTATCTGATGAAGTTTATGATATCTCTTTTAAATTTTGTATTCTGAGGTTCATCTAGCTCAATGGTTCTCAACCTTCCTAATGATGATACCTTTTAATGCAGTTCCTCCTGCTTAAGTTATGTATAACTATAAACTTTATATTCTTTGCTACTTTTGCTACTGCTATGATTGTAATGTAAATATCTGGTATGCTGAATAGTGTTAGGCAACTTCTGTCAAATGCTCATTTGATCCCCACAGGGTCACAGGTTGAAAATCATTAATCTAGATAATTATCATTGGCAAAAATTTGTAAAGGACTATTTAGTTTCAGACAACAAGACCCAGTCTCACAAAACAAAACAAACTAAAAACAAAAATACCTTGACAATATTTTTTTCTTCCATTTGATATTTTCTTTATTTACATTTTGAATGCTATCCCCTTTCAAGGTCTCTCCTCCTGAAACCCCCTATTCCATTCCCCCTCCCCCTGATTCTATGAGAGTACTCCCCAACCCACCAACCCACTCCTGCCTTCCAGTCCTGGCATCCCCCTACACTGGGGCATTGAACCCCCCCCCCCAGGCCCAAGAGCCTCTCTTCCCTCTGATGTCCAACAAGGCCATCCTCTGCCACATATGCAGCCAGAGCCATGGGTCCTTCCATGTGTACCTCTTAGGTTGGTGGTCTGCTCACCCGGAGCTCCTGGGGTCTCTCCAGTTGACATTGTTGCTCCCCCCATGGGGCTGCAAAGCCACTCAGTTCCTTCAGCCTCTTCTCCAAATCCTCTATCTGGGACCCTGCTCTTACTCCAATGATTGGCTGCAAACGTTCACATCTGTATTGGTCAGACTCTAGCAGAGCCTCTGTCTTAGTCAGGGTTTCTATTCCTGCACAAACATCATGACCAAGAAGCAAGTTGGGGAGGAAAGGGTTTATTCAGCTTACTTCCACATTGCTGTTTATCACCAAAGGAAGTCAGGACTGTAATTCAAGCAGTCCAGGAAGCAGGAGTTGATGCACAGGCCATGGAGGGATGTTCCTTACTGGCTTGCTTCCCCTGGCTTGCTCAGCCTGCTCTCTTATAGAACCCAAGACATCCAGCCTAGGGATGGCACCACCCACAAGGGGCCCTACCCGCTTGATCACTAATTGAGAAAATGCTCCACAACTGAATCTCATGGAGGCACTTCCCCAACTGAAGGTCCCTTCTCTGTGATAACTCCATCCTGTGTCAAGTTGGCACACAAAACCAGTCAGTACAATTGAACCATTGTCAACTTGACACACAAACACATCACTATTAAGCTTCAACCCATATTTTCTTATTCATCCCCAAGATCTAAAGTCCCACAGTCTTTACATATTAAAAGTTCAATGAATTTAAAATGTCCAATATCTTTTAAAATTCAAGGTCTCTTAACTGTGGGCTCCACTAAAATACTCTCTTCTTGCAAGAGGGAAAATATCAGGGCACAGTCACAATCAAAAGCAAAAATCAAATTCCAACCATCCAATGTCTGGGATCTACTCATGATCTTCTGGATTCCTCCAAGGGCTTGGGTCACTTCTTCAGCTCTGCCCTTTGTAGCACACACCTTGTCTTCTAGGCTCCAGATTCCTGTACTCCACTTTTGCTGCTGCTCTTGATAGTCATTCATGGTACTGGCATCTCTAAAACACTGCTGTCTTCTGCTGTAACTAGGCTTCACCAATAGCCTCTCATAGGCTCTCTTCATGGTGCCAAGCCTCATCTCCTTTGTACACAAAACCAGCCAGTACAGCCTCTCAGGAGACTGGCATATCAGGTCAGCAAGCACTTCCCAGCATCTGCAATAGTGTTTGGGTTTGGCAACTGTATATGGAATGGATCCTTAGGTTGGGCAGTCTCTGGATGGCCTTTCCTTTAGTCTCTGCTGCACACTTTGTCTCCATATTTCTTCCTGTGAGTTATTTTTCCCCCTTCCAAGAAGGAATGAAGCATCTGGTAAGAACAAATATTACTCTTGAGCAAGAGGTTATATCAGTTCCCAGTAACCACAGCACACAGTTCCTAATGGACTGTAACTTAGTCCCATTGGTTACCTTATGTTTCGTGCCTCTGAGCCTCAAATGCACATATGCACACACAGATGCAAATATACATAAAATTAAAAATACTAAAAACTGAAGTAATGAGAAAAACCACTGGGCTGGTGAGATGGCTCAGCGGGTAAGAGCACCGACTGCTCTTCCAAAGGTGGCGAGTTCAGATCCCAGCAACCACATGATGGCTCACAACCACCCATCATGAGATCTGATGCCCTCTTCTTGTCCATCTGAAGACAGCTACAGTGTACTTATATATAATAAATAAATTTTAAAAGAAAAAGAAAAACCACTGTGGGGAGCTGCAGCTGCCACTGTATGTATATATA
>NW_022196900.1:33485332-33495229 GCF_008632895.1 Mastomys coucha | reverse complement strand
GCATGATTTTCCCGCAGCCTATTGTGCTTTACCACGTAGCTGATGCTGATTGGGACCAGGGAAAATATTTAACCCACAATGGCTGGGGGCTGGAGAGAGAAGAGTGATAGTGAGTAAGTACATATACATAGGAGTAAGTATAGATAGATAGGAGTTAGTATGTAAATATAGAAGTAAGATGTATGTAAGATAGGAGCAAGATATAATTAGGAGTAAGTATGTAAGGATAGAAGTAAGATGTAAGGATAGAAGTAAGATGTATCTAAGAATAGGAGTAAGTAAGATGTAGAGGATAGGAGTAAGTAGAAAGAAAGTAGAAAGATGTAACTAGTAAGATGATATAGAAGTAAGAAGAAGATATAAAAGAATATAAAAGAAGCTAGCTAGAGAAGAAGTAAAAATGAAGGTTCCTGATTAAACTGCATGGAGAAGAGCTCGTTGTTTGCCTCCTTATTTCCATTGGACATATAAGGTGGCCGACAAACCACAACCACCAATGTGGCTTATTCATAATCAGAACTAGTAATAAAAATCTGACATTTTGAGATACAAAACAAAATGGCTGTCATATGTTTATGACAGAAATGAAGCTAGTTTGCCGATTGAAACATTTTTCTTTAATTTTAACCTGTTCCTAACAGTTACTAGCAGCAATAAGTATTACTTATCTACTCATTAAATTTAGCTAAATAAAAGTATTCTGTCGTACTGTGCAATGACTCAGCAAGTGTTCCAGCAGTCCTCTATCCACTTCTTTCCAGTTTGTTTGCATCTTTATGCCTTCACCTGTTAAGCATTGCTGTGTAACTATCTTCTCTTGTGGAGATATGCCACATACACATCTACTCATCCCAGTTATGGAGACCATGACAGATCCTACCAAAATCCAGTTTGGTGCACCGATGCATTGAATTGGGGTTACTTATAGGAACATGGGTGAGGGATTACTTACAGGAGAGGAAATAACTCAAGGACAGGTCCATCACCAAAGCAGACCCAGCACAAGTGACACCTCACACAATCTTGGAACCTGAAACACACCTCACAGTCTGGTGGTGGCTTAGTTGGTCAAACCTCTTCCAAGCAGCAATTATGGCTTCTGCTTCTGCCAGGGAGCTGGTCTCTTTTGACAGTGATAGTGACTGTCAGCAGTCTTTACTGTTTACTCTTGGGAGGAAGGGTTTTAGTGAATCTGGTCTGACTTTCTGAGGCTATTTTGAGTTATCTTCTGGCTTAAGGAGCTTCCTGTTGAAGGGAATGTTTCAATACAAGTGAAAACTGATACATAGGAAGCATTCTGAAAATCCTTTTTCTTATAAGATGAAGCTCAAGAAAAATGCGCATATACTGATAGCAGCATAACCAGACTTTTCGTAAAATAATGGATCTTAATCATCGCTTTTTTGGGAGAACTCAGAACTTCAGGACATTCTGATGGATAAGTTTCTCTTACATGAGGGAGGCATTATCTTTCTTCATGATAAATGTTAGATACCTTTAAGTATCTTTAAACCTCCTTCATTAAGCCAATTATAGATGGGCCAGTGTATGGCCCAGTTTTGCTATAAGTGGTACCTTGCATTGGATGGATATTTCCTTATTTGAGAAGGTGAAATGCCTCCCCACTTAAGACATTTCCAGGTGTTAACAACTACGGCCCAAGCTTTTAAAATCTATAAGCATTAAGGTTTAGTCAGGTATTTGGGTAGTAGCAATAAAAAGTAGCTGATCTAGCATGTGAACAGTATAAATAACCTCTTAACCAAAGTATCTCTGCCATAGCTGTTAACAACCTGGAAAGATGTCTGACGCTGTATTTTTATGGAACACCTAGCTGGGATCTTTTGAAGGTTATCTCTAATTTGGCACTACTTTTGAAATGTGATTCTTTCTTGGACTAAAGCTCTCTATCAGTATGGAAACAGAAGTGACTCTCACATAGAGGGAACTATAAAATTTTTAATCTTGGTTATTTGTTACTCATATTTGGAGACCTAGTCCTTCGAGAGAAATCCAGTAGGAAATCCACTCATTTCTACTTTGATATATTCAAGCAATAAACTGGCAGACTTTTTACCATCTTAGCCAGGAACAAAATCTTCAAAGACAAACCAGACTCAAAGATGTATGTTAGTTACCTCTTTTCTTAAATTTTGTCTTATGAACTTTAATTTGTAGAAAAGAGAGCATATCAGCATGTAATGCAGTAGTACTCTCTTGTATTAACTCTATAGTATTTTTATTTTAATAACATTTTTGTATTGTTATTGGCAAGGCATTGTATGATAACTGACATTATGCTATAGAAGGCCCAGGTAATCTGCAAGGATGTTTAACAAAAGCCAGGAGAAGGAGGAAGAGAAGGAGGAAGAGAGAGAGAGGGTGAAAAGGAAAGGGAGGAGGAAAAAAGGAGGAGAGGGAGAAGAGGAGGAAGAAGAAACTGTATTAGTTACTGCAAAAAGCTAGGTATGAGTTTTTAGAAACAGCCATAGCTTTGTCTTCCAATATCTTTGGATTTATGAATGTCAGAACTTTAACTTTAAGATATGTTTAGTTGGTACCTTGCTTTATCCTACAACACACACAGGGGAAAATCTAAATTACATAAAAATATATCTTTTTTCTTTCCAGATGGTTGACATGATCCATCACAGATTTTAACTACACTGGAAGGAGAATGAGTCTCAGACCTTTCTGAAACTAGTCCATGTTTGTTATATTTTTGAAGGAAAAATGCAAAGACAAATATTAGTCTAACTAATGGCACCAGCTAGATAGTATATGACATTTTCTAAATTAATGGTGGAATAATGAAAAGCCATAAGTGTCAGGCTAAGTTACATTTGCTTTATTATCTCTGTCTCTCATTTTTGATTCAGACATATTTCCTATAATGGTTAACCTTCTTTGTGAACTTGACTGGATATGTAATTGCTTAGGAGATTTGCGAGGAATGTTTGTGAAGATCTTTCCAGAGATACTTAACTGAAGGATAAGCCTCACCTTGAAAATAGATGATATCATCCCATGGGTTGAAAATTCTTAACAGATGGACTTAAATAAAATAACATTATACACCTGAACTTTCCTTTTATCAGATACAGTTTGGTATAAATTGCTATCTTCTGCAACAAATCCTGAATACTGAGACATTCTACTTATAGATATAAAACTGAGCAACTACGGCCCAACCTTTTAATATCTATAAGCATTAAGGTTTAGTCAGTTATTTCGGTAGTAGCAATAAAAAGTAGCTGATCTAGCATGTGAACAGTATAAATACCCTCTTAACCAAAGTATCTCTGCCTCCTGACTTTATTCTCCAATGTGCATTAGATAAATATATAATGTAAAGACCCTGGGATTTAAAGTTAGAGAGTTCTGACTTTACCACTAAGTACCTGTCTTGGCAATGGAGAATAAAAATAATGTGTTTGACATATCCCCCTCCAAAGCCATATTTGAAAACTGAGCAAGCTATTGAATCTATGCTATGATCCCTCTCAGTAACAATACAGCTCCTGTTCTTTGTACCAGGTCTTGATATGGAGTGTTCCTCTGCTACTGCTTCCTGAAAAGGTAATTTTCTATGTTTCAAACAAGAAATTCTAGCATTTCCTGGCTGATTTATGAGTACAACATGTATGTACTAAGATACTCATCTACATGAAGTCATACTGGGAGTAGAACTGACTGGAGACCACATAGGAACCACCCAACTTTTTATGTTTATAAGTATTGTAAAAGATAAGTATTAAATATAGAATAAGAAACAACATATAAATCCTTCTCCTCTTCCTCCTCCTCCTCCTCATTTTTCTGGCGGAGGGGGGGTGTTGTCTGGAACTGAGCAGACTTTTGAAAAAGTGAAGGCTCCAAACTACAGAATGCTCTCTTATAGAAGTATACATTTACAATTCAGATCATAGGTAAAGCAGGAAACAATATGAGGAAACTAGAGAATAAATGCCTGGAAACAGATCTACATCTTGAAGGCCAGAGGTCTGGTAGTCTGAGGAAGTTCAAAGCACTAGGAAGTAACCTTCATCCATTAACTGAAACAAAGATCACAGGGGTAATATATATAAAATCTTTTTGAAAACAGTACTCTTTTCATTCCAGATAACAGAAATTAAGGTAAAATAGACTTTAAAAAGCGAGGGTGGTTAATTTATTGGCTCAAGTTTGCTAAAATGTTCATGACACCCAATGCCATTCCTCAGATATCTGTCTGTCTCTATTGGTTGTGTCTGAGTTGGCCAGTTAAAGTCGAAGGTAACGTTACCCCAACCTAAAAACAGTAAACATTTCTTATTCTAGACATCTTTTTTGGTTATACTGGTTAGCTGTGCATTCATTCGAGTTAACTCTTTGATTAAACACCGGTCATCCATTCGCTGCTGTAGCAAAGTATGTAGACTTTACTCTCATACTAGCTTGCAGGGAAGGGCTGACCAAAGTAAAAGAGGTTTTCTTAGTGTAGTGTCTGCTGAGCATGTGAAAGCATGACAAATCTCCCTCTTCAGTCATGATTGCTTTTAGTCATGTGGAGATTCATATTAGAATGAATCTCTTCTTTTTCTACATTAGAGGTGAAGTGAAATTTTTAGAACAATATTCTGTTCCCTCACCCTCTATTTGCATTTTTCTTCCTGTTCCTTTCTTGATATCCCTTCTGCCTTTTTCACATGACTATTGTGTTCTCAGAAAGGAGATGACTGATGGATATAAATATGCATAAAGACATTGTCCATAAATTATTGTGGGCCTCTATAAACCCTGAAACTGGTAGTATTTACTAGTACTCTTTTGGCCTAAGTTTGAGATTCTTATTAGGCATGTAGAAATTAACTAAATGAATAGAAATAAATTTCTTTGTATAGATTGCTTTCAGCCTCACAGGAATTTTCTGGCTTTTATTTATGATGAATTCTTAGAGATAGAGCAGTACTGTAGTCAACATTGAGAGTTTATGCTATAATACATGTTTGAACTACAGGGCTATTCCAAAAACCTTCTTCCATACACACACACACACACACACACACACACACACACACACACACACATACACATACACACACACACACACACATACACCATACATACACACACACATATATATATATATATATATGTGTGTGTGTGTGTGTGTGTATGTGTATACAATACATACTAATTATTGCTTAGCATTTTCTATGACTCAAATTTCTAAATGTGCTCTGTACATACAATGCAATGATAGATTTCTTAAACTTTGTTAGACAATTAGATCTTATATGACATTTATTACATACAAAAAACAAACAAGAAAACAAAAATAAAAATAAAATACACTCATTAAATAAATAAACAAACTTATAATAACTTAGATACCCTCCTGAGTTATAGACCTAGGCATAGAAATTGGAAAAATATTTTTAGTTTAGTTTTGTTTTTGTTATTAACCTTGAATTTCATAGTGAGGATAAGATTTCTTGATTTTTATCTTAATCCCATTTCATAGCCACTCATACCTTGGCTCTTACTCACTAGGTCTAATCAGCTAAGTTTCTTTCATTTATATTTGTTCAACAAGTCAGCAGGAGAACAGTTAACATTGTCACTAGAAATGAGAAATTGTTGGATGCTATGATAGAGTAGGGCAAACCAAGTCCTTTCAAATTGCAGCCAAGATTCATCTACAAGACCAGAACACAAGACACCTGATTTCAACCTCCAAAGGCCTCTGGGTCTTTGTACAAAATGAGATGAGCAGGGCGTTCATGTGGCCACCCTTGTTCAGTGGAATGTTCTGCAATGATGAACTGTCCTCTGTTTATGCTCTGTCATGATGAGGGCTAATTGCATGGCATGCAATTAGCTGGTAGAACTATAGAATTTAACAGTTTATATTTCTTGTACTTATTTTACTGAAATAATGAAATTAGTCACATGGGGTCAGTGGTTGTCAGTCTGTACTATCTTACTCATTTCATGTACTAAGGTTTAGTGGGACTGTTGTCTCTGGCTTCCTCCATTTCAAAGTCTATTTGAGGATCTAAATCTCTTCTGTGTCCTCAGATACTGAAGTTTTCCATTCAGCTTTCTTATTCAGATGAAAGATAAGAATATGTATGTGAAAAAAGCAAAATTCTAGAGGGGGAACCAAGAGCTTCTTACCAGGGTTCTTGTCAGCTGAGCACCTCACCAAAATATATTACCTCCTATCACTTGTTCAGTGGTGAAAACTAAAGACAATCTGAAATACCACTGGGCAATTGTGGCCTTTCTCTGAGTCTCCTCTTATACAGGTCCTCATGAAGGACCTTGAAAGGATCCAACTGTCTCACAGAAGATGACCGAGCTGTTTAAAATTACTAGTTAACGGAATGAATACAGATACCTCAGTCACATGTGGGAAGACATCCCAAACCAAGGGTTAAGAAAGGGGTGATAATTGTCAAAGTGCTGGCCTGGGTCTGTGCTATCAAGTAGTGATTTTACGTTGCTAGTTGCCAAGTGTTAATTAACATTGGTTAGTCTCCATTTTGAGGAGCTAAGGCTTCTGGATTATAGTCCTTTGTCCTGCTGTGTGCAGAACAGCAGCAAATAGCAAGGGACCAACATCCTGGGAACTGGGCCCTCATTACCTTGTTCCCAAGTAGAAAACCAGCTTTCTCACAAACTTATAACTTGAGAAAAGATTTATTTTGACTCATGTCTTCAGAGCTTTTGTCCCCAGACATAGGGAACATGCAGTGGAGAACTTGGCCCATTGCAAGGAAGCATGTGGTGGCAGTATCTACTCAGTGGTGAGCTGGAAGTACCGAACACCGATTGGAAACTTGGCTGGTTATAACTTTCAGAGGTCTACCCCTAATGACTTTTGCCAGTTAGGCTTCAATTGTTAAGATTCTACAGCCTCCCAAAGTAGCATTGCAAACCAGGGAGCAAGGAATAAATACACAGCCTGTGCAAGGTATCTCTCGTTCAGACCATGAAATTCTATCAGGATGTTGCTAAAGCAAGATGCTCAAACAGACCTCTGGGGCTCACAACCCATACTTTGGCAAAGAAGAAACACACATCAAGTCAGGCTTTCTTAGCCAGCAAATGGCACAGGTTTAATAGTGAAAAAAATACTTTGGTCAGAGCTAGGCTATCAGTCACCTACTAGCTTCTTTGGGATATTCCCCCCATCACAGTCCTCCAAGTCTGTATCTTATATGATGGATAAAGGTATAAATAGGATATGCAAAGCATCAAGCATCAAGCATTAGGTCTGACACTGAATAAGCATTCAGTAAAGCCAGGCCTATAGTAGTTAATTTTTATTATAATTATGCATTGCAAATTAACCAGCCAATAAAATCAGAGCAATGAACCATTCGTTTTTTTATTGGTATCTATTTATGTTCATGAAAAATTTCATTTCATTTCATTTTCTCTTGCTCTTTGGAGGTCAGGAGGTGAGCAGGGTGGGAGTGATAAGTAGAACTCCTGGGACAAGAGATAACTCCCAAACAACATCATTGTTTTTGTTTGTTTGTTTTATTTTGTTTTGTTTTTGTCTGTTTTGCTTTTTCTTTTTACCTTCATTTTCTTTCGGCTGCAGTCTGGGAATCCATGAGTGTTAGTTGATCATAACACAGCTTTAAAAATAATGATAATAATAATAAAAGAGCTAGGTTAATTCTAGATATTGACCCTGAGGGCAGAACTTATGTGGGAAATGGGGTATTCTCTTTAATGCAGGTGTTGATTTGCATACATTCTTTTTCTTTACAGATTTTCCCTTTCATTGCAAAAATCCACAAAAGTTTTTATTCTCATTATGATCATTCCTTCAAGTCAGACTCAAAGCCAATTGTAGAATAAAGAAAAATTCCAAGGAGAATTTTGTAGCATACTGTCTTCTGATATGAGCAGTGAGAACTGCTTAAAATATTCCCAGGAATCAAGGCATACTAAAATATCAGAATGAGCACTTTCATCCTCTCCTTCTTCCTCTCTATCTCCCTTTCCTTTTATCTCTTCCTCTCCTCTCTCTTCTCACTTCCCTTCTACATTAACACCAAGCCTATGCATTTGTTTCCCTATCTCAAATGCTTCATGACTTAAGGATCCCTGGGCTCCTCTGAATGGATCCTATGCCCTTCAATAGGCACACACCACCAGGGAATCTCTCAAATATGAGATTACATATTCTATCACTCAGATCTACATAATCATCTGGGAAGAGTTTGTGGCTGTAGGCTAGAATTATACCATAATGTATCATAGCCATAAACCACAGGTGACCAGTTAGTATATTATATATTGTCTGGCCAAATCAGATGTGCTGGGCTGTAAACTTGTTGATTAAACTAACCATGTGTTTAAACCAATAAGAAAAATACTATATACATGTATACTGAACATGGATATAGTTCTTTTCTTTTCATTCATCTATAAACAATACTGAACAACTCTGTGCGTAGAATTACATTGCATTTGAAACTGCAAGAAATGTAAAGCCTACTTGAACTATGTAGTTGGATGTGCATCTGTCCCAGATAAAGACTATGCCGTTGTATGTGATGGACTAGAGTTTGCTTCTTGGAGGCTACTGCACTGAAACATGTTCTCTACACGCTGAGGCTTTATGTTACTACTATGCTATTAAATCTCACTTCAGGATTATTTTGTTTCTATCCAGTAGCTACATAGGTATAATTTGAAAAGTAATGGCTTGTCATCACTGTATTTTTGTTGGACTGAGCTGATCTAGATCAGTCCCTGAATTAACTACATGACTGTTTCCTGAGAACTTACTAGGACCATGCCTTCCCAGCCCCACTTAGAGTGCTTCACTAGCTGTGAGGATAGAACTCTGGTGACTAGATGCCTCAGGTTTTGGAAGACAGGAAGTCTATCCTCCGATGGTCATTTTCTCCTTTCTCCACGATGCTGTTTCTTGTCTCTGAAAGGAAAGGGCTGGCGGGGGTGGAGGGTGTTCTTCTGAAGACTTAGGATTTGCTACTTCAGTCCCTTCACAAAGGCACAGCTGGTTCTGTTCTTGGCCTTCTTCCTAGTGCCTTCCTGATGTGGTTCTCCTTCCTGCCTATCAGGAGATATATTTATTCAAAGGGTTCAGTCACCTTGCAAAATAAAAACACCACAGTTTAGCGGGCAAATATTGACTCAAGCTGTTACGCTTGTGTATTTCAGCAAGTCCCAGTGTTTGCAGGCTCAGCAAGCAAACAAAAGCGGGTACAGGAAGTTATTGTGGTGTTTGAAGCCCTTGTTTGTTTTGTGCAGCTGATGCCTGTTGCCTATTGTGTGAGGCTGGTTGCTAAAGAAGCACTCTGCAGTTGATAAGGCCGAAGGCTTTAATAGAATACAAATGCATTTTATATTTCCACTTGAAGAGTTTATTTTAATTGTGTTTTAAAATATGTTGTACCCTAAAGGCCTCTTTTCACCCAGCAATATGCTTCTTCAAAATCAAACCTTACAAAGAACAGGCTATGTAATGGAGTGCTGCCTAATGTGCAGGTTTGAACTCAGGAATTCAGTTTGAAGGAGGCTGTTTGTCACCTTCTGTATGAAGTAAAAATTGATCTCCAAATTGAAGAGGAAAGAGTGTCAGAAGTTCCTTTTAGATTTTTGTCCTTTTTGTTGCTTTCCTTGTTTTAAAGAAGATAGGGTATAATTATGTATCCCTGGCAGGCCTAGAACATGCTACATAGAACAGCCCTGCCTGTAACTCAGAGGGATCCACTTCTTTCTGCCTTCTGGTTCTGAAGTTAGAGTGGAGAATCACCATGCCTAATGGCTCATCTCCTTTTGCATTTTCTTTACTTAAATTCTTAGCATAGTCTTCATCATGAACACCAAAAAGAATATATATATATATATATATATATATATATA
>NW_022196900.1:33466969-33485322 GCF_008632895.1 Mastomys coucha | reverse complement strand
TGCTATGAGCCATAGTTATTTCTTATTCTACCGGGAGATATAGGTATAAGATGAAAACTTGCACCAGGCTGGGACTAGATGAGAGGAACATAGAAAGGTCTAGTGATAATAGCCTCGGAATTTGGGTTACAGGAAGGTACAAGAGCAAGAGAAAGCCAGGATTCCCAAACTCACCTCTGCCTTTTTTCTTCCACTGTCTTTGTCTTCATTGCTTGTTTGTCTTATTTTTATACCCTTCCACTTTTCATTATTGATAATTTTCTTTTCTTTCTTCTTTCTCATCTTTAACTCCTTTTTCCTGAATAATGTAGTTAGGAAAGCAATTAAAGGAAAATTGAAGGCATTCATCTCCTAGCTTAAATCATACCCTGGCACATACTTCTACACTAGACACATACATTAACACATCCCACAGAAGTATAAAGTTACATATATGTGCGTTTAAAGAATATAAGAAGATTCGTTGGCTGTCTACTGACAAAAATGTGACACAGTATTTTTCTTCCAATTACTCTGACCTTGAAAACATTAAAAACTGGGTGCTTTGAATTATCCTACCTATAACACTCATGAAGTAATAAAGAAATCCGTTCTTATGTAAGTACTCAAAAAATCAGCACTATTACTGTTTTTAGGGTAGCAGTGGACAGCAGAAGCCTGTCTGAATTTGAAAGAACTAGCTCATTTGCATCCTGTAGCCTTCAGTAAAGTGGACACAGCAAGACAGTCATAACTAAGCTGATGCTTTGTTCATTAAATAAATTTTCTAAATTGATGTTTTTATTTTTACTATATAAGTAATTTATGCAGGTTATTCTATTTTTTCCCAGTACAGGTAAATTGGAAGTATTATGAAAGATATTTCAATATAACCTTAAACAGAAATGTTAAAGAGAGGCATTCAGAAGAAATATCATCCAGGGAGGGGTATTACCTTCTCATAGAAGAGCAGACTTAAATCTTCAAGTGTGAGTAAGTAAGGGGACAATGGAGGCTTCAGGGATCATATTTTCCTTTTTTTACCAAGTGAGTCTGCATTGATATTTCAAATATAATTCATTGATGGAATCGAGGTTTGTTGACAAGCTAGAAGTTGTTTAGAAATGACCTAGAATTCCGTTACTGAGAAACTGGTCTAATGGTAAGGGCCAGGGAAGAACTTGGTTCTCTCTAGCAGTGTGATCAATATTTAGCATGTGATAAAGTAGGAAGACAAGTTCTCTTGTTGGACAAATGCCAATGCTGTGATTACCTGCTTGACTCTCAGTGTCACTAGAAACACACCTTACATAAAGCTCCCCAAGTGACTACAGTGTGGAATGCCTCTGAGCAGTAGGAGAACCTATGTATCCCTATTTATATTTGCCCTGGGTAATTTGCCGTCTCACAGCATTCTGTACACTAATTTGGTCATTTTCTGTTTTATTCCCGTTGGCAATAATTTTATCAACTTTAAGTCTGTTTATATGTCTTGTATAGTGTGAACTTGTTGTTACAGTAGCATCTCTCTTCATGTGTTACTGGGAAATGATTCCTCAAAAGTAAGGTGCTCAATAAGGATTTACAAAAATTAACCTAGAAAAGACATATAACACAGAAACCAAAAAACATGTAAAAGCAACATATATCCTCAAAAATATTAATTCCTCAGTGACTATGAAATAGGCTGAAATAGGAAAAAGTTAGATTAGAAATTATTTTATTAATAGTTTATTTCTAAAAATTATCCATAATTTTTAGAAAAAGATATGAAAGAGAAAATTAGTCCAAAAAAAAGAAGTAAAAGAGAAAATCAGCAATATGAAAGAAAATACAGAATAAATACAAATTCATCAAGAAATTTGGATTTTGAATAAAATTAAAAATTTTGACCAAGTTTTTTTTCCTATTGCTGTAATAAAGATCACAAGTAAAATCAAGTTAGGGAGAAAGGGTGTATTTTTTGCTTTTTATCTTTTGTTTCTTGTTTGTTTGATTGTTTTGGCTTATGATTTACAGCCCATCATCACGGAAGGGCAAGGCCAGAAAGAAGCATAATACATGTGAGAACAATGCTTAGGACTTGCTCCCAGGCTCACATTCAGCTACCTTTTTATACAACTTGGGCTTACCTGCCTAGGGACAGGATAGTGGAATAACCCTCCCTGTAAAACACGAAAGCAATGGGAGAGAGAGGTAGCTAGCATGGGTGAAGATTCCAACTCATTTTCTGGTTCATTCCTCTATGTTCTATAATCAAAGAGTATGGTGACTTCAGCAACCATGTGATGTTGGTAGGCAATCAAGATCAATGGCAAGAGTTTACTGTTGGGCATTTCTGGGGCATAGTTCACCTCTGGCACTGTATTTCCATTAGTAGTGGTGAGGCTTCTGGGACTAGCTCTGTCACTTATGCAGAGCACATTCCTTGAAACTACTTTCATTTATTTCATTTTTTCTAAACTAGCTTACCATATAGCAGCTTTCATTATAGCCGTTTCATATATACTTAGTTTGGTGTCTGGGATAACTTTATGTCAACTTGACACAAGATATAGTCATCTGAGGGGAGGGAATTTCAATTGAGAAGTCCCTTCATAAAATAAGCTTGAGGTCAAGCCTATTGACCATTTTCTTAATTAGTGATTAATAATGAGGGAGGGCCAAACCCATTGTGGGTGGGACCACCCTTGAGCTGATAGCCCTGGGTTCTATAAGCAGCTGATTGGGAGCAAGCCGACAAACAATATTCCTCTGTGGTCTCTGTATCACCTAATGCCTCCAGGTTTCTGCCCTGTGTGAATTCCTGCCCTGACTGCTCTTGATGATGAAATTATATGGAACTATGAATAAAATAAACTTTTTCCTCCCAGAGTTAATTTAGGTCATGGTGTTTCATACCATCAATGATTACCCTAACTATCACATTTAGGGTAATGCTCTCCACTCTTATTGTCTTCATCTTTCTGCTCACTATTCCCAGTAAGCCTTTCAAACTCCAGGACTCCTGCTTCCACTTTCATGTCATGTGTGATTTACAACCTTCCTCCCCAACTTCCTTCTCTGATCGCATAAACCCATTTTACCCCCTTCTCACGGACCCTTTCTGTATATGCTGTATATGCATTCATTTACACATAATACATACATATAAAAGCTAGAAGTTATGGGAAAGAATACACAGTGCCCTCTTTCTTAGCCTGAGGTATATCACGTGATGTAATATTCTGCTCTGCATATCTTACATATATAACCTCTATACACTGCTGACATTTAACAATACCAAAATCTCATTACTATATTTTGTTCATGAAAATCATCCAACAATTAGGAAGCAATTGATTAGTCATGGTATTAGTCATGAGTCCAAGTATTTAGTAAGGAGTAAGGAAGCTGTCCCCTATACTTTTGACCAACTCAGTTAAACAGAGGCTTTAGAGTATAAAACCCAGAAAGAGTAGAGAGTATGGACTATAAGAGATTGTGGCAAGGAAGGGTAGCGCACAGAAACCTTCAAAGAAGGGCAGTTAAATAAGACCTTTAGTATACATTGTGCATCATCTGAGGCATTTTATTTTTTAGTTTAAAAAGTAGTTCTATACCTTGTATGTTCTTATAATGGTGTCCAAGACTATTTAAAACCTATCAATCTATTTAAAGTATGATGTTAGGGCAGGGCAAGATTTATAAATATGATACTC
Source organism: Mastomys coucha (assembly GCF_008632895.1). Classification (NCBI taxonomy): domain Eukaryota; kingdom Metazoa; phylum Chordata; class Mammalia; order Rodentia; family Muridae; genus Mastomys; species Mastomys coucha. Next base: position 33,481,642 of record NW_022196900.1, on the reverse strand, counting down.
ACCAATAAGTGTCTATAAAGTTGATCCTCTTTTTTTCTAATTACCTATAGCCCTTTAATGTGCTGAAGAGACTTATGAAGTTTAAATAGCAGATTCCAAATGCATCTCTTTCTGCTAACGGGCTATAAATTTTCTTGGAACCTTCAAAGTGATTCTGATCTCCTGTGGTCTCTCTAAAATGTTTTCTCTGGCCTTGGAAGCATGCTCTATGGATTCTCAGGACATTTTCTTTTTGTAACAAATTACTTTATCCAACCAAACCTCCTCCAAGGCTCAAGAAAATCTGAGCAGCAAATAATGTGGATTCACATGAACCAGTAGAGAGGAAATTTGGAGATTGGGGAAACTACTTCTGTTGTTGACAAAATAATCGGAAGCTTTTGTTGTATGTTTGCATGAAAGACTTCCCAGGCATAAATCAACAAGGCAGCACCAACTCTGCAAGGAGGAGAAGTATAGTTTTCACCACTCTGTAAACACTCATTACACTTATTTCCTGGTTTTCTTTGTTATTTATTTCCTGTTAAAATTGGAGCCAGCACAGTTATGGCTTTGCAGCTGAAGCAAGAGGCACTGCCAATCAGCAGGAAATATAATACAGATAAGATTCAAAGAAACTCTTTTGAACTAGTAAAATCACTAGATGGGAAGTGGATGTTAAGTTGTTTGCATTTGGCACAAGAATAAAATGTTCCGTTTTTAAATTCAAAGCCTCTGCACCTTTGTGAATGAAAACAAATCACACAGGCTCTGCAGTAGTTTGGTCGGCAATGGCTGCAAAGGCTGATGAAAGCTTTCATCAATCAGTAACTTTTTCTGGAACTTGCTCAATTGAGAAGGTTCCCAGATAAAAACTATGTGGACCTTGTGCCAAGGCTTTAGGAAGATGACACATCAGCAGTTGGCTCTGAAAATCCTCTAGGAAGTTTTACACACAGTAGTAAGTGGTTTGTGCGAGAATTCAGAAAGATCTAGGGAGATGCTAGCGAATCTTTTTAGTCAATGTAGTTCTTTCCAGACTCTTAGGAAGGTTACAAAATAAAGGGTTTAGAGGTACGGTCCAAAGACATTAGCACTGTGGAGGCTTCCACCTCTACAAGCATTGCACAGGGGCAAGATTCCAGAGATAAAATAAGTTTCTGATCATGAATTGTAGTTTAAATATATGTATGAGTATGCCATGACAAAATCCATTAATTTATATTCTCTAACTAATAGAATTTTAAGTAATAGAATAAAATCACATGTAAAAAGTGGGCTGTTGAATTTTATTAGCCACCAACTTCCTTACACCATAGAATGATAAATTCTTACATTACCTGAATTTTTCACTGTTTCACTAATCACTTATTTCAGCTAAGCACAGACTAAACACTAAATGCTACATAAGCTACATATTTTTTTAACAGTGGTGTAAAATTAATAATCAAACTTAATTACAGGAGGCTAAATAGGTGAAAGACTTTCTATCACTTAAGGGGATGCTTTACTTCTGTGATAGCTCATGAAATAAGTCACGAACTTTGTAAAAATATACAAGCACAATCATGTAGATCAAGAATAAAAGATGGTGAAAATAGAATTATATGAAATATTGCATGTCTTGAGTTGCATATTTGGAAACATTTGTGGCCTGTGTTTGCATGCATGTATGTATGTATGTATGTATGTATGTATGTATGTATGTATATATGCATACATGCTTGTATGTATGTATGTATGTATGTATGTATTTTTTGTTTGTATAGGACATCATCTAGACCCATGATTCTGAGTCTAATTATTATTAAAGCAATACTGATTTTGGAATAAGGTGAGTTAGACCATCTCTGTATGGCTTTCTGAATATTTCTTATACCCACTTGAGCATTTTGTGAAGGTTTTATTACATTATTTAATGCCACAAGAAAAGCACTGTATGGCAGTCTGAACTATGACATCCAAACAAATGAAGATAGCTATATTCAAAGAATGAAAAAACTTACTCAGAAGAATATTTTTCTCAGTTGGTGCAGATTTCATTTTAGGAGATTTCAAAATAGTGACACTTGCAAAGTCACAAGCCCCCTCATTAAAAAAAAATAACTTTTTGTTCAAGTTCTTTCTGGTTGAATCTAAGTGTTCATTTTTGGAGAATGACTAACTGGCAAGATATTACCTAGCTCCAGTCTCTGTTTGGTTTTGTATTCTCTGCAGAACAGTCATTTGATAACAAATACTTTTACTTCCTGGTATCTACTCTCTCAGTTAGCCAGTGCTTACAGATTTCATCTCAGCGTTGAGAATAGACCCAATTTAGTTAATCAAGATGAGACTGAATATTTTGACTCATAAGCATCATTTAATTGATGCTTACATGATAATTAGATGTCACAGAGCTCAAGGTGAAAGTGTAAAGGAAGTTGTAATTGTAATGAAGGTAAGAATTCTTTCTTTCAAAGCAAACTTCACCAGCATTTTCCCAGATACATTCAGGTCTTCAGATGCCACCACAGGGTGGCAGTATCTACTGATGAGATCATATTAAAGTAACAACCACATGAATGTTTAAGTGGGAATTGCTAAGGAAACCATCATCACATCAACAATACTCAGAGGAGTTTGCAAGTCTATAAGCTAGCAGTTTTGCCTCATACTTAATATAATTTTACTCCATAGTAGAGCATAGCCTCCTATGGATACTAAACTAATACATTCATTCTATAGGAGGCAGTCAAGGAAAAGTTGAACTTCTAGATAAAGGGATTATTGTACATGTTAGGCCAAAGTATATGCTCTAAGGTTTATTTTTCCCAAGTAAAATAGAAAACCACACTTTCAGCAAGGTTTAGAGGAAAGAAAGAAAGAAGAATCATAGAATTAAGAATTCTGAATTTAACAAACACCCAGAAAAAATATTGATAATGTTATTGGGTAGATTGATTCTATATTTCTCACACAAAATTTCTACTTATGTTTAAAGAGTGATGGAAAAAAAACCAAAGTACTAGAATTTAAAGTAAGCTCCTTAAAAACAAGATAACTTCTGATATGCAAGGTGTGTCAGCAGCTAATGTACTTGCTGACAAGTTTGATGACCTAAATTAAGTCCCCAAGTTCCACATGATAGATGCAAAAGAGTCCCAGAAATATTTTTCTGTCATCAATGTGTGTTGTATGGCATAGTCATACCCCAACACACAGTGCTAAATGAGTGAGTGAATGAATGAATGAATAAATGAATAAGAAAGAAAGAAAACAGAAAGAAAGGAAGAAAGTGAAAGAAAGAAAAGAAAGAAATGTGAAGAGAAGAGTTTCAAATTTTATTAACAATAATGAATTTGTGACACCTGGTATTGACATACTCAAAAGAATGAGATCATGGGTCAAGAACAATATGATATATGGACTCCCTTTCCAGATCTAGTAACATTATTTTGTGAAGCACAGAAAGCTTTCCACTGTAGGCATTTGAGGCATTTGGTGACAGAATGAATAGAATATTATTACAGCATAACTCTACTAATGACTCTTGGCATGAAATTTAATAAAGGTGATTGGATAACAGGTGTTTTTCTGATGGGGTGACAGCTCCTACAAATGAGGAAAATGTTCTGGAATTTTGTGAGGGGAATATGTGAGGAAAGTGAGGCTGGCTTTGTAGATTTTTTTTCTGGTATTTACTTTCTAAGCAGAAGTTGAGTAATATCCCTTTATAATTTCATTCTTATTTGGATGCTGCAGTAACATCCTGCTTCTGAAGTTTGTTTCCTGAGTCTTTTCTTCACAGTCAGTCCCTTCTGGGTAACTGCTGACATTCATAGTTTAGACTCACCAAAAGCAGACCTTAGGCAAAGATATGAATACAAGCAGATTACATGGAAGGAAGTGATATGTAAGGTTCAGAGACTGAGCAAATAAAACACAGACATTCTGTTAACATTTAAAATGAAGAAATATTTTGAATATAGGTTACACCGTATGGAATGTGTTGTATATATACCAAAAGGGATATTTTTAAACCACATGAAATTCAAATTTAGTTGGACATACTGCATTTTAACATGTAATCCCAATTGCATGAAGCTCAGCTGAAGGTATGACTCAGGGAAGGCAAAGATAGCAGTGAAGAGTTCATGAATGAATATCTCATTGATGTAGCAACCACATGGTATAAACCAAGATATTGGCAACTATAAAGTGTTCTAGCTCCAGTGAGCCCTCAGAGGATCACTGCAACCCAGTTCATATCAAAACAAGGACATAAGAACAGACCTCAGTTGTGTATTTCTGTTCTTGATGCTCATTTTAATTATGACACGCTGTTTTACATTATATATTGTGCTGTTTTCCAGAGGGAACTTCAGTTTTCTTGGCCGGTGGCTTACAAAACTTAGCTAGGTAACAAATGGAGCTGACAATTTGAAATGGCTGATTTGGAAATTCAAATGAATATATAGTAGGAAACAAACAAACAGACAGACAAACAAAACAAAATAAAACTTGGGAAATCGCAGCTCTAATCAGTACTCAAGGAAGATTGTAAGTTATAAGAGACACTGCTGCCCCTGGACAGCTAAAAGAGCTGAAAATAAAGAAAAGTTCAGTCTGCTTGGAGGAAGCTGGAATTGTGGGCTGGGTCCTCATGCCTGCAGCTTCATCCAGGTATCTACAAGCCTGAGAGAAGCCAAAAACAAGTACTCAAGGCAGGAACCTGAAGGCAGACACCATAGAAAAATTGTTTACTGGCTTGCTTCCAACCTTACAATCAACTATAAGCCTATACTCTAAAGATGGACCATATTGGGCTACACCTTCATGCATCAACTAACAACCCATAAATTCTTCAAAGGTATGCCTATAGGCCAAGCTGTTGGAGTTAATTCTTCAATTATGCTTCCTTTTCCCTAAATGTGTCACCTTGACAACCAAGATCAACTATCCCAGAAGATATGCTAATTTTCAGAGAGAAAATTAATTTCAAAATATTTCATGAAAATTATCCACCCACCTAGTTTAGAGACATAATAGCTGCTTGGAGAAGGAAGTCAGTTTTGTTCAACAGGTGACACTGTGTATTTCACTAGATAATTAAAAATCAGACTCCATCTTCTGGGGACTTTTTCATTTTGTATTGATTTAGGCTCGTTTTTCACTTAAAAGAGAAAAGGAACAAAAAGTTGTGTCTGTTTGATGAAGGAAGTATCTGGTAGAAATTGGAGAAAGAAGGAATATGACCATAATATATTGCATTACATTCTCAAAAAATGAATTGAAATATTAAAAATACTTTCATAAAATAATAATGTCAAACACTTTTTCTTTCAGATAGTACTATTTACAATTTCTTATTTTGAATATTAAAATATACATACAGTCAAATGTTCAGAAAAATAATGGAGGCTTTATAGTTTCCTTCTGCAGGATATTTCTGCCTGGTTTATAGTGACCTGAAACAACCCTGATACAGATATTAGTGGAGATACAAGGTGATAACCCTCTCTTCAAAGCACTTCTAAGACCATAAAATTCCTAGACACAAAGATGTTTTTATGAAACATCACATTATTTTTGTATGGCATTTCATGTTGGAGGAAGTTCATGTTCAGTTGTTTATATTAATTTGTTATTCTAACTTTGAGCATATTTCAGAAGGGTTGGTCCACAATACTGTCATCAGTCATTACCAAGTCATGGACACAGTCTCAGAGTCTCATCTCATATTTAAATTGTCTAGCAGAGCCATAAAAATGTACTCCCAACAGCTAATATTTTATTTCTGTACAAATATTCCATATGCCTTTCTATACATTTAAAGAATTAAAAATAAAACTAGTAGTCACTAGCAATAAAATGCCACCATATTAGAATCGTTTTATGTGATTTCTTATCTATATCATTAAAAATTCAAATTTTCACCTGTTTGCCATGGTTTCCTCCTTCTCCATCTCCTCTCCTCCTTCTCCTCCCTCTTCTTTTCTTCGTTTACACTCATGTGTCCAAACCCATGGTTATCTTTGGCAATTTTCACTTGTATTACAATTACCAGAAAATATTAAGTTCTTTGTAAAAAACCAAAGCATATATGTAATCCTTTTTGTTGAATTTTAAACTTTCATTGGTAACATTTTAGAAATAGTCCAATCCTAGTTTTCTAACCAATAACTATTTACTTTATATTGATTGCGTACTATTGCCCAAATTCCATCAATGCATCTGTACTAACTGGCTGCTCACTTTTCCTATTATATTTCATGGCAGATATAGTGTGTATTTGAGTAAGCTACACAGGCTTTGAAAGCTACAGAGTTCTTAATGTAAAGGAAAATCATGAAATAAGAACATACTTGAAATCCTTTTCTTATTATTAGTACATGGTTCAGAGATAGCTTTCTGTTCTTATCTCTATCCTCCAAATCTCCAGTGTCTCAGGTTGCCACTGATGACACCTCTGTCCACTTGTATGTACAATCAGCACAACTTTCTCTCACTCTAATTTTCCTATGGACCATCTGGCCTATGAGCACAAGTCTTCTTGTAGATGACACATCTGTATTTTTTCTCAAGTTTTGAATCGTTGGATGAGGTAGTTCATCCTCACATTGCACTGAACCACTACTGAAAATTGATAGAAATACACATAGTTACATAAATGTCAAGTAATAGCCTTCTACATCTGTCCAATTATCTCCAAAGTTGGGATCCTCTTTGAAATCTTTCCCATTGCCAGCAGCCCTGAGATGAGCAGTATCAAAATAAACAGCAAATATATCATCAAACTCTACAAACATATCAGGTGCCAAAACCTCCTTCTGAGATGAACCATTATTCTGTTCAACTGTCATTAGATTATGCTTGGCTTTTACTGAGGCCTCAAAGGTGTCAACGTTCTACCTCTCATATTCTTTTACATTAGTAGCCATCCACTCCAAGATGTAGTCTGGCAAAGGGGATAGTGATCTTGTGCTGCTCTGGGGGCTGCTTGGGTTAGATAGCACAAATATATTCCTATCTTCAGCAAGATATTTATATTTCTGCTCAACCGCTTGACTGTGCATCCTTCTCTTTTCTATTAGAGTCTCTTCATCTTTCTCCACATCAAAATCTTCAAGTGAAGACTCTTGCTCAACTTTCCTTCCTTCTGAGAGACTTCTTTTACATTTAATCTTCCTTTACTTTGCTTCTGCTCCTTCTCCTATGACCACTCAGTGATAGAGACCTTCTTCTCAAGCGTGACCTGCTCCTTTGACTGCTGTTCTTCTCCGAGGAGACCTGCTTCTTCTTCTAGGAGACCTGCTGTGTCTCAATGGGGAATTCCATCTCCTTCTAATGGGAGACTTAATTCTTTTTCGGGTTGGGGCTGGCATCTTTTGGTCATTCACATCAACAGAGGATATCATAACGAGTGCATGTTCTCAGAGAAGAAAGTTGTCTCCTCTCTGATTCTCTTCATTTCCTTTCTAAAGATTGACTCTTGGCCCTTCTGCCTGGAGACAGAGTTCAAGAAGGTAATTTGTTCTGCTGAGATCTGTCATTGAGAAGCAGAGACCTACTTCTTGACTTGTCTCGTTTTGGAGGCAAACTTCTTTTAGGAGTATGACCAGGGCTTCTACTGGGTGACCTATTTTCCTTCCCAGAAGAAGCATCTTTTAAGGTGATTTGATTTGCATTTTTTCTTTGTTAATTTCAGATTGTTTTGACTTCTGCTCTTTGGACCTTGACCTTCTGTCTTTGGATTTATCTTTTAAGTCAACTGGGGACTTGGATTTTTTTAGAACTATCTCAACTTCTTTAATTTACAGTTAGTTATTTTTTCCCATCCTTTTTATTTTACCTTTCTCTTCACTCTTCATCTTCTCATCAATAGGAGATCTGGTCTTCCCTACTTTCTATTGGGATGACTGTCTAAGGGTAGAGGACTTTGATATTCTTGCTTGGTCTTTAGACTTGCTTCTTTTGGATGGACTTTTGGATTTTCTCCTTTCCTTGGACTTAGTTCTGTTTGCTTTCTCTCTCACCATTTCCGTAGCTCCCTTGCTTTTCTTTTTGTCTGATCTATGCCTAGTCTGTTCTTGTCTGTTCTTTGGATCTGCTCTTACTTCATTTTTTTTTTGCACTAATTTTATTGTCTTTAATTTTAAGTTTTCGCTGTGTACTAGAAGACCTGGTATTTCAATTCTATTTCAGTTTCTTGCCTTTTCCATTTCTTGTTCTTTCTTGTGTTTCCATTTCTTTCCTTCTTCTTCTGAGCCAGACTCAGAGCCTTGCAAAATAAGACCCATTCCAGAGTGGACCTTTCCCTCCATTAACTCATTAATTTTAATCAAGCTTTTACCAAGGCTCTCTGTTTTTCCAAGTCTTTCAGCAAAGCTAAATCATCAAGTTTAGTTCTTTTTGCATGGGGCAGGCCTTCTTTGTCAGAAGTATCGATAACTTTTCTTTTGTGTCTCTTATGCTTATGCTTATGTTTGTATTTTTTATTCCATTCTGAGGAATGTTTATATTTCTTATGTTTACTTCTGTGTTTATGCTTTTTTTTTTAAAGTACTGTGTTTATTTTGAGATTGGTCTTCTGATATTTCTCCATTTTCTTCATTTATACTCTTTTTAGAATTATCATCATCATCCATCTCAGGTTGCTACTGCAGCTATGGGGGTTTTGTGGTGGCCATCTAGAACTTCCCGATTTCTCTGTAGTGTTGGAGGTGGCTCTGTAAACTGTGAACACCAGTGGAAGAGGAGGAAAAAGGGAAAAGAAGTCATGCATGTGAGAAGCACATAGAGAAAAGTACTTGGACTCTGTGCTAAGAATCCTGCTAGAAAAACTCTGCCTAAGGAGAGGTCATTGGTCCTGTGAAGGTTCTATGCCCCAGTGAAGGTGAATTCCAGGGCCAGGAAGTGGGAGAGGGTGGGTTGGTGAGCAGCAGGAGGGGGGAGGGAATAAGGATTTTTGTTTTTCAGAAGGAAAACCAGGAAAGGGGATACTTATTGATTAGTTTTGTATGGAGGACAATTTTTTTTTCAGTCAGTATTACCATGGGTAGTGTCTAAAATAAGCATCTGCTCTTTGTGCCAACTATATAAATTTCTTAATCAAATAAAATGACTGCATGATGTATAGAGTTTTTTGCTATTGTTTCTCAAGTTTTGTGGAGTTGTATAGATCAGTTTAGAGATTGTTCATGTGTGTTTATTATTTATTAGCAAATGTCTTTTAGTAAAGTCAGTGATCTTGTTGTCAGTATCTGGCTACTGTAAATTGGCCAGCACAGGGACACTCACTAACTAACAAACTAAGAAATCACTGGACAATTTTGCAAACTAGAACTATTTCTTCTGAGCTAGAAAATGTATAGGAGATAGTGCTGTGATAGGAACTTGAGAAAGACATAAGCTCAGGTCAGCATTTATGGTTTGATACCAATACCTGCCTTAAAGTTGTCTCTGATCTTGCACGTATTCTCTCATGACTTCATATCTTAATTTTTAAACTTAAAATGATAATAATACTATTCTCTCACCTTTTATTTGGTTTGTTTAAAAATTATTAGGGATAATTTGGGCAAAAATTAAACTGCAATCATGTCTGACCTGTTACCTATAATAATTCCTACTGGCATAGAGAAATGTTATCCAAACAATTTCAAAATGGCTCTTCTCAAGATCATTTTTATTCATCAAGTATAAGAATGTATCTATTTGGTCATTCAGACAACTACTGCTCAGGTGGAGGCCACACCAGCCAGAACAGGTACGAACCTGCTATCTAAATTCTCCCATGCTCCTGGTTCAGAGCTAAAAGATGCAAATTGCTGACACTCTCCAATTACTGTGAGCCTGCTAGTGGATACCCACTTCACAAGTGCAGGTCATGCCAGTCATAAGGACAGAGATCCATTGATGTATCAAAAGCCTCCTTAACTATAAGAAGTTTAGCTTGCAATTTGGACACAGATGCCCGGCTGGACCACAGTTCATGCCTGCCACCAAAAATAAAGACTGCAGAAACTGGAAGACAAAAAAAGTAGGGGAGCAAACAAGCAAACAATCAAAACCAAAAACCAAAACCAAACCAAACCAAACTAAACCAACCAAACAAACAATAAAAAATAAAAAAGAGGAGAAGTTTCCCAGTTCAAGGCCCAAAAAAATTTTTTCAGCAAAATCATTGAAAAGAATTTTCCCAAACTTAAGGACATGTCTATAAGGGCACAAGAAGAATGAACCAGGAAAGGAAAAACAACCACCTAATAATACTCAAGACACTAAACGTACAAAACAAAGAAATAATATTAAAATTTTCAAAAGAAAAGTGTCAAGTAATCTATTAGAATTACATTCAACTTTTTGACAGACTCTAACATCTACAATGGTTCCGACTGATGTCTTTAAGACTCTAAAAGACTGCAAATGCCAGCCCAGACTAATATACCTAGAAAAACTTTCAATCATCATAGATGGAAAAAATTCTCAAATAAAGCCCTATGAATGTACTAAAAGAAATATCCAGGGCAAAAAGTAAACAACACCCAGGATAATACAGGAAATAATCTCATACAAGCAAAATCAAGAAAAATGAAGAACACACATACACACACAAACACACATACACACACAACAACAACTAACATGAATTAACAATTAATGGTCATTAATATATCCCAAAATCAATGATCTCAATACTCTAATAAAAAGATACAGGCTAAGCGAATGGATGTAGGAACAGGATCCATCCTTCTATTGCATAAAAGAAACACACTTCAATATCAAAGATAGATACTACCTCAGAATAAATGTTTAGAAAAAGACTTTCCAACCAAAAGATCCAAGTATCAAGCTGATATAGAACTTCTAATATCTAACAAAATCGATTTCCAATCAAAATTAATCAAAAGAGACTGGGAAGGATAGTTCATACTCATCAAAGAAAAATCAAACATGATGATTTCTCAATTATGAGTGTTAATATCCTAAATGCTAGGACATCCACATTTGTAAAAGAAATATTATTAAATCTTATACAATGCATAGAACCACATAAAATAATAGTGGGAGACTTTAATACCTGATTCTTACCCAAAGGCTGATCATCCAGACAAAAACTAAACAGAAAAATAATGGTGTTAACAAATTATATGACTCATATAGACCTAACAATTATAGATAGAACATTTCACCAAACACACAAAAAAAACCTTCTTTTCTGCATCTTACAGAACCTTCTCCAAAACTGACTACACACACATTAATAAAGTAATTGTATCATCTGATAAAATAATATTAAAATAATCATCTGTATCTTATCAGATAACCATGAATTAAAGCTGGAATTCAACAACAGAAAAATGGAAAGCTTACAAATTCATAAAACTGAATTTTTTTTCTAATGACCCTGGGGTCAGGCAGAAATAAAGAAGGAAGTTAAAGACTTTCTTGAACTCAATGAAAATGAATGCATATCATACCCAAACTTATATGACACAAAATAAAACCAGAAGGAACATTGCCAAATTCATTTTATGAGGTTACAGTCAGCCTGACTCTTAAATCATAAAAGGATTCAACAATGAAAGAGAATTACACACCAATGTATCTCATGAACCTTGATGCAAAAATACTGAATAAAATATTCACAAACTGAATTTAAGAACACATCAAGTAGGCTTCATCCCAGAGATGCACTGATGGTTTCACATATGAAAAGCTGGCAATGTAATCCACCATATAAATTCACACACACACACACACACACACACACACACACACACACACACACAAAACCACCAAAACCCCCACATGATTATCTCTTTTGATATTGAAAAAGGCTTTTCAAAATCCATGATAAAATTTTAGAGAGATCAGGGATACAAGTTTTTATCTAAACATTAAAAAAAGGATGATTATAGCAAACCAATAGCCAACATCAAGAGAAACTCAAAGCAGTTCCACTCAAACTCTGGAATAAGATCTGACTGTCCACTCTCTCCTATCTATTTATAACCAAATATAATTGCTCAGGGAATCCTGTGGAAGAGGAGGAGGAAGGATTATGGGAACTGGAGGGGGAAAATGCACCACAAGAAAACCCAGAGAATCAACTAATAAGTCCCTAGGCCCATAGGGACTTGTCTGGTATCACTTGGTAATCAAAGGGCCTGCATGAGTCTGACCTAGGTCCTCTACCTATATGTTAGGGTTGTGTAGCTTGATCTTATTTTGGTACTCCCAACTGTCCTAACAGGGGCTATCTCTTACTGTTTTGCCTACTTGTCAGAACCTTTTCTTCCCATGGATTGCCTTGTCCAGCCTTAATATGAAGTGAAGTTACTAGTCTTATTGCAATTGATATGTCTGGTTTGGTTGATTTTTCTCTGAAACCTGCCTAACCTTTTTTTGAAAGGAATGGAAGAGGAGTGGATGCGGAAAGGGTTGGGGAAAAAGAGGAGCAGAAATTGGAGTGTGGATATAATATATAAGAGAGAAACAAAACAAAAAAAAAAACTATTTTATGAAACTTATAGTATATGAGATACAAAATGTATTGAATATGTGATATAAGATGTCTGATATTTATAGTATAAAAGATATAGAATATGTTATATATGATCTCTGAAACATCTAATATAGGATATAAGGAATATGTAACGTAGATACATAACATTAATGGTGACCAAAGGACCATTTGTGATAGAATGTCAAAGCAGGATCAGATCGCAACCAGTTAGAACACTAACAATTAAAGCATTGTTTCCTGTGTTTTAAAAAATAGGCATGTTAGGATATTTATACAAGCCTTTTCCAGGCTGGAGCCCATTCAAGTAGAAAACCTGAAATCAGAGTATGCCTTGACTCTCTGTAAATCTCCCTTTCTAACTTTCAGGCCATGTTAGTAATGAAACCATGGGCTCCACTGGTGAGTGTACAATAAAATACAGGTGTTACCTGTAAAATAGCCAGCCTCCTCTTTGAATTCTCAACCAGTACAATTATTTCTTCGTGTCAAAATGTCTTAAGTACAACTGTACATACCTTTGTGATTCCCTAGTTTTCAGGTAATCTGAGCCACATTTTAGCTTTGAAACATAAACATAAAATTTCCATTAAAAAAAATGGAAGTCCCATATCACCTCTGACTATCTCAAAGATAAAAGATGACATGGTGCATGATTTATATCTTTTGAAAATTTTCCCCACTGGGCAGTGGTGGCACACACCTTTAATCCCAGCACTTGGGAGGCAGAGGCAGGTGGATTTCTGAGTTCGAAGCCAGCCTGGTCTACAGAGTAAGTTCCAGGAGAGCCAGGGCTACACAGCGAAACTCTGTCGCAAAAAACAAATACAAAAAAAAAAAAACATTTCCGCACAATTGAAATATTATTTACCACCAAAGCCTCTGTATTAGTCAACAACATAAAAATGCATCCCCTTGGCCAGGTTAGTTTAAAACATTGTTGTGGGTTAGAAAATAAAGTAAATTTACATGACATGATTGTTATCTATGTTTCCCATCTGGCTTGATCTCACAAACATTTACTCTCCTGTTTGTTGCCAATCTTTCCCAGAAAGCCTTATAATTGCTTGAAATTTGTATGAACAGTTCCAGTCTGGTGCACAATTAGGGATGCTCTATAAAATTTTCATTGCTTGATTTAGTTGAAATTATAAGATGGATAGGGAACAATAACAAAATACTTATAGACTGTAAAATTACTACTAGAGATTTGTGAATAATAACAGATTAAAATTTCAATGTGTAATTAGAAGCCCCAAAGAAAGGATATCACATATGAACATAATTTAAAATGTTTTAATGAAAAAACTTTATGTGGTAAAACACCTTGAAATTTAACCTACTCCGGGTTCATGTGAAAACATGTAAAACTGTTGTCTTGCTCTTTTTCACAGAACAAGGTTGGATATAAATCCTTAGTATGATGTTACTACTCTCTGCTCCTCTATATCTAAAGAAGCATAGAGACATCAAAGTAGCAAATAACAGTTAGTATCAATGGCCTGCCAAGTTTTAGATAATTAATCCTATTGGCTTCTGTTTCTGAAGTACACTGATAGTATAAAAGTTGTCCCACTAAGGGCTACAATTTCCATGATCTTCATAGTTCTCCAGGCTTCCAAGTTTTCCTTTCATTGATCATGCTATTCCAGGATTTCAGCATATCCAATAATATGATGAAATTGGTTGTGGCAATTAGTGTCCATGACAGCTTATGTTGCAAAGAGCTAATTGAAATTTATATGGTCCCATATTTCCACCTCAAGTGTTTCAGCTCTGTGGATATATTAAAAAAAAAAGTAGCCTTTCTAGGTCATCAGCCTAATGCAAACTAGAATGGTGGGGCCAAGTGAAATGTAGGTAATGAAAACTGAAGTAAAATAAGATTTCTTGAAACCCTTTTTGTATCAATGACCTGGTATGACAAATTCACCTGTTTTGAAGTCACTGTTCAGAGTTACCTGTTCAGAAGTACACTGGGTTATAAAGCCAATGAATACTATTTATCTTTTAATCTCTATCTATCTGTCTCTCTGTCTATCTATCTATCTATCTATCTATCTATCTATCTATCTATCTGTTTATCCTCTAATATCTGTTTATCATCTATCTAATATCTGTGGGGAGCCGTGATCTTGAGAGGCATTCGCCATGGCAAGATGGCGCCTACTTCCGCTGTTAAC
>NW_022196900.1:33418120-33465563 GCF_008632895.1 Mastomys coucha | reverse complement strand
CTTTTAACTAAAACAAAAGGGGGATATGTGGGGAGCCGTGATCTTGAGAGGCATTCGCCATGGCAAGAGTAAGCATAAGCAGTGCGGATTTTGGGTTCGACCCTTTTTTACTATGGATGGAGACAAATAAACAGTTGCTGCAGAAGGAACCTAGTGTCCGCGTGTCTTCTTCCATGCGAGAGGACCACACGGGCTACAAATATCTAACTAGCTATTAATCTATCAATCATCTATCATCTATCTTAACTATCTATTAATCTATCAATCATCTATCATCTACCAATCATCTAGCTAATATCCTATTTCATTTTCTCTATGTACCTATCTATCTTCCTATTATTCTTTCTATCTAATATCTATTTTCCTACATTGAACACAGGAAGATATTCCACTTTTCATTGGACCAAAGACATATGAAAATATCTAGTATATCAAGAAAATAGAGTTTACCCAAGGTGAGATGATTCTAAAATTTTCATGGAAGCAAGAAGGATACAGTAGCTACTTTGGGGCCCAAGAAATCATGGAAATAAACCTTCAAAGCCCCAGAGTTGAAAATGTAGACACTGTTTGCACAGTCCCACATGAAGTGCATGCTTCTATTTTTCTCTGGTATTTTTGATCAGTACCTAAAGTATTATTTCAGTTTATGTGTGGAGGCATGTACAGATCAACAACTGAGATACACAAAATTATCTTGCCATTAGAATATAAATAGTACATTTCAAGAAAATTTTATTTTAATGTTAGCATCTATAATCAGAATAACATGAATTTAGCCAATTATGAAAGCTATCTTGTGAAAGATTTAGAATTATGACTCTGATATTTGATACCTGATTTAAAATTAAATAATTTATAGCCAGGAAATTACAAGTTCATGAAGCACAGTTATTTTTCTGTTAAGGGGCTGAAAGATTGATTCTCAAAGCAGAAAAAGTTCTAACATTCTGACAAACAAGTAAAGTAATGAATTATATGGTTAAATATTTTTGTATTTTTAGATTAGTTCTAGAAATATATATGAATGAATATATAGATTTCAGCTTTATTTTTATTTTATGTTTCGCCTCATTATTTGATAACATGTAATATGTTAAAGTGATTTTGAATCTTAGGTAAGAAAAATAAGAATAATCATAGATACTTTTAAGGATTTGACAATTATTCAGCAAAATTTCATATGGAGATATGTCTGTTTACATATGCATGTGTGTGAAGTGTACTTAATGATAGTGATATTACTCATTCCTAATAATAATTATTATTTATTTGATTATATATGTATGTACACACACACACACACACACACACACACATATATATATATATATATATATATATATATATATATATATATAATGCTGTAATTATTGAGGGTAGCAATGTGTTTTTGAGTGGATCAGGAAATATGTTTATTATCCTTGGAAATGTTTATTAATTTTGGAAAGAAGTTTATACATTTCCAGGTGTTATCCATAAAACTTAGTCTGCATATAGATAAATGTCTCAAGTATATGCCTCAGGCCAGCAGAGAAGGTATGATACAGGAAGGTGGGAAGAAAAGGAATCAATGGTTTTATCCAGCTGAGTAATATAAACTACAATACCAAGAATTACCTTGTGACCAGTAGTGACAAAATTGTTATGGGGGAAACATAGCACTCTTTAATTCATAGGAGGGAATGACTATGCCCAGTTTTATAAACCTGGTTAACAGCCTATGCCTGAGGAGATTTTAGACATAAGAGAGAAATTTACCCTGGTGTTCAAATTGATGTAATCACAAACTGTCTTGTAATTATCTATGTTCATACTCGAGTCAAAAGCTACTCTCAGATTTAACAAGAGAAGCTAGCTACTCTTCCCAATAAATGATAGTACATAGAGAATCTCATTTCTTCTAAATATCCTGAAAATAAGTTGTAGATATTTGACAGTTCAACTCCAACAAATCTATGGGGACATTATAAAAAGAGACAGGAAGAATGGAAAGTCCAGATGACAGACAGAAATACAGCAAAATTACATTTTCTGTGCAAAGCACAACTATTGCAACCATGAAATCATTGAATCTGACATGATTTTCATTGAATTGGAACAATATCAACCATGTTATACAGTACTTACTGATGGGCTATTGCTGAGGATCCAGGTACATTTCTGCTGGAATTCTGATTGGAGACAAATTCTTTAGTTGTGGATCTACTGTTGAACCAACCAAACTCCAATAAATATCCCCAAACCCATTGACAATAGTGGTCAAACTCAATGAATAACAAAACAAAATATTCAGGAACATGAAAAAGATATTTGTAGAGGAGTGAGGTGTGGGTACACAGGGTAAGGGGGAAGCTGAAAGATGAAACAGGGCCTACATATAGCTGGGCAGCAGAAGCATTCCCTATGACATAACATACAGAAGCCATACAGTCCTAAGATCCAGGCAGGCTAACATGGAACCCTAAATGTACAGAGACAAGACCAGATAAAAACACCTATTTCTTCTATCTTATCTTCAACGCCAGAGATTCCATTTTCCATGATTGTATTCTGTGGATGATGCTTGCATCTATCTATACACCCTGTTTTCTCATCTATACTTTTTCTAGAATGATCTCTTGTGTTTTCTTTATTGTTTCTGCCTCCATTTTCAGGTCTTGGACAGTTTTATCCATTTTCTTCAACTGTTTGCTTTTTCTTTGCTTTCTTTAAGTAATTTATTTATTTCCTCCAATTGCATTTATCTGGATTTACCTATTCATTTCCTCTATAAGAACCTCAATCATCTTTATAACATTGGTTATGCATTCTTCTTTTGTTTCTGCTATGTTGGAATATTCAAAACTTTTTGCATTCAGATAGTTGGGTTTGGGTGATAGCCTATTGCCCTGGATGTTGTTGATTGCTTCTGTGCATTTGGGTTTGAGGTGATTATATGTCTAAGTTACAATATCTAAGTTTGTCTCTGTTGTATGGGTGTTTTGTTGCTTGATTTCTATTACCTGCATGGTCCTTTTGATTATGTGGGCTGTGGTTGAGCAAGTGGGCTCTACTTGCATTGGGGCTAGAGTTCTGTTGTCTGCAGTGGACTCTGTTTAAATAGTGGGTCTTCAACTCTTTGGGACACTGGACATCTAGCAGTCTGTGTGGTCTCTGGGAGACTGTGGAGTTTTATACCCAGTTGGAGTCTGAACTTTTGATGGTTACCCTCACATTTGTTACACCAGGGAAAATCAACTTCAGTTGGGGGATGGAAAATATTGATGATCAGGAGAAGGTATAATTGGACCTCTGATGAATGATATGGTTGCTAATAGAACAGGTAGTCTTCGCCTCAATTGGATCTGGAGTATGATGAGTAGGAGTGGGGCAGGCCTGTGGATAAGATGCTGGAGCACTTAGAGAGTAAGAATGGGAGGCGATTTTGTGCTGGACAGCTTATATGCACTTCTAGCCACCTGTGTCATCTTTGTTAGAGCATAGAGTCTCCACATGATGTCAGCACATGAAATCACCTCAATTATTCTAACCTGTAATGCCAATACATCATTCAAAAACAATAACAATAATAGCTGGGGCAAAGTGATTTCTTTAGAACACAGTAATACTACTCCTGTAGGTCCTGATAGATGAACTATAGGTGCAACATAAGACAAAGATTTCATAATATCTATTATGAATATTTTCAAGGTCATTAATGATGATATAAATGAGTACTCTAATGAGGAATGTGAAGGTATAATCAGGGCAATAAATAATGAAAACAATTCTTGAAATTAAAGTAGAATTGAACAAATAAATAGAATCACCAAAGAAAACCTAAACTGAAGTACAATTGAAAATAAAAATTTTATGATGTTGAACCAAAATCTTAGGCATGGAACATACTGCAAAATGGATAACTCAGTAAAAAACTTCAGGATAACTTCAGTAAAAAACAAAATATGCAAGAAAACTGACACAATATAAAAGACCAAATCTATAAAAAATAGAAATAGAAGAAAAATGAAAATTAAATGAATACAAAGCAAAACATAAAACAAAGCAAAGACACTAAAAATATTTTGAACAAAAATATAGAAGAAAGTTTCCCTAACCTAAGGGAGGTTCCTATTGAGGTACAATAAGCATACAAAACATATAATAGACAGAAACAGAAAAACAATAACGTATGATACATAATAATCAAAACAATAAACACCGAGAACAAAGAGAAAAAACCTGCAGGAGAAAATGACCAAGCAACATATAAAGACAAAGCCATTAAAATCATGCCTGAATTTTCAATGGAGGTTCTAAAAGCCAGAAAACATTGAATGTATGGTGTACAAACTCTGAGGGAACACAGATGCCTTCCCAGACTACTATGCCCCACAAAATTATCAACCACAATAGAAGCAAAAAGAAAAGCACCTCACATCGATTCTCAGCCTTTTGGCTAAAATCAAGTGAAAAGCACCCCACAATAAAAGCAAAATTTAATCTAAAAATCTAGCTTCACAGAAGGTGATAGAGGAACAATTCAACCTGGATAAAGTTAACAACACCCATGGAAACACAAGAAATAACTAATCCTAGACCAACAAATGGATAAAAGAGCGGAAATAAAGAAGAAAATAACAGGAATCAACAAGCGTGGTTCATTGAGAACTCTCAATATGAATGGTCTCAATTCCCCAGTAAAACTAAGTAGACTTAGAGAATGGATGCAAAACAGAATTAATCCTTCTACTGAGTCCAATAAACACACTTTAACATCAAGGAGAGCTATCATTTCTGGGTAAATGGGAATAAAAGGAAATTCCAAGCAAATGGACCTAAAAGGCAAGCTAATCAAGTCATTTTACTATTTGATAAATACACTTAAAACAAAAACTTATCGGAAGACATAAGGAAAACACTACACATTCAAATACACATTCATCAAAGGCAAAATCCACACAGAGAATGTTGCAATTCTTAAGATCTATATAACAAGCACAAGGGCACCCAAGTTCATGAAATAAGCACTACTACACTTAAATCACATATTTACCAGTCCACAGTGATAGTACGTGACTTCAATATTCTATTCTCACCAAGAGTCATGTTATTTATAAAAAAAAAAAAATAAACTGAAATGCTGAAAATAAAGAACATCCTAAAACAAATAGATCTAACAGAACATCATAAAACAAATGGATCTAACAGATATTTACAGAACCTTTCACACCAAAATAACTTCCTCTCAGCACCTCATGAAGATTTCCCCAAAATCAAGCACATATTTAGATCTAAAGCAAGTCTGGTTGGACAGAAAAAATTAAAATAACAACCTGTGTCCTATCTGACCACTAAGGAATAAAACTGCATGTCAGCACCAGAAATTAGGAACTTTAGAAACTAATGGAAATTGAACAATTCAGTCCAGAATAGAAAATAGGTCAACACAGAAATTAAGAAGGAAATTAAAACATTTTTAGAGTTGAATAAAAATGAATACACAGCATACTCAAGTCTATGGAGCACAATCAAGACATTTCTAATGGGAAAGCAATAAGTTCCTACATAAAATAACTAGCATGATCCCATATTAGCAATTCTACAGCATAGATCAAAACTCTAGAAAAAAGATATAACAACCAAAAATGTCTTAAGATGCTTGGACTGCAGTAGGTTTCCAGATAATCCCTCAAATAGTTTTTATTTTTAACTGTTCCTATTCCTTCTCTTGTTCTTTCCACTCTCTCCCACTTTACATGCTCTCTATATTTAGTCCTCCCACATCTCTTTCTGCCCTCTGTCACTTAATGATAATACATTGTATTTCTCCATCCTTGGGAGATCCTTTCTTCCTGCCTAGTGTCTTACTCTATACCTAATGTATGTAGTCATATGGATTATAGGATGTCTATCAAACACTTAAAAATGACATCCACATATAAAGTACTATATGCCCTATTTGCCTTTTAGGTGCTCAGTTATTAACTCAGGATGAGTTCTTCTAGCTCCGTTCATTTACCTGTGAATTTCACATTGAAAAAAGCAACTTAGGAAAATAGTGTATTTTGGGCCCAAAGTGAAAAGATAAACACTTTCATGGCAAAGAAGTTATAGTAATTGGATCTTGAAGTGTCTGGTCACATTGCATCCAGAGTCAAAAGGCAGGCATACTTAATACCTGTGTTCAGCTAACTTTCTCATTTGTGTACTGCTCAGGATTTTATTCTAGGAATTATTGCCACTCTCTGTAAGCTGATCCTCTCACTTCACGTGAACCAATAATGACAACCCTCCACAGGCATTCTCAGTTCTTAGCCCAGGTAATTCCACTTCTTTTCAAGGTGATAATTGAGATTAGCTAAAATATTTTTCAAATTTATTTGAAGGAAAATGAAGTAGAATCTAGCAAATGACTTAAAAAGGATATTATTGACTGAAGAGTTATATAAGCATAACCAAATGGCTACAAATGTTAACCAAAAATAACTGTAATCACAGAAGCACAAAGCAGTACTAAGAAATCAAATAGTAGAAAATAAACACAGAAAATGGCAGTATCAGTACACATCACTCAATATCTACATTAAATATTATTAGTGACCTTAATTATTTAATCAAATAATACAGGTCAGTTGAATAGATTAATAAATGAAACCCGCCGGGCAGTGGTGGCACACGCCTTTAATCCGAGCACTTGGGAGGCAGAGGCAGGCAGATTTCTGAGTTCGAGGCCAGCCTGGTCTACAAAATAAGTTCCAGGACAGCCAGGACTACACAGAGAAACCCTGTCTTGAAACCCTGCCCCCCAAAATAAATAAATAAATAAATAAATAAATAAATAAATAAATAAATAAATAAATAAAACCCTTATCTTTATTTTCTCCAGGAAATAAATCTTAGCTTTAAAAATATCTACAATTACCATGAAAAGATAGGAAAAACAGTACAAGCAATAGATTAGGAAGTAATCAGTAATCAAAATATTATTATCTGACAAAATACATTTTAAAACAAATGACAGAAGATAAAGAAGGATAGTTCACCCTGCTAATGGAAAAAATTTATCCATGAAAACTCTATAATCTTAGTCATATTTGCACCAAGCCACTTCCATTAAAAAAGCATTCTACTCAACTTCAAGAAAAAACTTAACCTAAACTCAGTAATAATATGTTATTTAATACCTTATTTTCTCCAGTATTCCATACAAACAATATAGAAAACACATTCTGTTCAGAAACCCATCAAACTTTATCTAAAATAGATCACATATTTAGATACAAAACAAATCATAATAAATATACAAAATTGTAAATGACCTCATACATTTTAGATGACCACAATGCAATAAAAAAGAAAAGAATGTCTAGAAATTATGCAAATGTATACAGAGTAAATAATTCACTGTTAGATGACAAATTGGGGGTAAAATAAAAATATTTCTGGAAATCAATAAAAGCACAATGCAACAAAATTTGTAGGATACAACAAAAGCAGCCCTAATTGGGAAGTTTATAAGTGTTTACATTTAGAAAAAAAACTAGTAAGAGTGCATATAAGTAACTTAATGATGTATATCAAAAGTTTTGAAAAATAAATCAAACAAATTTAATAAACTGAAAAAAATAATTAATGGTAGCAGAAATTAGTAAAATAAAAACAAAAACACCCACAAAGAATCAATGGATCTAATAAACAAACCAACAAAAACCCAGAAAACTGACAAATCCTTAGACAAATTACATGAAAGAAAGAGGGGCTAAAATTAATAAAATTAGACAGAAACCACAAATTGTAACAACAAACACCACAGAAATTCAGAAATTTATAGGGGTATCTTCAAAATCTATAGACTATTAAACTAGAAAGCCTAAAAACTTCTATACATATTGAGATATGGAAAATTAAGCCAAAAAGAGATTATTATTTAAATACATTCATAGCATATAAAGAGATTGAAGCAGTTATAAATTTTCTTCTAACTGGGGTTGGTGAGGTGGCCCATCAGATAGAATGCTTGCTGCTATTTCAGAGGATCTAAATTTCATTCCCAGTACCCACATATTGGCTTACATAATCTATAACACTGGTTCAGGAGATTCTAACACCTTCTTTAACTGCTTATTATACCAGACATGCACAGAGATATACAAATGTGCAGACAAAATATTCATAAATACAAAATAAATATTTGTAGAAATTAGGTCCAGTTCTTCCTCCAAGCCCCATACTCCCAGAAATAAGAATCAGATTCAAAATCAATTCACAAATACTTCAGCCATATAGTTTGGTTCTTCTCTGACTAGACCATAACTTAAAATAACCCAGTTAATTTGACCCATATCCTGCCATGTGTCTAGTTACCTATGCCCAGGTATCATATGTTCAGCTTGTCCCATCCTCCTGGGAGAATATCCCCCACCTGGCTCTATTTCAGAATTCTTTCTGCCTTCCAGATGTTGTATCATCTATTCTAACCTTTCCTGTAGGCCATAGGTTTTTTTTAGTTAACATTTGATGCATCCACATAATACCTAAGATAGTCTTTCTACAATTCCCTCTTTTAGGTAAATAAAAGGCTCTTTTTCAAATATAAATTGAATACAGTTATAACAATTATAATCATAAAACTATAATTTATGATATACATTTATGATATCCAGTTTATAGTATTTGACATTTAAGGAAAATTTTCTATTATCTCTCCTATCTTGGTGTTTTCAAAGTTCTGTGAACTTAACTCAAATTTTATCCTAACTTGTATTAGCAAATTAAAAACATTTTTAAATCTAGATAATATTAAATCCTAAGTATCTCAAGCTTATATCAACACTATGACTATCTAATTTTTCACTCCGTCACAGATATGAGAAGCAATAAATGTTTCTTGAGCAGGCAAGAAGTACAGGGACAGCTTCTAAAAATTATAGAAATGATAGATACAGTTGGTTGCCTGGACAGTTCCAAGTATTCTCTAAAATATTGGAGTATCATCTTCTGCCTTCTGATCCAGAATACCTGACAGGACTTTCATGAATCAGGACTATAAAGGACTTTCTTGGTTTGTCTTGAAAGAGCTTGATACTCAACTTCCCTATATCCTTTTGTCCTTTCCGGATAGCATTTATTCTGCAGATGAAGTTAGGACATTCTCTTTCCCTAGTGGCTAGCTTGCATGAGTGACTACCTGGAGTTGACATGTCTCAATGTAAAAGAAGAGTTAAAATTAATAAAAATATGTTTAAATGTCATATTCTCAGAGGTTTTTTGAAGACCATCTATCTATTCATAGCACATCTGAACAAGAAAACATTGCCTGTCTCCAGTACCCTATTATCTTTTCAACCCTGG
Source organism: Mastomys coucha (assembly GCF_008632895.1). Taxonomy (NCBI): domain Eukaryota; kingdom Metazoa; phylum Chordata; class Mammalia; order Rodentia; family Muridae; genus Mastomys; species Mastomys coucha. Next base: position 33,456,227 of record NW_022196900.1, on the reverse strand, counting down.
ATGCATATTTTGAGATGATCTAGACTAATATCTGATGTGACCATGACTGACTGTCTTACTATTAACCTATAATTCTTAACCATCCCTAATAATATACAATAACAGCCATTAAAAACACTGAGACAAATCCTTGTATTATTAAGTGAGGTGAATAGGCATACTACCTATACAAGATTCGAGACATACATACATTATGTTGTAACAAAATTAACCTTAAATTTTGTATCAATATAAAAAGATTTATGTCAGTGGAAACCTTAAACCTGCATCAATATTCAATACTCCATAACAGTGTAAACAGAAATAAGCTTATTTGAGAATAGCCATAGCTCTAAATTAAAGAGTAGATTCAATAATCTACCTTTTATTTTATTACTTATATATTCCCTTTTTCTCCTCAACTCGCTTCCCATTTCTAAGAAACAATGTAGGAGAGAAAAGTAAAGAAAGATAGAAATCCCCAAGTCTAAGCTACCTCTTTCATTTCCTGCCTGTCCAAGACCATAATTTTTGTAATCATCCCCTAAAATGACAATATATCTATAACTCATAAAATGACCAAACCATCCACCTCAGCTTAAGAGACTTATACAATGGCCTTTTTTTTATATTTCCTTCCTTCTTATTTTGGATGTAGAATTCCTTTTTGGGGAATGAAAAAAGTTAGAAAAATTGTTAGCCAGCTGTAGCATTTGTTTTCTAAACTCTGTGTGCTGTAAAAGTTCAGGCTTAAGTAAAGTCCAGCCTGAATCAGTCTGACTATAATGCTGAACAAAACTAAGATCATCTCAGGTAAACAACTTTCTGAAGCTGGTCTGGAAGTTAGTCTTCTGAGAAATGGCATCCTTGTGCATGACTCTTGTCAGGGCTGGATTTTTGGCTATCCATTCTGCAATATACAAACTTTGCAAACAGTATGTAGTTATATAAAGATTTTCCTATGGAGCATGTCATGTATACTGATCAAGTAAAAATGATTTTTCGCTCCTTGTTTGAGCAAGAGAAAGACAACTATGGTTAGATGTTAGTTTGATTATATAACCAAACTGCAATATACATCTCCATTCATGCCATGTGAAGGAATGGCATGAAATAATAACATGTGAGAACTCTGTAGTGTACAAGATTTACTAGCCGTGCAAGCAGAAGATTTGGCCTCAGATATTTATGTGTCCCAGACAGGTACAGACTTGTTCCATTTAAGGGGAACAGCATATACATTACCTATCTTGCTCCTTCTGACTTCATTCTTGTCTGTAACTGAGATTTACAGGTGGTCTTCCCATGTCAAATCTGATTTTTATCAGTTTGGAGGGAATCCATACCTTTTTCTTTTCTACTGAAAGAAATTAAAAATCTCCTCCCCAAAATTACATACCTTCTTTCTTCCATTTTGGAATTAGGACTTCTATATGCTGATCTAATTCAGTAGTCTTTTCAAAAATCCAGTGTATCTTAGCAGTTGTTTTATTTGTCTCATTGACTTTTAAAAAAATATTCAAAGTCAACAAAGCATACCATCTTTGAGAGATACCATGCCTCAATTCTGTTCTATGAGCATTTCTTCCAAAGTCCTGTTTTGAAGTTTTTATAATAGTTTTTATAATAGTTGATGTATAGTACTATAAGACATATCTGTAGCAGGTTTTATGTCATGGCATCTAAAATATTGTATTCTAATGGATATCTATGACAAAACATCAACAGCTTTAATTTGCAAAAACATTTTAAAGACAGTATTATCTTGATTTTCTCTCCAGTGAATTTCTTAGGCAGGACCAGCCAGGAGGCACAGGCCTCACAAGTCCTAAGGGCTGCAGGGAGAGGATCCTCTAAACCTCTGTCTACATCTAGTAGTGACAGCTGGTAGATCTGCAACCCTCTCTGCCCCTCCCCTGCAAGGGGAGAGCCTGCCTTCAGGGAGTGCTTTAAACCAGGGACTCGGATGAGATCGGCCATTTTCTCTCTGGTGACATTCTAAGGCTAGACCAGCCAGGAGGCACAGGCCTCACAATTTACAGGGCATCTGGGTCAGGATCATTTCTACCTCTGACCACAACTAGGAGGGACAACAGAGCGACAGCCCTCTCTGGACCTTTCACACAAGTGGAGATCCTGTCTCCAGGGTGTGCTCTGACCCCAGGATTCAGGATGGACAACTGATCTACAGCCATCTGCACCTGGGATTTACCAGAGGAGAGATGATCTCCCAGAAGTATTGACACCAGCTTACAGACCCACAGGAGGAACAAACTCTAGTCAGAGACAGCAAGAACATCTAACACCAGAGATCAACAGATGATGAAAGGCAAATGTAAGAATTCTACTAACAGAAACCAAGACTACTTGGCTTCATCAGAATCTAGTACTCCCACCACAGCCAGTCCTGGATATCCCAAAACACTGGAAAAACAAGATTTGGATCTAAAATCATGCCTTACAATGGTGCTAGAGGAATTTAAGAAGGGCATGAATAACTCCCTTAAAGAAATGCAGAAGAACACAGGTAAAGTGATACAAGTTCTTAAAGAGGTAACAAAAAAATCCCATAAAGAATTAAAGGAGATCACTAGTAAACAAGTAGTAGCCCTTAAAGTGGAAACACAAAAATCCCTAAGGAATTACAGGAAAACACAAACAAACAAGTGAAGGAATTGAGCAAAACCATCCATGACCTAAAAATGAAAGTAGAAACAATTAAGAAATCACAAAGAAAGACAACTCTGGAGTTAGAAATATTAGGAAAGAAGTCAGGAACTATAGATGCAAGCATCACCAATAGAACATAAGAGATAGAAAAGAGAATCTCAGGGGCAGAAGATAACATAGAAAACATTGACATAGCAATCAAAGGAAATGTAAAATGCAAAAAGTTCCTAACCAAAAACATCCAGGAAATCTAGGACACAATGAGAGGACCAAACCTAAGGATAATAGGTATAGAAGAGAGTGAAGACTTCCAACTTAAAGGGCCAGTAAATATCTTCAACAAAATTATAGAAGAAAACTTCCCTAACCTAAAGAAAGAGATGCCCATGAAGATACAATAAGCCTATAGAACCCCAAATGGACTAGACAAGAAAAGAAATTTGCCCAGTGACATAATAGTCATAACAACAAATGCACAAAACAAAGAAAGAATACTAAAAGCAATAAGGGCAAAGGTCAATTAACATATAAAGGCAGGCCTATCAGATTACACCAGACTTCTCAGCAGAGACTATGAAAGCTAGAAGATCCTGGGTAGATGTCATACAGACCCTACGAGAACACAAATTCCAGCCCAGACTACTATACCCAGCAAAACTCTCAATCACCATAGATGGAGAAACCGAAGTATTCCATGACCAAACCAAATTCACACAATATATTTCCACAAATCCAGCCCTTCAAAGGGTAATAAATGGAAAACTCCAACACAAAGAGGGTAGGTACATCTCTGAAAAAGAAAAAATGTAATCTTCCAACAAAACTAAAAGAAGATAGCCACATGAATGGAATTCCAGCTCTAACAGCAAAAATAACAGGAAGTAACAATTACTTCTCCTTAATATCTATTAATATTAATGGACTCAATTCCCCAATAAAAAGACATAGACTATCAGATTTGGTACGGAAACAGGACCCAACATTTTGTTGCATACAGGAAACCCACCTCAGTGACAAAGACAGACACTACCTCAGAATAAAAGACTGGAAAACAATTTTCCAAGCCAATGGTCCCAAGAAAAAAGCTGGAGTAGCCATTCTAATATCGAATAAAATCAACTTTCTCCCTAAAGTGATCAAAAAAAGATAAGGAGGGACACATTATATTCATCAAAGGTATGATCTACCAAGATGAACTCTAGATTCTGAAACTCTATGCTCCAAATCAAAGGGCATCTACATTCATAAAAGAAAATTTATTAAAGCTGAAAGAACACATTGTGCTACACACAATAATAGAGGGAGATTTCAACACCCCACTCTCTGCAATGGACAGGTCATGGAAATAGAAACTAAACAAAGACACAGTGAGACTAACAGAAGTTATGAAACAGATGGATTTAAAAGATATCTATAGAACATTTTATCCTAAAACATGCCTTCTTCTCAGCACTTCATGGTACCTTCTTCAAAATTGACCATATAATTGGTCACAGATCAAGCCTCAACAGATACAAGAAGATTGAAATAATTCCTTGTATCTTATCATGTCTCCATGGACCAAGGCTACTTCTCAATAACAACAGAAACAATAGAATGCCCACATACACATGGAAGCTTAACAAAACTCTACTCAATGATACTTGGTCAAAGAACTAATAAAAAAAGGAATTAAAGACTTTCTAGAGTTCAATGAAAATGAAGCCACAACATACCCAAACTTATGGGACACACTGAAAGCAATCCTAAGAGGTAAACTAATAGCATTAATGCCTCCAAAAAGAAACTGGAAAGAGCATACACCAGCAATTTGACAGCACTAGAACAAAAAGAATATTTACCTAAGAGGAGTTGAAGGCAGGAAATAATCAAACTCAGGGCTGAATTCAACCAAACCAGGAGCTGTTTCTTTGAGAAAATCAACAAAATAGATAAACCATTAGCCAGACTAATAGAGGGCACAGAGACAGTATCCTAATTAACAAGATCAGAAATGAAAAGGGAGACATAACAACAGACACTGAGGAAATCCAAAAAATCATGAGATCCTACTGCAAAAGTCTATACTCAACAAAACTGAAAAACCTGGATGAAATGGACAATTTTCTAGATAGATACCAGGTACAAAAGTTAAATCAAGATCAGATCAACGATCTAAATAGTCCCATATCTGCTAATGAAATAGAATCAGTCATTAATAGTCTCCCAAACAAAAAAAAGCCCAGGACCATATGGGTTTAGTGTAGAGTTTTATCAAACCTTCAAAGAAGATCTAAAACCAATACTCCTCAAACTATTCCACAAAATAGAAACAGAAGGTACTCAGCCCAATTCGTTCTATGAAGCCACAATTAGTCTTATACCAAAACCACACAAAGACCTAACAAAGAAATAGAACTTCAGACCAATTTCCTTTATGAATATTGATGCAAAAATACTCAATAAAATTCTTGCAAACCAAATCAAAAAACACATCAAAACGATTATCCACCATGATCCAGTAGGCTTCATCCCAGGGATGCAGGGATGTTTCAATATATGGAAATCCATCAACGTAATTCACTATATAAACAAACTCAAAGAAAAAAAAAACATATGATCATCTCATTAGATGCTGAGAAAGCATTTAACAGAATCCAACATCCCTTCATGATAAAAGTCTTGGAAAGATCAGGAATTCAAGGCCCATACTTAAACATAATAAAATCAATATACAGCAAACCAGTAGCCAACATCAAACTAAATGGAGAGAAACTTGAAGGAATCCCACTAAAATCAGGGACTAGATAAGGCTGCCCACTCTCTCCCTACCTATTCAATATTGAACTTGAAGTCCTAGCCAGAGCAATTAGACAACAAAAGGACCTCAAAGGGATACGAATTGGAAAGGAAGAAGACAAATTATCACTATTTGCTGATGATATGATGATATACTTAAGTGGCCCCAAAAATTCCACTAGAGAGCTCCTAAACCTGATAAACAACTTTAGCAAAATATTTGGATATAGAATTAAGTCAAGCAAATCAGAGGCCTTCCTCTACACAAAAGATAAACAGGTCGAGAAAGAAATTAGGGAAACAACACCCTTCACAATAGTTACAAATAATATAAAATACCTTGGTGTAACTTTAACTAAGCAAGTAAAAGATCTGTTTGACAAGAACTTCAAGTCTCTGAAGAAGGAAATTGAAGAAGACCTCAGAAGATGGAAAGATCTCCCATGCTCATGGATTGACAGGATTAATTTAGTAAAAATGTCCATATTACTGAAGGCAATCTACAAAGTCAATGCAATCCCCATTACAATCCCAACTCAATTCTTTACAGACTTAGAAAGAGCAATTTGCAAATTCACCTGGAATAACAAAAAAACCAGGATAACCAAAACTATTTTCAACAATAAAGGAACCTCTGGTGGAATCACCATCCCAGACTTTAAGCTGTACTACAGAGTAATTGTGATAAAAACTGCATGCTATTGGTACAGTGACAGGCAGGTAGATCAGTGGAACAGAATTGAAGACCCAGAAGTGAACCCACACACCTATGGCCACTTAATCTTTGACAAAGGAGCTAAAAACATGCAGTGGAAAAAAGACAGCATTTTCAACAAATAGTGCTGGCTCAACTGGCAGTTAACATGTAGAAGAATGCAAATTGATCCATTCCAATCTCCTTGTACAAAGCTCAACTCCATGTGTATCAGGGACCTCTACATCGAACCAGATACACTGAAACTAATAGAAAAGAAAGTGGGGAAAAGCCTCGAGCACATAGGCTCAGGAGAAAATTCCTGGACAGAACGCCAATAGCTTGTGCTCTAAGATCAAGAAGTAACAAATGGGACCTTATAAAGTTGCAAAGCTTCTGTAAGGCAAAAGACACTGTCAATGGCACAAAATGGTAACCAGCAAATTGGGAAAAGATCTTTACCAATCCTATATCTGATAGAGGGCTAATATCCAATATATATAAAGAACTCAAGAAGTTAGACTCCAGAGAACCAAATAACCCTATTAAAAATGGGGTACAGAGCTAAACAAAGAATTCTCAACTGATGAATACTGAATGGCTGAGAAGCACCTAAAGAAATGTTCAACATCCTTAATCATCAGGAAAATGCAAATCAAAACAACACTGAGATTCCACCTCATACCAGTCTGTTTGGCTAGGGTAAAAAGCTCAGGTGATAGCAGATGCTGGAGAGGTTGTAGAGAAAGGAACACTCCTTCATTGCTGGTGGGACTGCACGCTGTTACAACCACTCTGGAGATCAGTGTGGTGGTTCCTTCGGAAATTGGACATAGTTCTACCAGAGGACCCAGCTGTATCACTCCTGGGTATATACCCTGAAGATGCTCCAACATGTAATAAGGACACATGCTCCACCATGTTCATTGCAGCCTTATTTATAATAGCCAGAAAGTGGAAACAACCCAGATATCCCTCAACAGAGGAATGGATACAGAGATTGTGGTACATCTACACAATGGAGTACTACTCAGCTATTAAAAACAATGAATTTTTGAAATTCTTAGGGAAATGGATGGACCTGAAGGATATCATCCTGAGTGAAGTAACACAATCACAAAAGAATACACATGGTATGCACTCTCTGATAAGTGGTTATTAGCCCAGAATTTCAGAATACACAAAGAACAACCCACAAACCACAAGAAACTCAAGAAGAAGGAAGACCAAAAGGTGGACATTTCATTCCTTCTTAAAAGGGGGAACAAAATACCCATGGAAGGAGTTGCAGTGACTAACTATGAAGCAGAGACTGAAGGAAGGACAATCCAGCCGATATAGCTTTCTCCTGAGAGGCTCTGACAGAACCTGATTAATACAGAAATAGAGGCTCAGAGCCACCCATTAAACTGAGTACAGAGTCCCCAGTGAAGGAGTTAGAGAAAGGACCAAAGCAGCTGAAGGGTTTGCAGCCCCTTAGAACGAACAACATTATGAACTAACTAGTACCCTCAGAGCTTCCAGGGACTAAACCACCCACCAAAGACTATACATGTTGGGACTGATTCCTCTGGCAACAAGTATATAGTAGAGGATTACAAAGTCAGCCATCAATTGGTGGAGAGGCCCTTGGACCTGTGAAGTTTCTGTGCCCCAGTGTAGGGGAATGTCAGGGCCAATAAGTGGGAGAGGGTTGAGTGGTAAGCAGGAGAAGGGGGGAGGCAACAGGGGTTTGTTCTTGTTGTTTTTTGGATTTTCTTTTTGTGGAGGGGAAACTGGGAAAGGAGAAATCATATGATATGTGAATAAAGAAAATATCTAATAAAAAGTAACAACAAAGAAAAAGGCAGTTTTATCTCTAACAAATGTGCAATCTCAGAATCTCCTCCCTTCAGAAATCAAGGCAAAGACCCATTTTAACTCTGAACATGTACCAACTGGTAGGATGTATCAACATGTGTACATATCTCAGTTCTCCAAACTCTATAAAATGAAACAGAGAATCCAATGTGTGGCATTTTATTTTATACCTTGTGGTATTTTTAACCCAACCTTAGCTGTTCAAATACCTCAATAAGCAGAATCTGGATTATTAACTCAATATAGTGTAACTCTATGGGTTGTTATCCTAATTTCTCAAGCCCCAGTGGAAACTTCCCCTCTGTAACTATACTTTTTGACATTATTGTAAGTTCCAAATCGGATTCATCTGAGAGTTTCCTATTTTGATTTAAATTTTTTTGGTATATAAATACCTTTGAAATATATAAGCTGTTCTGAAAACCATAGTATAGTGTAAGAACATGAAATAAACAATACTATTAGTAGAGAGACTTAGATAGGAGAAGCAAGATTTCAAGACCCTTATGTTGTACACAGCAAGACACTGTCACAAACAAGCTGAAAGTGTATATAGATTGTACAATATTGGACCTATTTCTCCAATTACCAAATTAGAGAGAGCATTGGATGACAATCAACAAATTTCTAATTCCTCATATTTTTGGGTTTCAATCAATTAGAATATGTTGGTAATATTAATTTTCTTATTAAGATATTAAGAAAAGGTAATTGTCACTTCCTGTTGTTTAAAATTTTTCAACCTCTGTTTTATGGTCTCTAATCTAGTATCTAATTTCTTAGTCTCCTTTTTCTCCAAGTCTATGTTTTTCTGATATCCTCCAAGAGGACATACAAAACTGTAATCACTGGAAAAGTAGCCATTTGTATGCTGATAAGCAAAGCAAGATCATATGGAATCCAGACGCAAATAAATAGAAAACATCTTTCCTTTTTAACCTCAAAACTTCCTCCTACCAAGTTCATTTTACCAATTTTAAATTTAATACCTTTACCAGTTCAGATGTCTGGGGTTTTTTATTTTGTAACTTATGATGTTGCTACTCCAACCCTAGCTGTTCTGGTAACTCAGGACTCCTTGTTCTGCCTTATGTCAGCCCTGACCAGGCCTTTTCACCATTCTGTGCTTCTAAGCTGCTTTATGCTGCATGGCTTCAGACTTAGCTTGCTCTAGTTTGCTTTTAACCATGCTGCTCTTGAATCAAGTCACATGCATTGTGCCCTCATCTTTTGGTCCGCTATTTTTCTTTTTTAAATATTCCATGCCCCTTGGCCAGCTAGCATTGCTCCCCTCTGAGCCACACCAGAACACGGCCTTTGACCTTGGCCTTTTTAAGCTGTACTCTTGGGTTCTAATTGCTTTAAGTTAGGCATAATTTATGGGAGTTAGGTCTGACTCTCCCTCCCAGGCCCATGGTACAAGAAATGGCTCACACACAATATGTATTTACAAATACCTCAATCATATAGTTAGTCTCTTCTCTGACTAGATCATTACTTAAAGTAGTCCAATTATTTAAACCCAAATTCTGCCATGTAGCTGGTTACCTGTGCTCAGTTACCATGTGTCCATCTTGTCACAACTTCCTGAGAGAATATCCCCTGTCCAGCTTTATCCCACAATTCTATCTGCCTCCCAGATGGCCCACCATCTATTCTACACTTCCCTATAGGAAAGGATAGAATACTTCCAAGCACCTTCCAAAAAGCCACAATATTCTAATATTCAAACCAGTAAATATTGCAATAATAATAGAGAACTATAAGTTGGTACATTTAAAAATTCCTAAAAATTTGCCACAAAATTGAACTAAATGAAATTTAACACAAAATTGTAACTGAATGAAAGTGTACATCCAAATGATTATCCACTACAACCTTTATTTGGCTTTATTTTGGGGATGTAGGTTTATATATTTAAGTTGATTAATGCAATAACTCATAGGAATTAAGTTAAAGAAGAAAATTACACAATCATTTTAATTGATTAAAAGAAGTCCTTTGACAAAACCTAAGATAGTTTTGTGATAAGTATTCCAAAGACAATAGTAGTCAAGTGTCATACTTTAACACAATAAGGTTTTATATGACAAACTCACAGCCAACATTATCCTCAAGGGAGTATAACCCAAAGCAATTGATTTCATAAACATCAGAAAATAGAAGACACTGTGGACTATTGCCATTCCTGTTCAATATAGTGCTTGAAGCCTGAGATAGAGCAATATCAAAAGAGAAATACATTAAAATTTCAGGAGCCCTCTAGGATAGGCTAAGGTTAGTAGGTGGCCTTCCTGGAAATGGGCCACTGCTTTTACATGCTCTCCAATGGGTGAGCTCCATGAGTCTAGGTCCCCAAAAGACATTACCTCAGGATTGCTTCTTACAGATGATATGCCTTTCTTGACTTTATTAAATTACTATATTAATCCCTGGGCATTCACCCATTGTGCTGATCAGATTTCCTGCACATCAACTTAAAGATGAACTTTTATGAATTATTGCTGTTTGGATGAATTAATGATATAGCATTTCTGATTTGATTCAAATAATTTTAGGAAGAAAGATTTTGAAGACAGTTTTAATTGCTCTTCTCAACGACGTAATAAAGTTAGAGTAAAGTATAGACTGTGCCCATTTATCGTAATAGTAAGTAAAAGCTGCATAATAAGAAATACAATGAAGCTTCCACATTTTGTTCTTCCTTCTTCTTAAGCTTAATATGGTCTGGGACTTGTGTCATGGCATTCTGAAATTTAGGCTAATATCCACTTATATCCACACATACTATGTGTGTTCTTTTGTGTCTGGGTTACTTTACTCAGGATGACATTTTCTAGATGCATCCATTTGCCTGAAAGCTTCTTGAAGTCATTTTTTCCCCTCATATGTGGCATTTTATTGTGATTTAATACAGATAAACATTTATTGTCATATATTGAACAAAATTAACAAAGATGAATAGTTAATAGAAGCTTTATAAATTATACAAATAATAAAGGAGTAATACCCAGAACAAACAAGTAACTTAAAAAACACAGAATCGACGATCCAGAGAAACCCTGTCTTGAAAAAAAAAAAACAAAATCAAAATACACAGAATCAAGAAAGCAATATTCCAATGACACATGTACTATAAATCTGAACAGAGACCTCAAAATAAGAAAAAAAAATTCTTGTTGTAGTTCAAAGTGTCTTTGACATGCTTTTGATACGTGAAATGTGTATCAAATCTACTTTGAGATATCACTTTACATAAGACAAAATGGCCAAGATAAAGGAAACAATTAATAGAAAAGTGCTGGTGAGCTTTTGGAAAAAGGAGACTACCACTCACACTTGGCAAGCAGACTGATAAAGCTACTGTGGAAGCCAGTGTGGAAAATTCCCAAAGTGCTCAATTAGACCAACCATGTGGCTGTGGTATTCTGTTGCTTGGCATTTTCCCCAAAGGATTTGATCTCCTACCACAGAGACATGTGCCCATGTGTCTGACACCTGCATACTGCTTGCTTTTGCCAAATTTAACCTGAAAGCAGTTAAATTCAAAGCAAAACTGATAGCATGCACATGTTCCTCAGCTCTGTTTCTACCTCTTCATTTGTTTTTTGTATATACCTTACTTTTCATGTAACCCAAATTCTTCACTCCCTCCCTGAAAAGCAAGGGCATCTATGAACTTAGAAAACTACAAAGCCTTAATTTTCTTGTCCACAGTTGCTGAAAATTTTGTCCATGGTTTACAGCTGGCATGCATATTGCACTCCCCTCTCATTCTTCTTTTTATCTTCTACCTTTATTTCTTCCTTTCTCTCATGGGTGTGTTCCCTAGTTTGACCAATGACAGTTCACCATAGCTAGTGTATACCTTCTGTTCAGTTGTTCTAATTTTCAGGTGCCACATTGCCTCATCCTTGCATGGATCCCAGAGAATTGATCTGAACAGAGAAAGAAAGTAAAATACAGCCAGCTAGACACACAAAAAATCTGGGATCAGATGAATTGCATTTTATTATAGAGAAACCATAGCATCACAGACACTCTATGTGCTTATTATATAGACTTGAACAGAGATGCAGGGTTATTACATATAAATAAGAGGCATAGTTAATATAGTTATATCATGCAGATAAATGTTTATCTATTCTCCACAGGAGCAGTTTGTGTTGGGGAGCAGTCATCTTCAAGCCATAAATATCATAGGCCAAAAATCTTTGCCTGAATTTTCCATACACATTGTTAACACATAAAAATGTACCACAAGAATGTTATGCCATTCCTCTGAGCATCACCATGTCTATGTAAATAGCACACATTCACACAGGCCTTCACTCAGCAAGGGATTCGTACCTGTCAACAAGTATATGGCCTGGAACAACTGTAGAAACCAGGAACATTAAAAATTACTAAGGTATAGTATAGAAGAACACAGATGTTATGAAGGGGAAAGCAGAAAATGGGTAAAAGTGCTTAACTGGGGAGAGGAGAGGGATGGTATAACAGAGAGAAAAGGAGAGAGGAAAGACAGCACACTAACTATAAGTGAAAAAGCCATAGATAAATCTATGATTTTGTAAGCTTATTCTATATATAGTTATAGATACAGTAATGATGCTCAAAAAAAATCATTAAAATATCAGTGACTTGGGAGATTGTCAAATAGCCATAATGGTTGCAGAATGGCTTACAGAAGATAGTCAGAAAATATAAATATCACAGTACTTGAATATTTTCCTAACTTATAATAGTATTTTATATAGTGCCACACCACACTTTCTCTAACACTCATTGTAAATTCATTCCCACCTAGTATGCCATTGTGACTTTATTCCAGTAATCTTTGAAAATATATTAGTACTAACATTACTTCACCTAATCCACTGACTTGTGTCTTAGATGATGCAAGGAAGAAACCACAGACCCTACCATTGTAGTATGAGCACGCTGATACTCATGCTCATACTCATGGATAAAATACAAATTTATAGCAAACATTTTTCTGCAGTGTATTAAAAATAGTGTATCATGACTATTATCCCCCTTCTCTAAATCTTAATCCCAATATGATAAATTAATAAGTTTAATTTATTAATTGAGGTTAATTAAAAATAAAGTTTCTGAAATTGATCCAGGTGAGAATAAAATAACTTTACATGATAATTGTACATAATATCGTATCATAGCTGGTTTCAGGAACACAGATATTGTATTAGAAAAATCTTGTGAAACCTCAATGAAGTTTAAACTTTAGCCAATGCTGAGACCCAAGATTGGCTCAGTAGATTTAAGAAATATGACATAATATGAAATGATGTTTAAAATAAAAAATGAAAGCTGTAATGTACATCAGAAAATTCAGATGCAGAGTTGGAGATTTAACTTTTATGTACATTTGTGGACCTAGCAGAAGATTTTAGGACCTACATAAAATCTCAACATGGCCACAGACCTTTGTAAACCCAGTGGTATAGGAGTCAAAGACTAAAGAATAAGCTGACTTTTACCCACAAATGTAGCTTAAAATAGTGAATTCCTGATCTGATGAGGAAATTGGCCTGAAAGGAAAGAGATGAATATCAATAGTTGGCATAGCTGACCTTCTTCTCTGGTCTCTATGTGTGCTCATATGCATAACCACCCACATACAATCTGTATAATACAAATACATGACAGTCATACACAATAAAAAAAAAACAAGAACTCTCTGGGCTATCTCAACTTTATATTTTAAAATAAATTTATTTAAAACAATATACAAAAGTGTATTTAAAATGGAGGCATTTTCACTAAATAAATCTGGATTATTTTATGTACAAATAAGAAAGAAAACATTAGCATCTCATATAAATTTTGGCAAACATGAAGGAAGAAAAATATAAAATATGATAAACATGATTAATTTATAAAATCTATTTTATAATTTTAATATATCTAATAAAAGATGTTTATAGTTATTATATTAGTTAAATAATGAAAGTATGACTAACAGATATGAATAAATGATTCTACAAAGGTAAATAATAATGGATACTTATTAATATAAAAACTACAACCATGGTAGCTCCTACCTTTTCCTAGTATGTTTTCAATTATTCTCTTAGTTGATGTTCTATTGTAAATAGACATCATGACCAAAGCAATTCCTCCTTTTATATGTTTAATTATGGGCCCCCTTAGAGCTTTAGAGGATTAGTCCAATATCATTATGGCTACAAGCATAAAGACATGGTTCTAGAGCAGTAGATGAGCTTTATGATGTGATCCATAGGCAGAAGGCAGAAAGAGAGAGAGAGAGAGAGAGAGAGAGAGAGAGAGAGAGAGAGAGAGAGAGAGAGAGAGAGAGAGAAAGAATGGGGCTGAAATGGGGTTTTGAAGTCTGAGACAACTCCTAGTACAGATTTCCTCCACCAAGATCCCACCTCCTAATTCATTTCAAGCAGCTCTGCTCCCATTGCAGGAAGCATACAACTAGGATCTCAACAAACAGGCACATCATCCCATTTAATAATGGGAAAGTAGCCATATGATATATTATCACCCTAACAGACACTTCATTCCTGCATGGATAATCTTCTATTTCATATTGCATCACCTTATGATACAAGCACATACAAACACTCCTCTCTAACCCATCTTCAGTTCTGTTGATCTCTGTACATGAGTTTTGTTGTAAAAACTTATCTTTGAACCCCAGATTTGACATCAGTGGAACAGATAATATATGATTCCATTACCTTTCTGAATTAATTTACTATATGACATTATTCCTAGGCAGATATTAACAATTGCCTTTACACCCCAAATAGAAACTGCTGACAGAGGAAAGTAAAGATACCATCAAAGGCCAACTTGGTAAACAGGTAGATTTTATCAGGGCTACTTACAGTACTATAATGAAGAGTTATTTAAAGACCAAGAATGACTCAAAGGGAGATATATCACCAAATTCCACTTCAGAGTGCATGACACTGAGTAGAAGCTAAAAACCTGAAATATACTGTACAATCTATAAAGAGTTTAATAGGAGACTGTCCTTTTCAGGAAGTTGGCATGAGCTTCTTCCTGGTAGATCAGCCTCTATGAAACAAGTTGGTTGATTTGATTTTTCTAGGTAGTACAGCTACTTGGAGAGCATTTATCATTAATCCTTGCTGATTGCTTAAGTTTGGGGAGGAAGGAGCTTCATGGATCTGGTCAGTTTTAGGGAATTCCTGAAGCTTTATTGAGTTCTTTACTCCTTAAACTTAATGAGCTCTCCTGTGTAATGTGACATTTCACCTCTTAATAAAATATGTTGTTTTATTATCTCTTGTGATCACCCTGTCATAAAATATCTTATTATCATACTGTGCCTGAAGAAATTTCTCTGCAAAATGGAAAATTTTAATATAGGAGGAAACTACTACAGAATACAATTGTTAGTTGGGCTTAATTTTAGTAGCACAATTAACAATTGTATTCATGAGGAATTACTTAAGGTTTCATGAATGTTTCAAGAACAATTGTGTCAGAAAGAAAGTTGATGGGTCGAAGAATCCCCTCTCTCCAGCAATTGTTAATAATTTTACAATACTTTAGAGTGAGCATGTAAATTCTGTGAGTTTCAGGAACTTCATTAATTTTTTTAAGGTTTCTTTACTTCTTTAGCCTTGTGAGTTTATTTTATATCCTGACATGTAGGTAATATCTCCCAGGACAGAAAATTTCAATTTACAGGAAAAAGTTACATAATAGTGTGAGCATTATTCAAAGTAAAGGTAGAATGGTTATGTTAATATCAAAGTACAATTCAGAAAAAGTAATAGGACCATACTTAAAGAACAACTTAGAAGCATTCAACATTTTCCCAAATATGTGAACTAGAGATTTAGAAAATATTTAGGCAAATTTATAATTACATTTAAAGGTTTCCATATCCTTCTCAACTCAGTGATAGAATAAAAATTTGGAATATGAATAATATACAAAACAATACAACCTAACTAACATTTATTGATCTTTATGTATTATTTTTCAAATTGTCTATGCTCTTATTTTTAAATATGCTTTATTTTAGATAGAATACTCCTGGGTTTATTTATTTTTAATTCTAAACTCACAAGTGTTGTCTTCTAATTAAAAATATATAACTGTAACTTTAATTGTTTGATATGTTTTTGTCAGAATGCACAAAGAATTATCATGAATAATTATAATTATTCATAATGCATGTCACATTATGATCCATAGATCATCTCAGTAATTTGAAAAATATTGAAGTTATATGTTACCTATTTATAAAACTTAACTGAGTCAACAATTCAAAGATACTTAAAGCCTCCAAGATATTTAAAAATTAGATGATAAAATGTTGAATAGTATGAAGTTTCAACAAATTTTGATTTGAGCTAAAATAAAAATACAGATCAGAGATAGTAGCAGTAATAAATACATCACAAAAATCAAAAAATTAAAATCAGTGATGTCAGCTTTCAACTTTAAAGTGGAAGATAAGCACTTGTGTACTTCTTCTATGGAACCAATATTACTCTGATAGTACAACTAGGTGAGACACAATCACAAAAAAGAAAAGAAAACCATAGATCAATATTCCTGATAAAAATAGATGCAACATTTCTTTACAAATTAAATACAGACTTCAAAACATTTATTCACCTTTAATTGCATTGGTTTTTAAATCAAAGATGCCCAATTGACATCAGTGGAAGTGGACTTAAAGGTCGAAGTCACATAATCATTTCAATACATCAGAAATGATCTTTTGACAAGATGCAGCATTTATTCAGAATAAAAGTAACAGAATGAGCAAGGTTGGAGGAAATATGTCTCAATATATTGAAAACTATACTTAACAAATGCAAAATCAACATCTTTCAAAATGAAGAATAACTCCCCACAATGGAATCCTATTATGTTGAGAATACAGCCTCCACTCTTTTCCAATATAGTACATTAAGTACTAGCTTGAGCAATAAAGGAAGAGAAGGAAATAAAACCATACAAACTGAAAAAGTAGATATCAGAGTATCTGAGTTTGAAGATGATGCAATTCTTTACACAAGAGACTCTGAAGATACTAACAGAAAACTTGGAGGACTATCGCCATTTTCCTAAAATGATAAAATACAAATGAAAACACTAACATTAGTAGCCTTTACATAACAATGAGAGCATACATACATAACAACTTTGAAGTAAACCTAACCAAAGGAATGAAAGACCTCTATAAAGAATACTTTAAAACTCTGAAAAAATTAAGTTGTGAAAAATTCTCGAAGATGGTAACAGCTAACATGTTCATAGACTGTATTACTAATATAATTACCCACATTTAATACAACCCCATTCAACCCCTCCAGTCATTATTTTTAAAAATAGAAAAATAACCTTAAAAATGTATATAAAAAACAGGAAGCCAAAGCAACCATGAACTAAAAAGAATAACTACAAGGGCATTATCATATCTGTCCTGAAGTTATAGATCACAGCCTTAAGAATAAGAACAGCATGAGACTGAAACAAAAGAAGAAATATAGATAAAGAAAATAGAGTAGAAGAACCTTTCTAAGTCGATGAAATCACAGTCTCCTGGATTTTTACAAAGATTCCAAAAATATACACTAGAAAAAAGACAGCAACTTTAAAGAATGGGTTATGTCTCTTTGTAGTAGCCTAAGGTAATTGAACTTAAGTTCTTCTCAGTGGGAAGAAACTTTTGTTTGTCATTGTAAATTTACCCAACTACTTGTGGTTGTTATGTCATAGAGAGCTTACTCTATAAGTCTCTGTGTAAGCCAGTATAATTTCTTATTGCATTCTAAAATTTTTATAGCCACAGATAAATGTAGTTCTCACTTGTGACAAATAAAGTTTTCTTTTGCCAAAACTATAAATCATTATGAAAATTTACAACTGGTCAAAATGCTCAGGATTTACTGTGTTTATTCAGTTGGAATTGATACATCTATAGCAAAACCTCCACATGTAAGACTCAGGAAATATAATGGAAGAGGGGGCAGAACATTTGTAAGAACCAGTGGACCAAGATATCTCTGCAAGTTTTGCCTTCAGCATATAACAAGAAAGCTATATGCAGGAAATCTAAGAAAATATACTGATTGAATAAATCAGATGCAAATAATGGCAACACCAGTTGATATGACAGTATTGATAAAGGAAATTCCACAACCCTACCCCTAGATGAAGAACTATAAGCATTTAAAAACTGCTGTAAAGGAGGGAGAATTGAATCTCTAGGGCTCACAAGCCTACTAAATGGTTATCCCATACCAAGTTGTCAGTTCTAAAACCATTCATGTAAACAATATTAAATGAACCCTCTAGGCTACATGCTACAATAGTAATTAAAGAATAGGAGGACATGAACTTGAGAGTGAGCAGGGGTGAGGATAGTTTACTTGATGGAAAGGAAAGCATGAGGGAAGTTAACGATGTACAAACAGTACTTACATAGAAAATTCTCCAGACAATATAGACGAATAAAGTGATACATTAAAGAAAACAAAAGTATTGAACCTAAGATGGAAACCAAAACAAAAAATTATTGCTCATAAGTGCAAAAAAAAATATTGATCATAAGTGAAAAAAAAGAAAACTACGACAAACAAAATGTGTTATAGAATTACTCAGAAAACAAAAAAAAAGAAAAAATTCAAATGGATAGTAAAATTTCTTTGGAGTGTTCAACACCATTAGCTAATAAAAACAATAAAAATTAAAACTATGTTGAGATTTTATCCCACCTCTGTGAAAATGGCTCTTATCAAGAAATGAAATAGCAAATGCTGCTGCTGAGGATGTAGGAAAAGAGAAAGTCTCATTCATTACTGGTACGAATGTAAACTTGTATAGCCTAGAAGTAGGGTAGAGTAAGCCTCTCAGGGTAGACATTCCCCGGAAAGCCAGGAATAGATTTAACCCATGGCCCAGCTATGTTAATCCTGGATATATTCCTAACAGATTTTTTATCCTGTACAGAGATACTTGCTCATCTACATTTATTACTATCCAATTTACAATATCTTATAAACAGAATCAACCTAAATGTAATGAGTGGGTAATTAAAATAATTATCTACCCAATGGTTCTATTAGATCCATTTAGATCTAAAATAAATAAACAAATAACTCTACAATTATAAATTTTGTAGGTAAAGGGATGGAGCTGAAAAAATTATGAGTAAAGTAATCCAATCATGTGAAGATAAATGCCACATAGTCCCATATCCTAGTTTTGAATTTAGGTTTATTTGAACTCTTGTAGAAGCCATGAAAGTAGAATAGGGCTACTGGGGAGTGGAATGGCTTAAGAGAGAAGAGATAGTAACATAGATGCTATAAGACTAGAGACAGGTAATACTGGAATGGAAAGATTTAAGGAGCAGAAAAAAATTGGAAGAGTTGGGACAGAAAGAGAATGAGAAAATGAGAGAAGGTTAATCTAAATAAAATGGTTCTAGAAAAGCTTTTTATAAACCAACTACTTGTAAGCAAAAATAGTGGATAAGTTAAAGCAAACAGAAATATGAGTGAGACATCATGTGTGGCTAGATAATGCTGCTCCTAATATTTACAGGTATTACATAAAATCTTGGTGCCAGGTCACCTATGTTGACAATATTGTTAAATGAGCAGCAAGATCCTCCCACAAACATAATATAAACCCCCATTACCTTTCCTGGTTACCGGCTGGAACTTGGTGATAAGAGTCTAATGTTGAAGATACCACACAGCTTGTATACAATATGTAGAAAAATCAATATGGAAGTGAGCTACAAGCTTCCTCCCTGTTGGCTGTCTTCCATAGTGCCAGAAGGTGTTATTCAGGCTGCTGAGACATCAATACTCATACCCAGCTGTGAACTCTATGAACAACCATACCAACCTGCCAGGCAAGATGTGTTGTGGCAATAACTGACTGTTCTCTGACTAGATTTTAGGACTGATCTACAGGAGGCAATCCATGAATGGCACTGCAAATTCAGTCAAAAGTATATGGGCGAGGAAGTCATAGACCCTAATGTGGAACTTATGACAGCTGTTTAGCTAAGTTGACATGGTACCAAATGACCTTCTAAATATTTATTTTTATGTTCATAGACAAATGCTGCTCTCAGTTTTCATCCAAAATGTGCCTCTTTGCAATGAATGCCTGTAGATATAGGTCCTAAGAACAGTGATAGGTCAGGCCTAAATCCTAAACTGAGAATTTTTTTCTATCTGCATGCTTCCTAGCTTTAGCTATTCACTCTGACTTCACGTCCATCTTTTATTTGAACCTAGACATTCTTAAATCGTATGGTAAAATATCTAAGTCTGGTATAGCTAAAGTGATAGCACAATTCTTATGATTTTATCTTATTGATTAAGCACCACATTGATGTGTAAAGAACTGAATTTTGAGTATCACGGAAATGTATACAGGATTGAACATATTTTCACATCATCTAAGTTCATAGACAGTAAGCACCAGAGTGTCAAAACAGAAAAAAAAGAAAACAATATATTTTATAGCAATCATCACATCCTTAAATATTAAATAACTTTGATTCAAGACTTTATATTATATTCTAATATTACATTACCAACCCTTTGGATGAATGAATGGATGAATGTGGGTAAGACACACAATCTTTTTGTGCTTCCTTATTTGGAAAGTGATGCTACCATAATAGTATCTATATATGGTATAGATTATAAGCTTTCCCTAATAAGCATCTTCTCACTGGCTTATCAATAATACTGTGCATTCCTTCTTTTTCTCTCTTTCTGTGCATTTTATACCACTACTCTTAAGGTTCAAGGAACATTGTAGAATAGGAGAAAGAAAGAATATAAATGTGAAGAGCAGGGTAGAGAGAAGGGCCATAAACTACAGTTTTCTGGTTAAAACAGAGACATTGTATGAATACTCAGTGTACACTATGTACCTTAACAGAGTCTGAACAAGGCTGGGTATGGCATAGGTCAAGTTGGGGCTAATAAGGCCAGAATTCACAGTGAAGAATACTTGGCTACAGGTTGATTATGGGGGAGGGGAAATAATTGTCTTCATATGTACTTCTCAAAAGCCTAACAGGTTCCAATTGATGGTTCAAAGCCCAGTCACACAGATGTCTATGATTAAGCACATGTACACACACACAGACACACACACACACAGACACATACATAGCATGAATATGAAAGAGGTGTATATTTAAGAAGCAGAAACTGGCCTTGTATGAGGGAAGATGAAGGTAAGGAATGAAAGTAAATAGAATATACTGTGTGCAGGTTTGAAACTGTCAAAGAACAATTTTAATGAAAGTTTTAAAAGAAAAAGACAAAATATCAGATAAGCAAATTAAACACCAAATAAACAAAGTGTAAGTAATAATAAGGTATAGGAATTAGTTAAGTAGGGTCATATTAATTGAATAATTCCATATATCACCTGAACGTACGCACAGGTTGGCTTCCTACTATTGCCCTTAGTCTTGTCTGAGTGGGCATGTGGCACAGAATCTTGTCAATCTACTCTCTGAAAACTAAGCTCCTCATCCATCAAGCAAACAGGAAAATCACTCCCTAGAGTGGTCATATGAGATAGAGAGGCAGTTTAAAAACTATGTGTTGCAGGTGACAAAGGACCATCTGTCCATTTTTATCACATAGCCTCCTCAGTTATGCAGTCCTGTTGTAAAAAATCCTAGATATTTTAATTCATTCAAAAAGGTTTCTGGAGGACTTGAACTTACTCCAAGTTTGTATGGCTGATAAAAATCTAGTTGATGATAAATGTATTTAACCACAGTTTTATGTGACACCATTTGGTTAGAGTCATCTTTTCTACAGGATTCTATTTCACGTGAAGAGCAGTTTTTGCTTTTCTTCCTGAACGATGTATAATTCACTAGTGCATATGGCATGGCCCTGTTCCAAAACCTTCGTTTTCTATGTTATGATTTCCCAATGAGATTTGTTATAAACTCTACACAGCTTCTTTTTCCACTATAAATATTTCTAGTTTCACAAAGTTTTCCAGATCCTATAGCTTATGAGTTAGAACTTGGCTGCTCCTACTACCTCAAATCCCTTTACTGCTCTGGGCCACACTAAAAAGTGATGTTTTTCATGCCCCTCAGCATATGAATCACAGCCGTACTACTAAATGTAAATTCTACATCCAGACCCAGAAGAGGCCTATCAGGGGTTATGCTTCCTCGTTACTGGAGAGGTTAGAGAATGTAATCATTTATTCTTTATAATGAAAGGAGATTTCCACTATGTTTTGACAGCTTATCACTTCTCTGTCATGTACTGATAAGCCAGTCCATATATGTATTTGGATATCTTCCATCCTAGTTAATTCACATGTGCTTGTCTTTTACCACTTTTGTATCTGATGACATAGAAATGTTAGGACCAAATAAGCAGTAGATTGTTTCTGAAACACCAGAAATGGTATTGGAATTTCTTGAGTACACAGTCCAAAATTTCCCATTCCAAGTCTTAGCAACTCACTCTATTCTAGGGTTTTGACTTCTGTGAAGAATTCTTGCTGAGCACAGATTCATTTCTCTCTTATTTTCTATTACCTTTAGGATTTCATACCAAGACCAAGATTTGTATTTACCTTTCTTTTTTATTTATTTTTTTATTAGATGTTTTATTTATTTACAATACCTCCTTTCCCAGGTTCCCATCCAAAATAAAAATAAAAATAAAATAAAATAAAAATAAAAAAACTAAAACTAAAACAAACCCCTGTTCCCTCCTACTCCCCATGCTCACCACCCCACGCCCTCTTGCTTACTGGCCTTCACATTCCCCTACATTGGGGCATAGAACTTTCACAGGGTCAAGGGTCTCTCCTCCCATTGGTAACCAACTTGGCCAACCTCTGCTATAAATATGCTGCTGGAGCCATTAGTTCCACCATGAATACTCTTTGGTTGGTATTTTAGTCCCTGGGAGCTCTGAGGGTACTAGTTAGTTCATATTGTTGTTCGTCCTAAGGGGCTGCAAACCCTACAGCTCCGTAGGTCCTTTCTCTAACTCCTTCATTGGGGACCCTGTACTCAGTTCAATGGATGGCTATGAGCCTCTACTTCTTTATTAGTTGGGTACTGTCAGAGCCTCTCAGGAGACAGCTATATCAGTGTCATATCATCCAGTACTTGCTGGCATCCACAATAGTGTCCAGATTTGATGATTGAATATGGGAAGGATTCCAGGTGGAACAGTCTCTGAATTGTCCTTCCTTTAGTCTCTGCTCCATATTTAGTCTCTACAACTCCTTCCATGGGTATTTTGTTCCCCCTTTTAATAAGGAATGAAGTATCCACATTTTGGTCTTCCTTCTTCTTGAGTTTCTTGTGGCTTGTGGTTTGCACTTTGTGTATTCCAACCTTCTGGGCTAATATTCATTTATCAGAGAATGCATAGCATGTGTGCTCTTTTGTGATTGGGTTACCTCACTCAGGATGATATTCTCCAGATCCATCCATTTCCCCAAGAATTTCATAATTTCATTGTGTTTAATAGCTGAATAATACTCCATTGTGTAGTTGTACCACATTTTCTGTATCCATTTCTCTGTTGAGGGAGATCTGGGCTGTTTCCAGTTTCTGGCTATTATAAGTAAGGCTGCTATGAACATAGTGGAGCATGTGTCCTTGTTACATATTGGAGCATCTTCTGGGTATATGTCCAGGAGTGGTGTAGCTGGGTCCTCTGGAAGTACTATGTCCAATTTCTGGAGGAACTGCCAAACTGATTTATCTTTCTTATGTACTACAATTTATTAGCTTAAGGATAGAGGGAGGTGAAGATCAAGGGAGAGAAGTGAGACAAAAAATAGAGAGGAGATAACTATCTAAAATTTGGCTGTAAGCCCACTTACTAGGTTTTCACTTTGTTTTAAGAAGTTATCACCCCAGCATTCCATTTTTTCTCTATTAATCAACTATACTGTGTAACAGTGGTACAGTTTTATTTCTCTTTTAGCTTTCTAAAAACCTTTAAAATACTTGAAATTGTGAATATAGCAATGTATTTCCTCATTTGGTATCCATGTTTCCATCATTGCAAGCTTTGACATTTGAACTACTATTGCATGTTCAGAATCCCAAAGCCCACGTGTGAGATGTCATGTAAGTGTTCCAAACCCTATTTTAAAGTTTTTATTTATTTTTTGCTTTTAATACATTTGCTAAATGGTTGTAGTTATGTGAATACACAGAAATGTATGTGTATTTATGTGTATGTACAGACATGTGTTGAAGTCAGGTGAAAATTTGTTGTGGTTGGTTCTATCCTATCATGTGGATCACAGGGATTGAGTTCAAGCTGTAATGTTTGATGGTAGATGCCTTTATCCACAGGGACATCACACTACCTTAGTTTGTGTTTTGTTCACCAATTCTAATTATGTAGCCCAAGTTGGCCTTATACTTTGCTTCCTTTTTCCTTTGCATCTGCACTGTAGGATTAATAGTATGCACCATCACACATCAGACATACTTTGCTCTTTATATTAAATGATCAAAACACATTTAGGTCATGTTCCTTGGAAAGGACCTCTCACAGAGTAAGATTTTCATGAGAGAGAGAGAGAGAGAGAGAGAGAGAAACAGACAGAGAGATAGAGAGACAGAGAGAGAGACAGAGAGACAGAGAGAATCTGAATTGTGGAATTTCCAGAGGACTTACTAATGACATAGAGTGGTCATCATTTTGGTTTCCCATTCATAAAACTTCCACAATACGTAAAGCTAAGAGGTTTCTATGTACCGAAAAAGAAAAGTCAGTGACTGTGGGCCATTTCCTAGGATGAAGCATGACCTTGAAGAAGGCAAAACTTCTTTCCACAGTGGGTAAACTGAAATACACATACACAACCTGGAAAGTATATAGTGAATGTCATATTTCTGATCAAGGTGACCTTCCAAGCATACAAACACATTGAAATATTTTCAGCACAGAACCGCCTATGTAAAAGTGAAGTTTCAAGATAAATTTCCATGAAAAGAAAAGAACTGACCTTTAATACATTAGATTAAAAATGCATGAAATGTTTATGGTCTGGTTAGTTCAGGTATGAAGTAACAATAAATCTGAACCAAGATCCTGTGGTTCACTGTTATTCTAATCAGTAAGCTGGAGTTTATTTTCTACAGCCTCCTATTTGAACCTCACATCCTGAATGTGACCTGTTCACCTAGTACAAGGTGAAAGTATGTCTGTACTAATAGCATACCCTGTATTCAATGTTTGAACTGCCTGTCATTTGTTTGCCTCGTTAGGCTTTAGTTTTATATATGAACTCTTGAAGTACTCTTGTTACTTCCTAAGTCTAGCAAATCTGTCATAGTCATCTCATCTAATTTTCTAGCTTTTTCACACATAGACTCAACCCCACAAATGCTACTGAAAAGAAGTTATATATCTTTTAAAAGTTTATTATTTATTCTATCTTTCTTTCTTTCTCTCTCTCTCCATCTCTCATCCCTTTCTCTCTCTCTCTCTCTCTCTCTCTCTCTCTCTCTCTCTCTCTCTCTCTGTACATGTGTGTTTGTGTGAGCACTGTAGATAGTGAACCCAGAGCTTCACTAAAGATAGAAAAAGCCATATTGCCAATCCAAATTTTATTAGTTTTAAACATAGCATACCAAGTAACTAATGGAATTTTCAGACAACACACTTTGTCTTTATTGGTTTTCCTTTCCTTCCTTCTCTCACCATAACATCTCCATTCTATGAAAACTGCAGCATAAACATGACTGTGTAAGGCTTGATATAGTATGTTGATTTCGAGTCCAACGTGTGTATACACCAGCTGTTGTGGCTGGTTTAAATTTTTGACTCTATTCCAGTTTCCACTGTTCTGCACTACTTTATGCTCCCACCGTCAAGTGATCTATTTTCCACATCTCAACCAGCATGTTTGCTCTTTGTTTTCTTGGTGATAGCATATCTGAGAAGGAATCAACAGAATCTCAAACTGATTTCAACTTGTATTTCCTGAATTCTTAAGAATATTACATGTTTTCTTGTTTATTGGCCACTTATAATTATTTTAAGAGGTGCTAATTAAACCAATTGATGGCTGAATGGCTTGGGATTTCCTTAGTAATTAATTTTGCACTTATTCATAAATTGTAGATATTTGACCTTAAACTTTTAGATTTGATAAATGCATCCAGCAAAGCTTCAGAATTCAAAATCAACACTCAAAATCAGTAGTTTTTATTTATATCATAACAAATTTACCAATCAAGAAATCATGTAAAAGCCGGGTGGTGGTGGCACACACCCTTAATCCCAGCATTTGGGAGGAAGAGGTGGGCAGATTTCTGAGTTTGAGGCCAGCCTGGTCTACAGAGTGAGTTTCAGGACAGCCAGGGCTACACAAAGAAACCCTATCTCGAAAACACAAACAAAAACAAAAGCAAACAAAGAAAACCCAAACAAACAAAAAAAGAAATCAGGTAAAAATAGCTCATTTTCAAAAGCTTCAAATCAACCACAAAATGGTGAAAGACTTCTACAATGAAAACTCTAACATATTGAAGATAGAAAGTGAAGATTATTATAGAAATTGAAAAGACTTCATGTATATTGATTGACAGAATTAGTATTATTAACAAAACCATAATACCAAAACTCTCCTACAGATTTCATGCAATTGCCTTCAAAATTTCAGTACAATTTTTTAGAGAAATTGAAAAATTGATCCTCCAAATTATATGTAAACACAAATAATCCTGGGTAATACAATCCTAAAAAGAATTATGTTGGAAGTTTCATAACAATACCTAATAAGGACTGCCTCTTTGATAAATAGTGATGGTAACGTAGGAAATCCACAATCAGAACACTGAAATTAAGTTCATATCTCTTAACTTACACATGCAAAAATGTACAAAATGGAACTACCCAGTTAATATAAGACCCTAATTACTGAATTTACTGGGAAACACTTCTCAAAAAGACTCCAACAACACACAAACTACATCTTGGATTCATAATAATTGGGATTGATGGAATTAGAAAACTTCCACAGAACACAGGAAAGAATGATCAGAATAAAGAGACCACTAATGGTAATATAGATATACTGCTTCTAAGGCTCAGGGATTGTAGATCTGAATGCCAGGAAATGTCTTCTAGAATGGCTACATAAACAATACCAAAACAATTGCCATGCAATGGATGTTTATGTGGAAGGGAGTAACTTTTATGCAGCCTCATGCTTAACATGCTTAGACAGAGTTACAAGTAATTAATGGCTTCTGGAAGAATCAGAATTTGAGATGAAATATGTTTCTTGTGTATGTCTACTTTCTCTTGATCTCTCTCTGCTTCTTGGATTTTTATTCTGTTCCTAGATAGTTCTCAACTGAGCCTGAATGCTACGATAACTTTATTATTTCTTTTATTTAATATTCTTAAATTGTCATTGCTGGCTTCACTGTACATCAGCACCTGCTAGAAACCACGCGTTAGAAGCATATTCCTGAAGAGGATCTTTTATATTCAAGCAATAGAAACCACATAGAATCTACTGGTGTTACTTCTAGATAAATCTAAATGGGAAGTTTTAGAAAAGATGCAGAAGAATTTCATCAATTCTTGTTTCACCCTTCTGAATTCCTGGTTCTTAGTTTCACACACTAGATGCTGTAATATCATCCTTTTTTAGTCATAAGAATATCCTTACTTTATTACAGAAAAAACTGGCCTGTAAACATCATAATGTAACTTTGTTATTTAACTCAGTTTGAGATAGATTATGCTGTTAAAACAAATATATAAAATTTAGTAGCCAACAGGACAGTAAAAACTTAAAACATGAATTTGTAACTTAGCTGTGGCTTTTTCTAACTCATTTTATTCTGACATCCAGGTTAAAGAAACAAGGCTTATCTATAATATTACTCCTCCTATACAAGGAAAAGAAATGATCATGAAGTACATATTAAACCCTTTAGTCAGATATTCTCAACACTTCTAATAGCATTATTATATTCTGTAGGCTAGTTAGAAGGTCAAATCTGATATCAGCGAGTGCATGGCACCATCTCCAAATTCCTGATAGAGATGATCTCTGAAGGGTTAATTCAGAAAAGAAGAGAAAAGAAGCTAATAATTTAGGCAAATAATATAATCATTTTCCTTAATATTTATAGCCAAATAGAGCCCTGTTATCAAACTCAGCTACCATGGTAACTCAACCCTGCTAGGCTCAGGGTTGAGTGTACTCTATATTTGGAGTGTGCTACAAGGCATTTGATCAAAATATAGGAATTCTATTGAATAAGAAAGTCAAAAGATTGTTGGTATAAAGCTCATCCTGACCCAACATTCTTGAACTTCAAATAACTAAATGGCCATTGTGATACCAGTAGAGTCAGCTGCAAAGACAACCAAGGCAGGATAACTTTTCATTGCTGGTGTTGACTGATAACATGAATTTAAAGTTTAATATTTCAATTCACCCACTTTTAATCATGTTTTAATTAATTTTAATAATTAATAATTAACATTTTATTTAAATTGTTTTATTTAAATTTTATCATACTCAGTTAATGTGCTAGTTAATATTTATTATCAGTTTAAACCAGTTAAAGTAATCTAAGAAATGAACATATCAATTCAGAAAAGACTTCTATCATATTGGCTTGTAGGCAAATCTGTAGGACATTTGCTTGATTAATGACTGAGGTGGGAGGACTCAGACCATTTTGGGCAGTGTCACAGCTGTGCAGGTTGTCCTGCAGGTTGTAAAAGAAGATCAGTTGAGCAAGCCAAAGTAAGGAAGCCAATAGTAATTCTCATTCTTCCCTGTCTATTGCTTTGATTCATCCTACAGGTATATACTTTGAGTTGCCTCAGTGGACTGAGACTGCGCTTGACCAGTGTTTTCTAACTCATAACTACAGAACAAACTAGGCAAACTAAGTTTTATTAATGTTCTGTTGTTTTCCCAATCACTTATGACATTTATACATATTTATATATTTCAATACATATATTATAGTTTTTCCTTTTATGTGCATTATATGTATTCATGAATATTGCCTTTCACTTCAAGTTACTTGTTCCTGTTTCCCCCCCTTTTTTTGATTGTGCATACTCACATATGCCCTTGCATTATGTATGTTTGTATTCATATAGGCATATATGTATGTGTTGGAGGCCAAAGGTTAAGATATAGTGTTTTCAAAAATTATATTCCACATTATTTTGAGAGAAAAGACATTTTTAATGAAATCTGGAGATCATAGATTTGGCTACACTGGTTAACCAGAAAGCTTTGGGGATCTTCCTATGTAGACTTCATCCTTAAGCACTAAGGTTTGTCTCCAGCATTTACATGGGTCTCATGGATCCAAACTCAGGTCTTCCTGCTAAAACTTAAAGAAAAATGTTTTCAGCAAATAATGTATTACATAGAAATTTATTTTAAAAAAGATAATTATATCAGTTACTTCAACCAAAGATAAAAAAATAAGTCAGAAGTCAGCAAAAAAATTAAAGATCTCACTTGTTAAAATGTCTAGAGACCTTAAAGACAGGTGAAGTAAACAGAGGAAAGAAATGAAGTCAAATTTTTAAAATGTCAGCAATATGTTTGAGAAAGTTAACAAAATGGATGATAAATTAGCAATAAGAAGAAATTATTGAAGAATTAAAATTCTAAAAAATAATGTACTAAATAGCAAAAAAGCAACAGACTTCTGGACAAAAAACCTCTAAAACCCAGTAAAGCATGGAAGGATACAGTTTAAGCCTTTACAGAAAAATCCATTAACTAACATAAATATATCCAACAATCATTAAGATACCTCTCAAAATCAATGGATAAATAAACCCTTTACAATAAACACAAACTACAGGAAATCATGATCTCTAAGTCAGCGTTATATAGGTTATTTTTAAAAACTTTTTAGGAAGGATTTAATACCTCCATTTCATTAGACCAACATAACTGCTGGCTCCATTTTGAATACTTATCTTTATATTAACAGATAATCATGGCTCTTACCTCTCATTAAAGTCATTTTTTCATTTAAGCAGATCGACACCATTATAGCAAACTACAACATGTCAAAATGCAGAAAAATAAATTGTTTGTAAGGTGTCCAGCCCCAGTACATGCATACAGGACAATACAACTTCTGAACCTAAGGCTTGAGGAACATAGTCAGTGAGGGAATGATAAAATTTTGAGTGTCAGAAGACTAGGTATTTGTCTATAAGACTGTTTCCTGGAAATAGGGAAGCTATATTCATAGTACAATAATGATGTTGATATCTAAACAATAACACTACCAAGGCACGTGCTAAGAGGAGATGAAGAAAATCCCATGAAGGTTACCCCTAGACAAACAGCTACAGGCAACTAATTACTGCTCAGAGGAGAATTTGTTTTCCCAAGGGATGAGCTGTGTGTTGGTTATCTGATAGCAAGTTGTCAGCCCTGAAATCATAAAGATATTTGCAATTTTAAATGGACTTGGTAAGTTGTATGTGTGTATGTGCGTGTGCATGCATGTGTTTGTGTGTGCATGCACATGTGTGTTCCAGTATTAATTAAAGAAATTAATTAACTAATTAATTTTAGAAGTAATAAGAAATCATGCAAAGCATTGAAAAGAAAAAAGAAAAGGGGAAACGGTATAGTTATATTTTAATTAGAAATGATATTTATAAAAATAGCACCAGCAACAACAACAACAAACAATAGCAAAGCATTGGTAAGGATTCTGGGAGAAAAAATTGGAGGGCATGTAAACTTATACTGGTACCACAGAAATCAGTATAGGGCTATTTTCTTCTTGTTTTTCTTTTTTTATTTTATTATAAAGTGTTTGTTTGAAAACAGATTTGCCTTAATGATATACCATTTGAAGTCCTGGAAATATGCTCAAAAGAATCTAAGTCAGCACACTGCATTAGATCTCTCTGTGTCTGTGTTCATTGCAACTTTATGAACTAAGATGTGAACTCAGTGTCCATGACAAGACTTGATAAAAAAAAAAAAAACAGAATCACAAAAATGGAATCGTACCAAAAAAAGAAAATTTTCAATTTTAAATGGATCATCATATCAAACAAAATGAGACATAAAAGTGAAATATTGCACATTTTTCTTATATGTGTGACTTCTTAAATTATAGACACAAACATATTTTATATGAAATATAGAAAGTAGACTATTTAGAAAATTAAATTAGTGAATATGGAGAGAAAGCAAGGAGGTGAATATAAGCAAAGTATACTGTATGCTTAAAGAAAATGCAATTATGAAAAAGAAATTGGTAAGTTCAACAGGTACCACCTCTGCCCAATGTGAATTCTCTGTATTCATTAAGAAATTATGTTTACTTTCCCTAACACACAGAACAAACTAATCTGTGGAGGAGTATCTTTATCATTATGGATATTCTAAGCTTATGTTTATGATATACAACACAACTAAGAATTATGTAAATGAAAACTTAATTTATATGCTATCAAAGTTATATCAGTGCTTCTTTCCAGAAGAGCTATTGTTTCCATTGCAACTTATTACATATAGTCTTTTATTCACAGAAGTGCTTGAATTTTTTTACAAATTTACATCTCAATATGGATTTTTACTGAATATAGGGTATATATGGAATCACAATGTGACATGACATTGTACTTAATAGTTTTAAATGTTCTTCTTTAGTCTCTACAATCTTTAAAAAGTACTAATGAGAAATCTTATTACTAGAATAAAATTTTTATGAAGTAAAAATTCTACTAAGATGTTCTTCTTATGTTCCTTCCATGAACTTTCAGTGTGTCTTTTATGACAATAAAATAGAAGAAATAAAAATTAGGAAATGTCACTCTGGCCAAAGAATTATTCTCCTTCAATTTCCTCGGAATTTAAAGTTGTCATAGTGCATTTTTCCCAGCACTTAGAAAAGCAGCATCCATTTAGAGTGACAGCCTCCCTTTACCCCTGCTGTCCCTTTATAAATTTCTATTCAGGGAACAATCAATACAGCACTTCTTAGTAAATTACTACCTGTAGGATTGCTCTTGAGTGACATGACTAACATGCTTTGGAAACATTCAATTAGATACTATCAACATTTAAACTTTTTAGAATGTGATATGTTCCAAATGACATTGTATATCAGGGATACTAATGATCTGATATTCACACATAACAATCTCTGCAGTTAGCCCACTGACTAAAAATAATGATGAAAATGTATGTTTTATTGAAATTTTTTCACACAAAATATTTTGGTTATGCATTTCCCTACCCATAAACCTGACATATGACAGAGAAATTTAATACTTACTTAAACACTTATGTAAAGTATTTCAGACATGCATAGCTTACTATGCACACCCATGCCAGATTGAACAGACCAAAGATGGTAAAGTTCAAATGATTGTCCCTCATTCTCTTTTTTGTCTCTACAATACTAGTTAATTTGTGCACAGGAATAAGTTGTTTCAAAATAAAAGAAAAATTTTAAAAGAAAATAAGAGACAGGTATTCATATATGAAAACTGTTTCAAATCTTGCTTTTAATTCCTATAATATATTTGCTAAAGTGGTTGGGCCTTCACTAGACCATCATTTATCATCTTCAAATAGACACCATCAATCCATAGTCTCACCACATTGCATCATGGAGTTACACACTCCAAAAATCAAAACACACAAAAAAATATTTTACGCATTCTGATTCCTAGGTTTTAAAAATATAGTTTTTGAAACAAAACCAACCTATTGAATTGTTTAATTATTGGGATACTATAAGTACTTAAAGTACTATACTTAAAGTACTATAAGTACTTAAAAACCTCATCTGCAGCCTTACTGTACTCAAAGCACAAACAGGCTAAGAAAGAAATTAAGGAAATGACAACCATGACAATAGTCACAAATAATATTACATACCTTAGTACAACTCTAACCAAGCAAGTGAAAGATCTGTATGACAAGAACTTCAAGTCTCTAAAAGAAAGAAATCGAAAAAGATCTCAGAAAATGGAAAGATCTCCCATGCTCATGGATTGTCAGGATTAATATAGTAAAAGTGTCCATCTTGCCGAAAGCAATCTACAGATTCAATGCAATCCCCATCAAAATTCCAACTCAATTCTTTATAGAGTTAGAAAGAACAATTTACAAATTCATTTGGAATAACAAAAAACTCAGGATAGCAAAAACTATTCTCAACAATAAAAGAAATTCTGGGGGAATCACCATTTCTCACATCAAGCTGTATTACAGAGCAATAGTGATAAAATCTGCATGCTATTGGTACAGAGACAGGCAGGTAGATCAATGTAATAGAATTGAAGACCCAGAAATAAACCCAAATGCATATGGTCACTTTATATTTGACAAAGGAGCTAAAACCATCCAGTACTGGTTCAACTGGCAGTCAGCATGTTGAAAAATGCAAAAAACCCATTCTTATCTCCTTGTACAAAGCTCTAATCCAAGTGGATCAAGGACCTCCACATAAAACCAGATACACTGAAACTTATAGAGGGGAAAGTAGGGAAGATCACTGAACACATGAGCACAGGGGAAAAATTCCTGAATAGAACACCAATGGCTTATGCTCTAAGAGCAAGGATCAACAAATCCTTGCTTTATGGGACCTCATAAAATTGCAAAGGTTCTGTAGGGCAAAGGACACTGTCAATTGGACAAAAAGGCAACCAATAGAGTGGGAAAAGATCTTACCAATCCTAAATCCAATAGAGGGCTAATATCCAATATATACAAAGCACTCAAGTAGGTAGACTCCAGAGAATCAAATAACCCTATTAAAAATGGAGTATAGAGCTAAACAAAAAATTTTCAACTGAGTAATATTGAATTGCTCAGAAGCATCTAAAGAAGTGTTCAACATCCTTCGTTGAAATGCAACTCAAAACAACCCTGGGATTCACCTCATACCAGTCAGAATGGCTAAAATCAAAAACTCAGGTGACAGCAGATACTGGTGAGATTGTGGAGAAAGAGGAACACTCCTTCACTGCTGGTGGCATTGAAAGCTGGTACAACCACTCTAGAAATCATTTTGATGGTTCCTCAGATAATTGGACATAGGACTACCTGAGGACCCAGCAATACCACTCCTGGGAATATACCCAGAAGATGCTCTAACATGTAATAAGCACACATGCTCCACTATGTTCATAGCAGCCTTATTTATAATAGCCAGGAGCTGGAATGAACCCAGATGTCCTTCAACAGAGGAATGGGCACAGAAAATGTGGTACATTTACAAAATGGAGTACTATTTATCTATTAAAAACAATGAATTCATGAAATTCTTAGACAAATGGATGGAACTAGAAAATGTCATCCTGGTAGAAGGTGCTGACATCCTCTTCTTAACAGAAATAAGCCACCTAATCATATTTCCACAGGAATAAATCCAGCAGTGACCTGTCCTCAGCCTCAAAGAATTCCTGATACAGAAAGTCCCATTCCAGTTATCGATCTCAAAGACGGGATGAGGCTGGCAGGAAATGATGCGCTGAAGAGAAAGGACCTGGACAGGTGGTTTAAGGAGCACCCTGGTTGTTGTTCCAAAGCCAGGGGGCCAGGGCTGTGGTCCCGGCTTGAGGATCTCTCTCTCTCCCTCTGAAGGCAGTGGGCCTGCTGCTGAGGCCCAGGTCTCTCTCTCTCTCTCTCTCTCTCTCTCTCTCTCTCTCTCTCTCTCTCTCTCTCTCTCTCTCTCTCTCTCTCTTTTGACCTGTTTGCTGCATGGCGCCTTAATTAAAAAGGAGGCAATGTATGAATGAGTTATTTTATTGTAGGAAGGAGAAATATGGTGGTTGAGTAGAGAGAAAGAAAAATGAGGAAGGAGAGAGAGGGTAAAGAAGGAGAGGGAGAAAGGCAGAGAAGAGAACAAAGAGCAGAGGAGAGAGAGAGGAAGAGTGAGAGATCAAGAGAATAAGAAAGTAAGAGAGAGAGAAAGTAAGAATGAGAGGGGAGAGAAGTAAGAGAAAGTGAGGAGCAAGAGAGTGAGGAGGGGGCAAACCACCCCTTTTATTGTATGGGGCGTGGCATGCCTGGCTTGTGGTCAGATAACTGTGTGTAAGGTCCAGCTAGAATGCTGGGAGTTTGAGGCAGTGCCTGCCTGATAGAGCACACATCTGCAGGGGCAGCTGTGAGGGGTCTGGGCTGATATCTGAGCCATTGGTCTCAGGAGCTTATCACTGAACTCCTACCGTCCCTTCTGAACAAATTACTTTGCTCAGTGGGTCTCAGGGGTTGCGAGGTGGCCGCTCTACTGGACCCCGGCTGTCAGAACTGCTCACTGCCCCATATCTGGTTATGTGATGGACCTTAGAGCCTTTATCCCAAGAGTGCAGCTTCACGAGGGAAGACCCAAACAGAAAAGGCATCGATGCTGAAACCCATACAAACTAGATGTCAACAGTCTCACTGGAGAGGAGCGTGTGCAGCTGATTGACAGGATGAATGCCAGAAAGTTTGTAGGTGCATTTGCTCCTTCTTTTAAAGACTTATGTAGATTCTTGAAAGAAAATGCAGAATATGGAGTAGCTCCCGAATGGGGAGATGTTGTTAAGCAGTCTGGGTTTCTTCCAGAAAGTATGTATGAACGCATTCTCACAGGTCCTGTTGTGAGAGAGGAAGTAAGTAGGCGAGGAAGAAGGCCTAAAAGTGGAATTGCCAAGGCCACCGTAGCAGCAGCGGCTCCTGCCAGCAGTGTGCCAGGCAATCCTTTGCTGGCCAATGGATTACTTCCAGGTGTGGATCTCACAGCTCTTCAGGCCTTACAACAAAATCTGCAGAACCTATAGTCACTGCAAGTGACTGCAGGGCTGATGGGCATGCCTGCCGGCCTCTCTTCTGGAGAAGAAACTAAAAACATGGCTGCTATGTTCCCCTATGCTGTTCTCAGGAATGGCCAGGTTACCAAATCTGCTAGGCATGGGAGGACTCCTGTCGAAGACTGAAGAATCTGGGGTGGAAGAAAAATAAGGAAATGACTCTAAGGAGCTAGAAGGAAAAAAAGAAAGGACAGAGAGCCAAAGTTCGGAGAATGGAGAACGCTGGACTTCGACTTCCTCCACGGCTGCATTGAGTTCAGCGGCAGCTGCCAAGCACATAGCTCTTAACCCACTGTTGCTGTCTAACATACTTTACCCAGGGATACTGCTCACTCCAGGCCTTAATCTTCATCTTCTTACCTTGTCTCAGTCCAACACTTTTGATGTACAGAAAAACAAAAGTAGTGACTTAAATTCATCTAAGTCAGTCAAAATAAAGGAAGAAGATTCCAGTTAGAGATCAGGAAGAGAAAGGGGGAACGGAGCCTAGTCCTTTCAATGAGAACAGCACAGACTAGGGTTCAGAGAGAGCTTCCTCCGGGTCTGATTGTTCATCTTCATCATCTGAGGATTCAGACTCCAGCAATGAAGACTGACTAGGGACTCTGAAACCTCATCCTGAACTGGTTTTGCCTTTTCTTTAATTACTAACTGTAAATATCCCAGTATTGAGTGCATCAATAACTTACTGACAGAACATTTCAGTTGTTTGTTTAGAAGTGCAAACTGCTTTCAGAGGTGTTTTGCATGTCCTCTTTCTTAAGATCCATAAGTTTCTGAACTCGATGTACTATCAGATACATACACGTATAAAGGTACAACAAAGGCATTATAATTTTGTTGGGGGTTAATTTTATGAAAATGATGCTCAATAAGAGTTGTATATTTAATGTATTTGCAGTGAACACAAAATACTTTATGCATATTACTGATTTAATTTGAATATAGTTTTACAGCCTCCTTGACACCTGTAATTTACAGATCAAAACTCAGCAATAATTGTGGTAGCTAATGAATGTCATGAAAGCTGTAGACTCTCCATCACCATCCATTGCTTTAATTACATGAAAACGCTCTAGTGTTGCGATGCACTGCTGATGTCTTCCATTTAGGTACAAGTATGTTTTAAAGAGGAAATAAGTCTCCCAGTCAGCCAGTTTATCTGGCTACCTGTTACCTCAGCCGAGTTAGCTTAGGAAGTTTACATTCATTTCTAATTTCGTGCTTGTTTTTAGGGTTGTTTTTAACACATCCTCTACATCATGTCAATCTGGCCAGGATCGTGACTCGCATTCTGCTGAACTTAACTCAAAAATCAGTTAAGAATGAAGTCACAGACTAATCTGTGTCCGACGGCTTTGGCACCCTGTACACATACATTAGAACTTTTCCAAGTTTGGCCTCCTATTAAAAATAACTATGTCTCAGATGAATAATGTCTTGTTTCCAGGGTTCAGAAAGGCAAACTCATGAAACATCACTGAGAACTTTGAACACAGCACCCTTCACGTACAGGAAAGTGTTTGTTTCTTTATTTCTATAGGTTTCTGTTTGTGTCTTGTATCCTGGAAATATTCCAAAATAACAAGTAATAGTAGTCAAGTAATATGCAGATAGTCTGAATTAATTGAGTTTCTAGGAGTAAGAAGTCAGCATGTTACCCAGAGTCAGTGTTGGGCTGTCAGTCTATAATAATAATGGTGAAATGCCCACTTTGAAAATGTACTTTGACTAATCTCGAAACCATGTACAAATTATACCTATGAAGTCCAAGGCTTCTGTTCTGTGTCTTATAATCCTTTGTCATGTACAATTTGTCTGTGACAAATTTGATTTGTGATATCATTTCTCCTGCTAAAGCTGCTATCAGTCTGACAAGGTAGAGGCTGACCTTTATATACATTGGAAACAATTAGAACAGACGTAGACATTCTAAGGAGAGAGAAATATTAGCATTTTCCTTGAGTCTAAATAAATCATGCTAAAGTTTGCAAAGTGGTAAATTTGGGAGGAGTACCCCAGTTCTTTCTTATGGGAAAACTGACTTAGAGTATGTTTCAATAGAGCTGTTGTTTGTCATAGACTAAGTGATTGTACTGGGTTTCCCAAGACCTTTGCCAGTAAATTATGTTTCTGTATGTAAAAATGCAACCTGTTATAAGACAATGTTATATGTATTTACCAAATTATATAAGTTCCATTGGGATTGTATTATTAATTTTTGTATTTTCTCAAAATAGTA
>NW_022196900.1:33407747-33418110 GCF_008632895.1 Mastomys coucha | reverse complement strand
GAGTGAGGTAACCGAATCACAAAAGAACACACATGGTATGCATTCACTGATAAATGGATATTAGCCCAAAAGCTCCAAAGAATCAAGATACAATTCACAGAACACATGAAGCTCAAGAAGAAGGAAGACCAAAATATGGGTGCTTCGGTCCTTCATAGAAGGAGAACAAAATAAACACAGGAGCAAATATGGAGATAAAGTGTAGAGCAGAGACTGAAGGAAAGGCCATCCAGAGACTTTCGCACCTGGGGATTCATTCCATATACAGTTACCAAACCCAGACATTATTGTGGATGCCAAGATTTGCATGCTGAAAGGAACCTGATATGGCTTTCTTCTGAGAGGCCCTGTCAGGAGGACCTTACAAATACAGAGACAAACTATAGGACTGAGCACAGGGTCTCCAATAAAGGAGTTAGAGAAAGGACTGAAGGAGTTGAAGAGATTTGCAACCCCATAGGCAGAACAGCAATATCACTAGACTCCGGAGAGTTCCCAGGGACTAAGCCATCAACAAAGGAGTACACATGAATCCAGCTGCATATGTAGCAGAGGAAGACCTTATCATCAATGGGAAGAGAGGTCCTTGTCCCTATGAAGGCTTGACAGATGCCCCAGTGTAGCAGAATCGAAGGTGGGGAGTTGGGAGTAGATGGGTGGGTGGAGGAACATCCTTATAGAAGCAGGGGGAGGGTGGATAGAATAGAGGATTTCCTGGAGGGAGGAAACCAGGAAAGGGGATAACATTTGAAATGTAAATAAAGAAAATATCCAATAAAAAAGAAAATAATCTCACCTGTTAACTAAAATTTTATATCATTTACTATTTACAGTGGTATTTTGTATGTTTACACATTGTAAGCAGCAGAGTTTCTAGCTGTGTAGAAACTTAATCATCCTTTTAACTGAAACTTGAAAATGATTTCAATTATAATTTACAATTTAAAAGTTATCCTGGCTTAACTATGTTCATTGCTTGGGAAATGGAATCAGATGAGATGTCTACAAAAAGATGAATGAATGATGAAAGTGTATTACATATACACTGAAAAAGTTAATTCAACTACAAAGAAATATGAAGTTTTCAAAAATGGATGAAACTAAAAATAAATCCAGAGTTAAGTATAAGAAGATCAAAAAGATAAATTCTACATGCTTTCTTTTATATGTTGATGCATGTGTTTAACTGAGAACTCCTAAAGAAGTTAGGAAAGTGGAAATGGTCTTTTAGATAGGGGAACCCTTAATAAAGAAGGGGTAGCTGAATGCAGGCAATATAACAATGGGGGTAGTTGAAAGTTAGAAACCAGAAGAAAAGAATATATAGGGATGTCCTGGTTCTTAATAGCTGAGTAGTATTCCATTGCATAAATGAACCATATTTCCTGCATCCATTCTTCTGTAGTAGGATATCTGGGTTGTTTCTAGCTTCTGGCAATCACTAACAAGGCAACTATGAACATAGAGGAACATGTGCCCCTATGGCATGGTGGGGCATCTTTTGGATATATTTCCAAGAGTGGCACAGCTGGGTCTTCAGGTAGATCTATTTCCAGTTTTCTAGGGAACCTCCAAAATGATTTCCAGAGTTGTTGTACCAGTTTGCAATCTCACCAGGATTGGAGAAATATTCTTTCTCCATGTCCTTGCCAACATGTGCTGTCACCTGAGGTTTTGATCTTAATCATTCAGATTGCTATAGGTTGGAATTTCATGGTCATTTTGATTTTCATTTCTCTGATCACTAAGGAATTTGAACACTTCTTTAGGTGCTTCTCAGCCATTAGAGATTCCTCTGTTGTGAATTCTTAGTTTAGTTCAATTCGTTGTTTCGGTTGTTTGATTTTTTTGGTGGTTAACTTTTTGAGATCTTCATATATTTTGGATATTAACCCTCTATTGAATGTGAATTTTGTGAAAATATTTACCAACATGTACTTTGTCGATTTGTCCTATTGACTATGCTCTTTTCTTTACAGAAGCTTTCCAGTTTCATGAGGTCCCATTTATCAATTCTTTTTTTTTTAAACTTTTATTGCATTATGGTGAAAAAAGTTACATGATTAGTTTCAGATAAAAGTTTCAATTAATCTGAATTTGTTAACACTTAAAAACATATTTTAATTAAATATAATTGAATCACATTCTTTTTCCCCTTTTGTACCACCACTCCTCCCATCGACCCCCCTTTAATACCTACAATATCTTTTTTGTCTCATTCCTAAAAATTTATAAAATATTATAACAATAAAAATAAGTATTATAAAAGTTGTTTGATATAAAACAACAATCAATTTAACAGTCTTATGTAGATGCTCATCTACAGCAATAGTGAAAATACATTTTTCTCAATGTAAATTTTAAGTAACTCCAAACATATTAGCTATATACTTAAAAATAATACATCACTACTAGTATTTCTTAAATGAACATGAATATATAAAGTCTTTTTGTTTGTTTTGTATTTAGTAGAGTTTAAAATCTTGGTTCTTACTGTGGTACAAGCCCAAAATAAGAACAATTTTTAGACATTGGGTTTCATTGTAATAAGGCTGTATTTCAATGACCCTCACATCACCAAAGGATTTTACCTCCATCGTAGCTAAGCTGAGAGTTGATAGTTCTGCTGCACCAAGAAATGAATTGTAGGCTCGATTTTTGGATACAGACTTCCTGCTATGGTCAAAGCTATTTGACTTGAGTGAGTGACTTCATTCTCAGCCCACAGAGAACAGGTTACATTCATTTAAGAAATGGTGTAGGTATTAAGATGGTCTATCCATAAAGTCATTCACCGACTGTTTCAATGAACAATGGTTCTGCTTGGAGATGACACAGACATTAGGTGAGGGTAAGAATTTGGTTCATTAGCTGTGATAATTTGGAAAAGCATTAATTTCAGAGAAAGAGTAACTTATAAAGTCCTCTTCTTCAAACTTGATACAAGAGTTACAAATGTCAAGCAAAGCATTCAGTCTCACTTTGTTGTTCTCTTACAAGCCACCTCCCTAGTTAATCATCTATGTTTCTTTTGGGTATATAAATAATTTTGAAATATATAATCTTTTGTCTGGTAAAAAAGAAAGCAAGTATAGAGATCATAATATTTAGATGGGATTACAGATACTGGGATGATAGAAATTTGGATTCGTTCCTGGCATCTGGCTATGGAGCAGTTTCCTTACCCTATTCGGAAAAACTGTTTTTTAATCTGTGGGTGTTTCTTGAACCTTGAATCTCCAGATATAAGGGCTACCCCAGATAGAAATGAACAGGATGGGGAGGATGAGAAACCCATGTCTAATCCAGTGAGGTTGAGCTCCACTGCCCGAGTGGAGTCTCATTTTCTAGGATTGGAGACAAGGTGAGTGGTTTCATTGTCCTCTGGAGCTTAACAGAGCATGGTCCTGTTAAGATTGATGTGTTTGAAGAAGAGTCATTTTTAGGTGGAGGAATAAAAGGTTTGAGGTGAGATAGATGGACCCAAAGAGAGAGTCCCTTGAGTTTAGTAGCTGTAGGGGTCACAAGAATTACTTTAATAGGGCCCTGTCATTTGAGTAAGAGAGGTGAGGGCTGATGACCTGGAGGGGATAGAAGGACTTGGTCTCCAATGTTGATAGGTAGTGGATAGGAGACAGTATATGGCTGAGGTAGATGGTGGTCAGCAAAGTTCCATAGGAGAGAATGGAGGTGGCAACGTAATGGGGTAAGTAGATGGACTGGGAGGGGAGAGCATTTAGGTGAAAGACCAGGAGTTAGGATTGGACAGGAGTTTAAAGGGAGAGATGAGAAGAGATCATAACCTAAAAAGAGCCAGAGGTAGCAGTTTTACCCAATCAAGGTGAAGTTCCTGTGACAGCTTATCAAGAGTGGTTTTTAAAGAGTTATTAGTTCTTTCTACCTTATCAGAAGACTGAGGGTGGTAAGGAATGTGAAAATGCCAGGGGATGTCTAGGGCCTTAGATAGTATTTGAGAGACTTGAGAAGTAGATTCAGGACCATTGTCTGATTGGAGAGAGGTTGGGACACCAAACCGGGGAATGATCTCTTGGAGAAGGAGATCAGAGACTTTTTATTAGTTGTGGAAAATCCCTGTACCCACCCCGAGAAGGTGTCCACCAAGACCAGGAGGTACTTGGCATGCCTGATAGTGGACATGTGGGTAAAGTCAAGTTACCAATCAGTTCTAGGAAGGGAACCTCTAGCCTGATGGGTAGGAAAGGGGGTGTTACGATACTTTGAGTTAGGGTCAGACTTCTGATAGATTTTGCAAGAAGCAGTGATAGACTTTAAGAAGCTTAAGTCCTCAGGAGTAGGCTGTAGAGAGAGAGGGTATTGAGCTTGGGTTATGTACCTGGTAGTCTCCAGTAATTGGATGACAACAGGAGAATGATGTTTAGCAACAGAGGGGTTCTGGAAGTCCCAGACCCGGGGATCTACCTGAGAAACTGGTAAAGGAAATAACATGGTTGTGTTAGGTTGACTGGCTAGGAGAAGGAGCAGAGGAACTGCTGGTGAGCCTGGGTTGAGGCAAATGTGGGGAGTAAAGAAAATAGAGGCTCCCAGGCTAGCTAGAAGATCCCTTCCCAATAAGGGGACAGGACATGTTGGCATTACCAAAAAGGAGTGGGTGAGAAGTACACCCCTAAAGAATGCAACTAAGTGGTGGAGTCTGGAAAGAGAAGTAAGTTTGTTCTCTTACCCAGACAATAGGAAAGCAAGAAGGAGAAGTGGGTCCCCAAAACTCTGTCAGGACTAAGTGGCTCCAGTGTCCAAAAGGAAGGAGATGGGCCGCCCACACACCACGATATCTACCTGGGTCTCCCTGCTAGTGATGACAGTGGTTGCGCCAGAGGAGCTTGGGCCTCCTCAGTCAGCCATAGCCAAGCCTAGATCAGTTGGAGGGTTATCTGGGAGTGATGTCCCCCTGTTCTACATAACATGAGGGCAATCAACAGCCCAATGTCCCTCTTGATGGCACCTAGAGCATGGCCCTCTTGGCTTGTGGAAGTTATGGCAGGCTTTTGCCCAAAGACCTTTTTTACCACATTTGTAGTAGGTACCTGATGGTCTCTGAGTCTTAGGAGACAATGAGTCCAGGGTAGTGGCTGGGGCTGGTCAGACAGCCTTTGTCAGCACACAGTATTTTTGTCTGCAGACTTTATCATCTCTCCCATGGTACACTTTGAAGGCCAGAGCTAAGACTTCTGCCTGTGTAGTTAGGGGTCCCCTCTCCAGTTTTTTAAGTTTAGCTCTTATGTTGGGTTAGCTCTGTGAAAAGAAGTAGGTCATCAAAGGTTGCTTACCTTCTGGCTTTTCAGGGTCCAGATTGATATGCTGTAATAAAGCCGTCGTAATGCGTTCTAAAAATTGAGATGGATTTTCCTGCTTGTCCTGGACAACCTCCTGGAGTTTTTCAAACTTTACTGGCTTTATGGCTGCTTTTCTAAGACCAGCCAGAAGGCATGTAATGTACCTGTCCCTGGATAAAATACCACCTGCCGAATTGTAATTCTACTGGAGATCCTGGTCTGGCACTGTCTCAGAGCCAATTGGGTATGTGCTGACTATTTGGTGAATTCCATCTGCATGTACTCTTACCTCTTCCCAGACTCATCTGCATTCCTCAGGAAGTAAGTTATTCATAAGAATCATATGAACCTTATGGAAAATCAAGCTGTAAGATTGAGTGATATACTAGAACTCTTTAATAAACTTGGGAGAGTTAGAAGTATAGGACCCCAGCCTGTTCCTGTTTTCTATTAGGGAAAGTTCACTAAGTGAGAACGGAACATGTACTGTGACAAGACCATCTACTCCAGCAACTTCCCTTTGAGGTAGGACCATTGCTGGGTCAGGTGTCTCTGGGGAGGAAGGACTTGGAGGTTTGTCTGAAGCCTTAGAGTAGGTGACAGGAGGAGTGAAGGTAGCTGCCAATGTGGGTCATTTGGAGCGGCCTACAGCTGGCACAGAAGAAGGGGAGGGGTCTGGAGAGGTAAAGATAGCAGGCTCTGGGGCATCCTGGTGAGGAGGAGAAACTGAGGCAGCAGTTTGAGTTTTCGGTGGCATAGAGACAGGTCTGTGGCGAAAAGGAGGTGGTTCATTAGCTGGATCTAGCATTGTAGCATCATCTAGCAGAAATTGTGTAGATTTCATGGCTAAGAGAAGTTGGGTTGGGGAACAAAAATAGCACAAGGAGGGATTGAAATGGAGATAGATAAATGCTTGGAC
The DNA here is from genome assembly GCF_008632895.1 of Mastomys coucha. NCBI lineage: Eukaryota > Metazoa > Chordata > Mammalia > Rodentia > Muridae > Mastomys > Mastomys coucha. The sequence goes on along the minus strand of NW_022196900.1, from coordinate 33,411,879 downwards.
ATAGGGAACCTCCTTCCATTTACCAGTTCACTGGCAGTATGTATTAAGATCCCTTAAAATAATTGGATTTAGGGTGCCATTAAGTGGCCATTTTGAACTCTCATCTAGTTGATATTCAATCCAGATCTTATTACAGAGATATATTAATTTTGATGCCTTCAAACCAGCCGTTAGCTTTAAAGATTTGAGATTTTCCAGGAGACATCCCAGTGGGGTGCCTTGAGGTAAGGTTGAAGACATTTTGACACCCATTGGCAGGTAGGTGGGCTATCCGTACCAGTGTCCTGAGAACAGTCCAAAAAACTAGAAGTATCAGCCAAAGCTAATGGTTCAAGTCATCATGAGAACCCCCTAGTGGCTACCCAGCAGACCCTGGGCCTGCTGTAGAAAGCAACTCACTCTGGTACCAAGGATTTTTCTGCTGCTAGAGCCTGGAAAAACTGGAGAACAAGAGTTGCTTTCGAGGGAGGTGCAACCAATGGCAGAAGTCCTAAGATGTATGTCAACTGGGAGGCATGACTGTAAACCCAGTAGTTCCCAGAGAAGGCTGTCCTCCCCTTGACTGATCCTACCAATTAACATGTTGGTGTCTGTGTGAGAATTATAGTGGACTGGTAAATGGAAAATATGAAACTGAATGTGTAGGTATGGGCCTGAGCAGAGTCTAGCCCCACATAATAGACCAGGCAGGGCACGGCTCACGTGGTAGAAGTTCGTATGTCCCACGGTTCGTGGGGTGGCTCTGGCTTGGCTGCGACTTGGTGGTGGCATCTTCAGCATACTGAGTGAGGCAACTCAGACCCAAAAGGAAATGCATGGTATATATGTACTCACAAATAAGTGGATATTGGCAACAAAAAGAAAAGAAAAGAAAAGAAAAGAAAAGAAAAGAAAAGAAATAAAAAAAGAAAAAAAAGGGAACAGAAGAAAAGAAAAGAAAAGAAGAGAAAAGTAAAGAAAAGAAAAGAAAAGAAGAAGTACAGAATAGCCAAGGTACAGTCCACAGAACTCAAAAAGGTCAACAAGCTGAAGTTCCCATGTGAGGATGCCTCAATCCCACTTGGGAGGGAGAAGAAAGCAATCAGAAGGAGAGAAGGAAGAAGGGACCTGGGTGTGAAAGTAACAAGTTTCCAGATACCTTATTCATATTCCTGCAAATTTCAATAGCTTTTACTCCTTACCTCCTCTCTTCTGTCTCCCTGTATCTTTTTATTTTTTTTGGTTTATTTATCTATTTTTTTTTACACTTCATATTTTATCCCCTTCCCTGTTCACCATCTGACCATTCCCCATCCCATACCTCCTCCCTCCCCTGTCTCCACAAGGATGTCCTCCCCACCCCTCACCTCACCAGACCTCTAAATTCCCTGGGGCCTCCAGATTCTTGAGGGTTAGGTACATCTTCTCATACTGAACCCAGAACCTGCAGTCCTCTGCTGTATATGCATTGTGGTCCTCATATGAGTTGGCGTATGCTGCTTGGTTGGTGGTCCAGTGTCTGAGAGATTTCAAGGGTCCAGGTTAATTGAGATTGCTACAGGTAAATTGAGACAGGTTTGGTCCCCTCCTCAGCTTCTTCCACATTTTCCCTAATTTGAACACAGAGGTCAGCAGCTTCTGACCACTAGTTGGATATAAATATCTGCATCTGACTCTTTTAGCTGCCTCTTGGGTCTTTCAAAAGGCAGTCATGATAGGTCCCTTTTTGTGAGCACTCCATACTCTTAGTAAAAGTGTCAGGCCTTGGAGCCCCCCTTGAGCTGGATTCCCCTTTGGGCCTGTCACTGGACTCCTTTTTCTCAGGCTCTTCTCAATTTTTGTCCCCTCAGTTCTTTCAGAGAGGAACAATTATGGGATAGAGTTTTTGACTGTGGGATGGCAATACCATCCCTCACTTGATGCCCTATCTTTCTGCTGGAGGTAGGCTCTGCAAGTTCCCTATCTCCACTGTAGAGCCTTTCTTTCATCTAAGGTCCCTCCTTTTGAGTCCAGAGGGTCTTTTACCTCCCTAGGTCTCTGGTACATTCTGGAGGGAGCCCCCACCTCCTCCCTCCTGAGGTTGCCTGTCCATTCTTGATGCTGGCTTCAGTCCTTTTCCTCCACTGAATACCTGACCATGTGCCCCACTTCATTTAGCAATCAAGACTGTCCTCCACAGACATGCACAGTGTAATCTATTCTAGACAATTTTCATTAGGATTCACTTCCTAGGTGATTCTCAGCTATCTCGCTTACAATCAAGGCTTAAGCACACAAGACTTACTAAAGAAAAGTTTCAATGCCATGTATGAGATAGCTCCTTATAAGTTGTTGATCAGAGAGGTCCAGAGCTTACTACGCATATTAAATAATAGTCTCTTACTACATTTTTTGTCTGCTCACAAGAACTAGCTGATAAGACTCTATTGACAAAAATACCACATAGCATGAGTACAAGATACAGTGAAATACAACTCAAAATAAAATGGAAATTCCTCTTTGCTGGCTAGTTCTCAGAGTGCTGAAAGGTATGATGTAGAGTACTACAGGGTACAAGTAGTGCCACTGAGATGTAGCTATATTTCGACAATAGCATTCTTTCAGGCAAGATATGTCCATTGGTATAATAGTGGAAAAAGAGTTATAGGAGTAACCAATAACAATCTGATTGGATTTTAGATTCCACAAAAGACAGTTCACATCTGGTACTGTCAACTTAGGAGGAAAAAGACCTTAATACTATTTAGCTAAATAGCTAGTTTCTTAATAAATTGTTATCTCAATTTCCACTGACAAATGCAACAGCCACCTTTAATTGGGAAATCCTTCTCTGCAATGAATATTGGTGAATGCAAATACAGAGTTGATCAATGTACTAAGAATAAGTGATGGTTGCATGTGCAGCTCTAAATACAGCATTCATACCATGTGTTATAAGCCTCAGGATGCATTGTCAAATAGGTATCAGAAAGAATATGATAAGAGTGAGAAGACAGGGAGAATGTCTTAGAAATGTTGAAGTCTTGACCAATGGAACATATGATTTTGCTTCATCTCATGCTCTTCACAATAAACTTATAAAAGGTAAGGCCTGGCAACAATTAATTATGGCTCTGGGAGGAGCTTTTGACTCCCCACTCCTCTCTAAAGAAATATTGTCTACTGATGGATTTTGAAGGTCTAAAGTCAGCCATTATTTTTCAGATTATATACCCCAAAGAACGTAACAGACCTCAAGGGACAGATCCAAAACCATGGTCACACACACACTGGCTATACTAAACTTAAAAGTTCTCAAAAGAAAGAAAAGTAAAACTATAAAATGCATGAATGTGAGAAGGGATCTTGTAGGGAGGAAGAAGCTAACAAAGATGAGATGGAAAATTTACAATAATCAGAATTCATAATAATATGCATGTCATAAATCTTCAAAGAACAAACTTAAAGAGCTTTAAAATGGGTAGAGCTTCAAACACCTGATGAGTTACAATCAAGGTAGATGTACCTCATCATGTCCTGCTATCCTTGGTCATCTATATTATATCTGCAGCTAGGGGAATGACTGGTTGGCAAAGATACATTTCAAAGTGTATTGCTTCCCTGACCACAAGGCTTGCAAGATGCTGGCTGCCAGACTTAATCTGAAAGAGGGTAAAGTTGAGACTTTGGCTAGAACAGGCATAACAGTAAGCCCATGTACCCTGGCAGCATGGACATTGCCCTATGTACTTTAGTCTCCCACCTTAACTGGCCCTTATCTAGCAGTGACGACAGGGCATTTGTAGGGAAAATCATGTAAGTTCTTCACTGTTGGGACTCTAATGTGTCAGGATTCATGGAGACCCTTGAATTCTACTCTGGTAAGGCTCATGGAAACCCTTCCCATTTTCAAGCATCTATGGTGAATTTGGTGGCCTCTATGCTTATTACCCAGACTGTGTATGCTACAAGCTTTCCTGGCTTTTGCTATGCTGTTTATACAGCAGTATTCAGTTTACTTTGTCAGTCATGAGCAAGGCCCTATACCATGCATGCTGAAAGCCCTGGGGATAGTTCTATGTTTTTTTTCAATACTTTTTCAAGATGCAAAACCCTTCTCTCCTCTTTCTAGTGATCCTCAAGATGAGACTTTATATGTATAAATATATACATG
>NW_022196900.1:33405434-33407737 GCF_008632895.1 Mastomys coucha | reverse complement strand
TATATATATATATATATATATATATATATATAATATGCTGGATATTTTGGGACAGATAGTCATGTGCCTACAGACACACAAGCTGTGTAAGCCTGTTTGGCTTTTACTGGTCTGGGATATGGGTCTTGTTGGCATAACTGTTCTGAGGATGTTATATCTGATCAACAGAGACTTAAAATGAAAAAGCTATGTCTGATCAGCAGATATTTAAAATGAAGAAGCTCTGTCTGACCAACAGAAACTTAGAAAATGGGGAAGCTCTGTCTGATAAATGAAAACAAAAAAATTGTTCTTAGAAAGAAGGTATCAGGAAAATTGATAAGTGCATAGCATGAAAGATTGTTTGATACAATGAGCATATTTCTGTATTATGACAGAGGGGTGTTATTTGACGACTGGAGTTATACCCACAGACATTTAATCTGTCTCTCATGTGGTGTAAATGTGTAGGTATATTTGCAATCAGCTCCCTATATGCTCATGCTCACAGACATACGTGAGAACCAGCTTGTCAGAAGTGGAGCCATTCATGTAAGAAGAGAAGAACCCTGAGTTGAGTGAGTTGAGTATAGAGAAGAAAAATCTTTGTGTGATAGTTGCCAATAGGAATGATAGCAGTGCCTAAATGGAGAGTACTGTTTTTTGTTTTGGTTTTGTTTTGTTTTTTTTTTTCAGCTTGAACTGAGAATAACACCTGGTAACCCAGAGAAGATGAGGAAATCATCATATTAGTTGAAAAACAATATGTAAGAGTAAGCACACATCTTGGCTTCTCTGAGTTTTAGAATACTTCATGAACACGAAAGCACAGGCACACAGTATCTGGAGAATGAAACTTAAATGCAGTTAATGGCTTACCCATGGCCACGCATATAGAATACAAAATGAGCAGGATAGATATGTTTTAGCCTAGATCAAGTTCCTCTGCAATTGGGAGAACAAGAATGAGAAACACTGAAGGAACTCAGTGTCTCTGAGGGAGTAGAAGAGTTCTTAAAAGGAGGGTGGGGTACAGTAATTATCATCTGTCTGGAAATCCTACATATAGGTTAATGTTAGGGAGCTGGAAAGGAAATGTTTGTCTGGAAATTTTGAGAAGCCGAAAGACTTCTATAAATAGAGCAAGAAAGAAAGAATAAGTGGAAAAATAAAAAAGAAAGACACAGAGAGAATATATGAGGAAGGAAATGAGGTAAAAGCAAAAGAAGCCAAAGAATTTAGAGGATATTTTAAGGGAGGGAGAGTGAGATCAACACAGGTAGATAATTATACCAAAGAAATATGGTTCTGTGGGTACTGATGCAACTACACACAAAAGATGCTGAAAATTCAAGGCAGTTAGAAAAGTGATGCTGATATGGTCTAGAGCTAAGAAGGAAGTTTGCCTTTTCTTGTTCAAGTAACTCATTTGTTTCTTGGCAAAACAATATTTTCAAACCCTTTTATAGATGCATAAGTTAATAAAGGAAATTTATGCCATTTTAAGCTGGAAATGCTGGAAATACATCCATATAAAAAACTTTTGGTTATTTTCATGAAGTATCGCGATTATAAAAGATGATATTTAAAATTGGGTTTCTCAGAACCTCCATGATACATTGTAAAATTAGTGTTTAAGTCATATTATCATCCCCATGACCCAGTATAGCAGAATCTTTTATTAAATCCACTTCATAGAGAATGATCTCTGACACTGTTGGGTTAATTGACTTCTCAAGGTAATTCTAATTACTGTAGATTTCCCAAAGCATAGAATTCTGTATTTCATTGTTCTCTTTAATGATGATTTTATTCCAAAGGATTTCAAATTAAAAAGTTAAAAGTACTCTTGAGTTTGTTAATTTGTTTTATGATTTAAATTAAATACACTCAATGAACCTTCTGATAATTTACACAAAAATCTTTAAGACCATTGCACAACTGTAACATAAATAATATATATGCTTGTAATTAAAAGAGAAACTATCCTATCAAACAAATGTGAGCAATACTCAGCCAGAAACTAAATTAGGCCATATTCCTCTTTTGTGGCCTTATACAGTTTTGCTAACCAGACACATTTCTCAACACTATGAGTTATAAATCTTCCCAAGGGAAATCAATTATATTTGGCTAAACTGTTAAATTAATACTTCAGCCTTGACTCTCATTTTACAAATCTACAAATGCCCTTTACCTTTTCTGTTTCATTTTAGGAGAGTCTTTGATTTCCAGAGATCACCTTGCTTCCTGTTCTCATCACTCTCCTTACTGTCTTTTCTTTCTTTCTTCATTCCTTTCTTTCTTTCTTTCCTTTTTTTTTT
>NW_022196900.1:33400876-33405351 GCF_008632895.1 Mastomys coucha | reverse complement strand
GGCTGTCCTGGAACTCACTCTGTAGACCAGGCTGGCCTCAAGCTCAGAAATTCACCTGCCTCTGCCTCTTAAGTGCTAGGATTAAAGGCATGCTTAAATCTGTCTTATCTCGTATACTTGCCGTGTATGTGATGACCTCCATTGGATGTACTACCTGTACCATTTCAAGCCCTATGCACTCTTAGCTCCTGCTTTTATTTTCTACTTCCTTGTCTTTGCTAACATGTTTCAACTTCAGTATACATTCCATTGAGTATTGATGGCTTTAGTCTGAAGGTTTTATTTCCAAAGATCTGTTGTTGTTTCTCTTATCACCATGATTTTGGCTAGTAACATTATGTCTGCAGGAAAAGAAAGCAGTCAGAGGCTTCATTTAATAACAGCTTTCTCTTACTTTTCTAGCAAAGATTATCCCAGTCAACTCATGAACAATTAAAGCTAGCTTTATATATATATATAAAGTCTAAATACATTTTTTTTCAGGATGAAGGGAATTAAGATGACCTGAAGTGAGGGAGGTCATCCTGCATTTGTTTTCCCAAAATGCAGATAAACATAATTCTGTTAATACATTCATATGGAAGCAGAGATGTACCTATCAACACTAATGAGAGAGACAGTAGACTAGATCTGTGATGATTTGCCTTTCCTCTACTATATCATGAATTGGAAGGCTTGATTATCAATGTTGAAAGAGAAACATAGGTGAGGCCTATGAGGTGTGAGTGTATATTGGGGAATCTGATGGTCATAAAGCTATGATTCATAGTTTATTGTGTAAGTGGTAAGAGGTTGTGCTACAGCATCAAGTGCTTTCTATTGCTCTGTTTCTCGGTATCTGTTTCTCTGTGTCTCTGTCCCTATCTTTTTCCCCTTACCTTCCTCTCTTTTTCTCTCTCCGTCTCTCTTCCTCTCTCTTTGACTTTAAGCTGTTCTTGCCCACCATGCTGTCTGTCTCATCATAGAGCTAAGAGCAGTAGAGTCAAACTGTTATCTATATTCTTGATTATCATTTAATGTTAACTTCTACATTTGATGATGTTAGTGAATAACTACCTGAAAAAATAAGGACATGAAATCTCTTATGCAGATTGTATATAAAAAGGGGAAGTATAGCGAGAGGCATCTGGAAAGGTCCAGACTAAGCTAGGACAGTCAATTGAACCAAACTGTTAGAGGAGAGAAAGAGGGAGAGAGCAAAGACAGTACATGGAAGCCAAGAGTGTTGTGGTCCAGGAGTCACCTCACAACTCACACCAACATCGAACTCCATCAGACAGGCATGGTTCGTTGAATAGGCTACAGGGCTGTAGCTCAAAATTTGGGGGCTGAGCCTTTGACACTTTTCTATGTTACTTTATAAAGGCTAAAACTGCTAAAACTATAATGATCTCATATGCAGGTGCTGAAAGTGCTGCCTGGTGGTTGGTTCTGGCTCAAGCCATTTTAGACATAACAGTTCATATTGACTTATTTTGATGGGCCCTACACAAAGCTTTGAGGAACTTTTTAAAATTTAGTTATTTTATTTATTTACATTTCAAATGTTGTCCCACTTTTTGATTTCTCCTCCTTTAACCCTCCATCGCATCCTGCCTCCTCTTTGCCTCTAGGACGGTGCTCCCCTAACCACCCACTCACACTCCCTCACCCTTATGTTGAGGCATCAACCCTCCACAGAGCCAAAGGTCTCCCTTCCTATTGATGCCAGATAGGGGTTGGCTATTTATATAATTGGAATCATGAATCTCACCATGTATACTCTTTAGTTGGTGGTTTATTCCCTTGGAAGCTCTGGGGAAACCAGTTAGGTGATATTGTTGTTCTTCCTATGGGGTTTCAATCCCCTTCAGCTCCTTGGGTTCCCTAGAACAAATCTCATACAGAACATAAAAACCATATGGTCAGCATAACCCTGCTCTGAGTCAAGTTATTTTCCTGTGTCAATGTATGCCAGTTATATTACAGCAACAATAGCTGGCAGGCATGAAACAAAATTGCTACAGCTATGATGGTGTTGGGGAGCAGGCCACAACAAAGAGAATGTGGACCAAGAAGGCATATAGCCAAAATGGATTAGATTATTCACAGATTATATCTTTGTGGAAAGAAAGCCTAACCTTTGGGCTGGAGAGTTTTAGGGTATGTAGTGAAAGGAATGGGGCTGGGAGGAGCCACAGGTACTGAGTGATGCTGGGAGAGCTCTACTATGTCTGCTTTGATATGTTAATTATGTTCAATTAGCTATTAATACTAGGTTTCATTGAGACCTAATACCATTCAACTTATATTTTCTTCTTTTTGAAAGGGATTCATGTTAATAAAGCCAAGTAGATTCATTATGGCAAAGCAAGTAAACTAGATACAGAACAAACACTTCATGATTCCATTTACATGTGATAAACAAGGTAATACCATTTATAAAAGAGAGAACAACAATGAACTCCAAGGGCTGGGAGGAGTGAAAAATGAGAAATCACTATTCAATAGCTGAACCTTCAGTGTGCAAGATGAATAGGCCCTGGAGATCTGTTGCAGAAGAGTATGCCGCATAGGTAACCAACCAAATAGATCTGTGAAAGTGAAGTCCTGGAAAGGAGTCCTGTCTGCCAAGACTGATAGACTTGTTACATATAGATATGGTGATACAGAAGGTTTGGAATGTTACAGGTTCAGAATATAATAATGCTTTTTTGGGGGGATGGTGTGTGTGCTAGTTTTAGCCCCACAAATGGCCATTACTTGCTTTTACCTTCTTGTTGGAAAAATCATCTTGTTACTAACAGAATAAAAACATTTTAGAATCTGTTTAACTTAGAAAACCTCTAGTTTCTACCAACTGAAAAGCTAGGAATATTATCAAAGAGCATCTGAACCTTCAGGAAAGATTTTTCCTCATTTTTCTGTAACCTGCCTCTCTCTTGTTTCTAGAGATGGGCCTGTTAAAGCCAACACCCTGAAATAGGACCTAAGTTGCCAAATATTTTCAGGAATTTATGAAATTACAAAAATTCGCAAAAGAATAAACAGCTAACACCCATCCCACACCTCAGAGATTCCCTCAAAAGAAACTAATCTACCCCATCCTATAGTTTTGGAAAACAGCTTATCTAGAAAATTGCCCTACTTCTCCATTGTATTACCAAGGAGACCCTCTCTTCCAAATTCATGAGCTATTGCTATAAAAATCTCTGCTGGAATTCTGCACTCTGTACTTTTCTATATCCTTAATTACAGTGCTACAGGTTTTTGAGATGGCACTCTCAGACAAAGAAAGGATACTATGGCCATTGAGATGTCTGTGTGTTTTCATTCCCCATTTCATTTCATGAAAGCAATTTCAACTGCAAACTCAAGTCCACACAGTTTCTGCCTAAGTAGTTTTAAAATGATTTGATTTTGAATTCATGTTCTGCTATATTTGGAGAAGCATAAATATATCTTTGCTATCCCTGGTCACTCATAATTGCTCCAGAATAAGCCACATCTTCCTTCTACTTCTTTTTTGGTTGATACCTGTTTCTTTAAAACATATATTCCAACTTCTATCATTCATGTCACTATCTTTGACTTTTTGATAGCACAAGAGAGATGTCTATTCAGTAATACTGCTTTTAGAACTTTGAATTCTGAAGCTTTCCGAGTGTATGACATGTGGTATTATACTCATGATATAAGATGAAAATAGTGAACAAAGTTTCCTAGGATGTTAACCAACCCAGTACAATAAGCACATAAATTGCATTTTCAGCTTATGCTGTGTTTAATCAGAATGTCATCTAGTCAGAATAAGAAAACATTTGTACTAGGTTTTGCATGCAAAAATGTAAGGCACTAGCTTGATTCTGCATATTTTAACATAAACAAAGATCAAATAAATTTTTAAAAAGTTACCAAGAGAGCAGAGATCTGAATTTTCTGTTACATTTTAAATTTTGCTTAAACATTAGTTAGACAGTGAGAATGATATCTGGCATTTGTGATACCTCTTGGTTTCAACCTGGATGCTACATGACTTTGAGAATGTCAAATGTGCCTTTAAAATGTGCAAGAATAAAGTTTCTGAAATTTTGGTCACCCTTTATGTCTGAATCATGAATCTTTGTCTTTCTGTATCTTGAAATGAAATTGCTCAAGTTCATTGAAATGAACACACAATGGAAAATAAATCCATCATAATCAAAAGGTGACTCAAAGGAAATAAGCTTATAGAAGGCAAAAAACGAAAGCAGCTGCCACTCCCATGAATTATATCATAGCTATTATCACCTCTGGTGATGGTGTTTCCCTAAATAAGAGAACAAAGCATTCTGGGGATGATATACTAAATTTCTTATCAAGATACTTTTATGTTCTGTACATTCCCAAAGTGGGGAAAATTGGCTCTCCCAAAGGCACCTTTAGAGGTCATGTTTGCTGTCATAGTTCTAGATACTGTTGATTTCTTCCTTAAACACTCTTGTTTTCTTTTTTTT
>NW_022196900.1:33380837-33400724 GCF_008632895.1 Mastomys coucha | reverse complement strand
AAATCCACCTGCCTCTGCCTCCCAAGTGCTGGGATTAAAGGCGTGCGCCACCACCGCCCGGCAACACTCTTGTTTTCTAAAAGGTTCTTTAGTATTATATAAATGCCTTATCTTAAGAATACAAATATCAAGACTACAATGTATTAAGAAGCTGTGACCTAACGAAAGTATAGAAAATATGCTAAAGGACAAAATTTTATTCAGAAATTATAACATTTACCTTTACTCTATGGTTTGTAAACTATTTAAAGTTATTTTCTCCTGCAGTCACTGGAACATTTCAATTGTTAACTTATAGGCAGGAAAATGATAATGAATTTTACACCTAGAATTAGAATATTTTCTAAAGTATTGTTATTTGAAGCTCTCCTTTTGTTTTCTTAGAAAATTTTATACATACCTACACTATATTATAATCGTAATTATCCATTGATTTATTTTCAACTAAGTGCTGTCCCTGTGCCAATAGGTGGGTATTCATCTACTGATGCATAGGCTCTCTACCAGTGACTATAAACACAAAGAAAAATGGCTATTCTAAGATCTAATCCTTAGCTGGCATCAACTGCCACTGGCTTCTTAGGTAGGGATAAGACAAGGTAAGATCCTACAACATCTGTGTTGAGAATTTTACTGGACTGACCTTTTATTTACTGGATTGATCCTCTGTTATCTTGTGTAGGGAAAAAAAGTTGCTGGGTATTCATGAGTGCAATAGCTATGGCACATCCAGAATATATATCACTCTTCTCTATTCTCTAGTTCTTATATTCATTCATCTCCATTTTTCTAATACTACCTGAGGTTTGGAGCACAAGTAATAAATAGATATAAATATCTCACTGAAAGCTGAGCTCTCACTGTCAATCACTATTATAATTATTAGCCTTGACCAGTTATGACTCCACACTCATAATGCTGCCCAATGCATCTCTAATCAAGTTTGAAAGTGACCCAGATATTCTTCTTGCATTATATTCCATGTTTTTCCATGAGCCTTAGTGGAGGTGTCATGGATGTCTTGTTTAAGAGAAACCACTTAAGTAATCACTTATTTTCAGTGACTTGAACAGATACAATTCTCTGTATTTATTACATTTCATTATATGCAGAAGTCTCTCTGATTAAGACAGAGTATAGCAATTGTAATGGATATTCTAATCATCATGTATTTACCTTTTCTGCTATTATAGAACTCACATTTTGCTAACCCCATTCCCCTTGAGACATCTCACACACCAATGATCCTTTTTCATTTTCCAGATACTCTAGTTTAAAAGCATTATATGTGTGTGTATGTGTGTAGACATATGTGTGTGTGTGTATGTGTGTATAAGTAAAATTACAATCTATATGTGTAGGTAAGAATGTGCAGTGCTTGTCTTTCAGATTCTGGGTTATGACACTTTATATAGTTTTTCAACTTATATCTATGTATCTCAATATTTCCTAGTTTAATTTTTCCTTCTCGTTCTCTCAAATTGTATTGTGCATTTATAAGCATATTTTCACTATTTATACATCTACTGATAATCATCTAGACAGACTCCATTTCCAAGAGACTGACTTATGAATCTTTCTAAGGGAAATTTCTAAAGTAAATTGCAAATAACTGTGATGGGATGGATAGATTCTACAAAATTCTTCTAACTATAGAAATCCAAGTTAAACCATTTAATGAATCTTAATTAAACTTCATTCCCCAGATCCACCAGCAATTGTGCTAGACAATAGAATTCCAAAAATTAATAGTAATTATTATCATTAAACCAAATATCTCATTATCTGTTGTAGTTATTTCTCATTAATATGATCAAAGTGCCCGATTGAAATAATCTAAATGTTGAATGATTTACTTTGGCCCATAGTTCCAACAGGCTCACTCAGTCTTACATATAGTAGAGAAAACGAGAAAGTCCAGTTCACATAAAATAGGGCCAGGAAGCTCAGAGTAATAATTCAAGCATAATATAACCCAACTAGTATTCTTTAACCTGTCTTACTTTATTCAGAATGGTCCACCTCTTAATTTTTCAGAAGCCAACAAAATAGTGATAATTGCTGGCACACAAACTTTCAATCATTCATCTGTGGGGAACACTTGATATTTGAATCAGACCCATATTCTGTCTCTGAATCCCACAAGCCCACAACTATCTTATAATGCAAATGTATTTAGTCTGGGAATCCCCAAGGTATTAGCAGTTTAAACATTGCTCACAATCCAAAGTTGAAAACTATCTTCTGAGACTCAAGGCAAAATTTTAGTCATGAGCCTTTATGGAAATCAAGTAGAAATGTGCATGCTTACCATCTGAAATGACATAGAGTAAACATTATCATTATGAGCCTGGGACATAGAAAAGATGTGTATACAATCAAAACATACTCTGCACCTTGAAAAGTAAATATTTCCTGTAGCTCCATGTCTAGCACTTGGAATATATTCAACCTAAATTCCAAAAAGTCTATTTTTGATTTTGCCACTGCAACTGGAAAGCAAAAACAAAAGCAGGAAACATGATAAAGACCCAAAGCAAGAAGCTACGAGAGAAAGAATATTCTTTTTTTCTTTTTAATGTTTTAATTAGAAATTTTCTTTATTTACATTTAAAATTTTATCCACTTTTCTCATTTCCCCTCTGAAAAACCCCTATCCCATATCCCTTCTCCCTGCTTACTAACTCACCCATTTCTGCTTCTCTGTCCTGGCATTCCCCTATACTAGAACATCTAGCCTTCAGAAGACCAAGGGCCTCTCTTCTCATTGATGTCCCACAAGGCTATATATGCAGCTACATATGCAGCTGAAGCCTTGAGTCTCTCCTTGTGTACTCTTTGGTTGGTGGTTTAGTCCCTGAAAGCTCTGGGCTTACTGGTTGGTTCCTATTGTTGTTCCTCCTATGGGGCTGCAGACCCCTTAGGATCCTTGGGTCCTTTCTCTAGCTCCTCCATTGAGGACCCTGTACTCAGTCCAACAGATGGCTATGAGCATCCACCACTGTATTTGTCAAGCACTGGCAGAGCCTCTCAAGAGACAGCTATATCAGGCTCCTGTCAGCAAGCACTTGTTGGCGTCCACAATAGTGTCTGGGTTTGGTGCCTGTATATAGGATGGATCTCCAGGTGGGACAGTAACTGGATGGCCTTACCTTCATTTTCTGCTCCAAACTTTGTTTCTGTATCTCCTCCCATGGGTGTTCTGATCCTCTTTCTAAGAAGGACCGAAGTATTCCCACTTTGGTCTTCCCAAAACAATGCTGAGGTTCCACCGCACACCAGACAGAATGGCTAAGATCAAAAACTCAAGGAAAGAATATTCTATCTTAGAGAAAACAAGCCTGTAAATGCACAGTAGAAAGAGCAAGCGTTAAGATCCAGAAGAACCTGAATCTCAAGCTCTTTCTACTTTTAGCTGTTATATATGCCCATTAGCAGTAGCTTGCCTAGCATCTAACAATCTTATGGATCTCAGTTGGGTACTACATTTTTCAAAAATTTAGCCATGAGCCACTGAAAATTTACATAGAATGCTTTCCAGACTTATCTGTTTAAACTATCAGCTTTGTTGTTTTTTTTCCCATTCTTTATTAGATATATTCTTTATTTACATTTCAAATGTTATCCCCTTTCTTCATTTCACCTCTGAAAGCCCTCTATTCTCTCCCCCACTCCCTGCTCACCAACTCACCCACTCCAGCTTCCTGACCCTGGCATTCCCCTACACAAGGGCATAGAACCAAGGGCTTCTCCTCCCATTGATGACCTATAAGGCCATCCTCTGCTACATATGCAGCTAGAGCCATGAGTCTCACCATGTGTACTCTTTGGTTTGTTGTTTAGTCCCTAGGAGCTCTGGGGATACTGGTTAGTTCATATTGTTGTTCCTCTTATGGAGCTACAAACCCCTTCAACTCCTTGGGTCTTTCGTCTAACTTCTCCATTGGGGACTCTCTGCTCAGTACAATGGCTGGCTATATGCCTCTACCTTTGTATTTGTCAGGCACTGGTAGAGCAACTCAGGAGACAGCTATATCAGGCTTCTGTCAGCAAGCACTTGTTGGCATCCACAATAGTGTCTGGGTTTGGTAACTATATATGGGATGGATCCTAAGGTGGGGCAGAATCTGGGTAGTCTTTCCTCAAGTCTCTGCTCCACACATTGTCTCTGTAACTCCTTCCTTGGATATTTTGTTCCCTCTTTTAAGAAGGACTAAAGTATCCACACTTTGGTCTTCCCTCTTCTTGAGTTTCAAGTGGTTTGTTAGTTGTATCTTGGGTATTATGTGTTGTGATCATAAAAAGAGAAAAAGTTATAAGAATATGTTCTGGTGAAGTGTGGGGAAAGGGATTGCCTCAGCAGGCCCATGTGGAGGCATCTCTTCCCCCTGAGGGACGAGACACATGCTGGTATAGTATAGAATAGAATTTACTTAGGGCATGGGGAGGGGAGTTAAGAGGGTAGCAGAGGCAGAGAAAGGCAGAGAGAAGGAGAGAATAGAGAAGTAGGGGATGGCCATGCCCACATGGAGAGAGGGGGAGAGGAATAGGGAGAGAGGGGAGCAAGGGGGAAGAGACAAGGAAGAGAAGTAGGAGTAAGAGAGAGAGGAAGGGGCAAGCGGCACTTTTTATAGGGCCGGGCTTACCTGGCCATTGTCAGGTAACCATGGGGAGGAGCATACTTGGCTGCTGCCAGGTATCTGTGGGGGTGGAGTTTATAAAGAATACTAACATTATGAGCTTCTGGGCTAATACTCATTTAAAAGTGTGTGTTCCATGTGTGTTCCAAGCATACCATGTGTGTTCTTTTGTGATTGCGTTACCTCATTCTGGATGATATTCTCCAGATCCATTCATTTCCCTAAGAATTTCATGAATTTATTTTTAATAGCTGAGTAGTACTCCATTGTGTAAATGTACCACATTTTCTGTATCCATTCCTCTGTTGAAGGACATCTGGGTTCTTTCAAGCTTCTGGCTATTATAAATAAGGCTGCTATGAACATAGGGGAGCATGTGTCCTTATTACATGTTGGCGCATCTTTTGGGTATATACCCAGGAGTAGTATTGCTGGTTCCTCAGGTAGTACTATGTTTAATTTTCTGGGGAACTGCGAGACTAATTTCCAGGGTGCTTGTACCAGCTTGCTGAAGGAGTATTCCTCTTTCTCCACATCTTCGCCAGCAACTGCTGTCACCTGAGTTTATGATCTTAGCTATTCTGACTGGTGTGAGGTGGAATCTCAGGGTTGTTTGGATTTGCATTTCCCTAATGATTAAGAATGTTGAACATTTCTTTAGGTTCTTCTCAGCCATTCAATATTCCTCAGTTGAGAATTCTTTGTTTAGCTCTGTACCCCATTTTTAATAGGGTTATTTGTTTTTCTGGAGTCTATCTTCTGCAGTTCTTTGTATATATTGAATATGTAGTATTGGTAAAGATCTTTTCCCAATCTATTGGTTGCCATTTTGTCCTATTGACAGTGTCCTTTGCCTTATAGAAGCTTTACAATTTTATGAGGTCCCATTTGTCAATTCTAGATCTTAGAGCGTAAGCTATTGGTGTTCTTTTCGGGAAATTTCTTTTATGGTCCAATCTATTTGGTATTCTGAAGGCTTCTTGTATGTTCATGGGCATCTCTTTCTTTATGTTAGAGAAGCTTTCTTCTATAATTTAGTTGAAGATATTTACTGGCTCTTTAAGTTGGAGATGTTTCCTCTCTTCTATATGTATTTTCCTTAGATTTAGTCTTCTCATTGTGTCCTGGATTTCCTGGCTGTTTTGAGTTAAGCTCTTTTTGCATTTTGCATTTTCTTTGGTGGTTGTGTCAATGTTTTCTATGGTATCTTCTGCACCTGAGATTTTCTCTTCTATCTCTTGTATTCTGTTGGTGATGATTCCATCTATGGCTTTTGATCTCTTTCCTAGATTTTTTATCTCCCAAGTTGTCTCGCTCTTTGATTTCTTTATTGTTTCTACATCCATTTTTATATTCCTGATGGTTTTGTTCAATTCCTTCACCTGTTTGGTTGTGTTTTTCTATAATTCTTTAAGAGATATTTGTGTTTCCTTTTTAAGGGCTTCTACCTGTTTACCTGTGTTCTCCTGTAATTCTTTAAGGGATTTTTGTGTTTCCTCTTTATGGGCTTCTACCTCTTTACTTGTGTTCTCCTGTATTTCTTTAAGGGAGTTATTTATGTCCTTCTCAAAATTCTCTACCAGCATCATGAGATGTGATTTTTAAATCCACAACTTGCCTTTCTGGTGTGTTGGGATATCCAGGACTTGCTGTGGTGGGAGAACTGGGTTCTGATGATGCCAAATAGTCTTTGTTTCTGTTGGTAAGATTCTTGCATTTGCCTTTCGAAATCTAGTTATCTCTGGTGTTAGATGTTCTTGCTGTCTTTGGCTGGAGCTTTGTCCTCCTTTGAGTCTGTAAGACTGTGTCAGCACTCCTGGGAGACCAACTCTCTCCTGAAGAACTTGTGTACTGAGTGCTCTGGAATAGCCCAATCTCTGGATGCAGATGGTAACTGGAAAGACCCTGTCCCAGATGCTCCCCTGTTTTTGTGCCCATGTGCTCCTTGAAGCCTTCTCCAGACAGTTATTGGAAAGTGCCTATCTCACCTCTGAGTCTGGGAGTGAAAGCACTCCTGGGGAGAACAGGTCTCTCCTAGTGGGACCTGTGCACAGCAGAGTGTGGACCATCTCAGCTCAGGGGTGCAGATGGTGAATCATATCAGTTTTCTTGTAACTTACAAGTATTAGTGGTACCCTTTAACTACAAAAAATTATTCAAAACAAATGCTAGTGGGCCTTATGGCCTAAGGCAGTGTCACACTCAAGCACACTAAAGTGTCTGTTTACTGTTTTTCCCAGTCTGAGCTAACACTGCCTGGGTTCTTTGAGGGAACTGCAGTTGAGAGAGAATAAAGAGAGAGCACTGCACCTGGAAACAATATAGGAAATTAACTTAGAACTATCTACATTTCTATATGTGTCTATTGGTCTGCCACAAACATGGAAAAACCATGTAAAAAAGAATTATTGAGAAAGAGGCTTTTTTGTTCCCAGGGAAGCAGAGTATTGTCAAGATAACTTATAGATCTAAAGCAAGAGAAGAAAATAGAGCCTGTCTACTTTATACTTAGAGATGCTTACTTAATGTCTTTGGGCATGTTAGAAAATATGTGCCAGAATTATGGAGTTGTTTTATAGTTCACTGATGATACAAAAGAAATCAGGGTTCACTGATTACTAATTGTCATTAATAGAATAATTTTAAAATGGACTTAAAAAGGAAATGAAGGATAGTTTTATTAGAGTTTGAAAGAGAACGCACATAGGACAGCCAAGGTGAAACTTTAATAGCTACCCAGAGAGGAAATAGGAGAGAGGAAAGAAGGAGAAAAGTCATACAATCTTTGCTGACAGGAAGGTCAGACACATGGCAGATAAGCAGCTGCATGGCCAGGAAAGAAACCTTTAGATGAAGAGTAAGAACAGTTCCAAAATGATTCGACAGATTTTTAAAAAGTTTTAACATATGGCATGGCTTCAATTCAGTGAATGTTAGCTCATAAGTATATGAGATATATGTAATTGCTCCATTCAGACTATTTATTCTTGCTAGTGGCTATGCCAAGGCTCTAGTATACACATTATTGATTCTCTTTTCCAACATCTGGGTGTCCATGAATCAACTCAGTTTATCGTGTTTGGCTACAAGAATGATTTTCCAGTGAGCTACTCATGAATATAATTGATTCTTATATTTTCATATTATACCCAATTCTCTTTTAAAATAATATACAAATTTTTTTATATACACATTCTCTTTTTATACTTTTCTGTGGGTACAGTAAATCTATCTACTGTGTAACTCTTTCCTCTTGATTACCTCCAAAAGGGCGGAGAATGAGTCAGAAAACTAGGAAACTCATGAAAATTAGAAAGCTTAGGAATCTAATAAAACATAAAATCCATGAGACAACCACACAAATTTAAATAAGCTGTAAAAAATGTGAGGGTGAAGAGACCCTTTAGAATTGTGTGTGGAAGTTTGGGCAAGTGATATGGTTATTGGGATTTATCAGTTATGATGGTTAGTCTTGTCTTGACAGAATTTAGAATTGCCCTAAGATATAAACTCTTGAATGTCTCTTTGGGACCATTTCTAGAGAGGTTTAGCTGATATTGGAAGATGTCAAATGTAGATGCACCAATTCCATGGTCTGAGGAACTGAGTAACAGAATAAGTTGGAAAAAACACCTAGAGAAGCCACATTCAAGTTTTTTGTGTTTTTCATTTCTGATGGGTTTGACAGCCATCTTATAGTTAAAATGTTAGGTTCTTCCTGTTTGTGAACAAATCTCTGTTTCTCAACAATTGGACTATGCCTCAACTATAATTAACTATCAATGGTTCTGTACTGCCTGTTCCAGGAAACCTTCGTTTCAAGAAATTGTCATGACTTCTGTCTTACAACCACTTTGCAACTACATCTTTGTTTCAGGATGTTGTTATGTTGTGCTTATGATCTGCTTCTGTAACCCCACTTATTTGCCTGCTGAAGGCCCTAACTAGAAACTCCCTACCCCTGATCTATAAAAACCTTATCTTCCCCATGTCCAGTGCTGACCTCTTGAATCCCACCTTCAGGGGAGACAACCCATGTACACAAATAAAGCTTGCTTTAACTAATTTGTCCATAACTTTTAGCCTTTAATCACTTTATTACCATGTCCTCAGTGATACAATCAGTCCCATGACTGAAAACATGAAAAATACTCACAGGTGTCAGGAAATATATAAATGAAAATCACTACAACAGCTTTCCTTTCAACAACTGAAGATACATCTAGTCTGCATAAGGAAGAATGTTTGGATGGATATCAAAAGTGTGTGGTTGCTAATGTAAGACAGTTTTGTATTACAGTAAAAGAGAGCCAACTAAAGCTATATAGCACAAATCAAAGAGCAGAAGCATTGCTTACATGATTTAAAGACAGCATTAATAGATTTAAGTCTAAAGAAAGCTAGTACTTATCAGTTTATTTTGTGCTACATAGAGAATAAGTAAAAATTCAAAGATTATTTAAAGGAGTACCTGCCCTACATGTCTCAATATTATTATTCTCTAACAGCAACAGGATTGAGAGGGACACCCAGGTGAAGACTGCTTTTGCAGTATGGACATACTTTTATTTCTTTACTAAGTTGTGGTTAAACAACTAGTAGCCTTCTGAAGACTCATTTTGCTGCACTCATGTGCCATGGCTCTTGCAAGTGCTACATTTCACCATTTCAAAAATTGCTAAAACTTCCCTTGGGGAACCAGAATACTTTGGTGGAGTATAGTGATTCTCATTTCCTACAATGTGCTGAAAGATACAAACCACTATATGATTATACTCTGAGATATCTCTATTTCTTTCAACACAGAAGAATCAAGATAAGAATGTTATTGCTCAGTGTGATCTATTCTTTGTTAGTAGTACATGTGGTTTGGCAGAAGTTCATAAAGTTTCCTAGTGCTCAATGACCTCGCTGTGCATAGGCTTACTGCCCTTTTAGTAATAAGGTGCTTTTCAATCTCTGTCACACTTACATAAAAACACAGTGGTGAGGAGTTTTCATTAGTATGAATTCTGAATGATTAACAGATGAAATACTGTTTAACAAGCCTTATCCTCAAGGATATTTTAGGTAAGAAGTGGAATCTGATTCAGACCGTACAGACCAGGAGATTTTCCAAGTAAGAAGCAAAGAATCACATGTACTGCACACCATGTAGGTTGTGATTACAGCTTGTAGAAATACTCATTAGTATTAGCCAATACAGTGGCTTTACATTGAGCTCACTATTGCTATTAATTTTGAAGCAGGGTTTTTTTTTTTTTTTGTCTATTTAGAAAAAAATGTATGTCTTATATCTTGACTTGTTTTTCTTAGAAAGAGGAGCTCTTCAAACATACCTGTTTGCATTTTTAATATACCCATTTCATACTCACTGACTCTTAAACTTATTTGTTTATATGAATGCATTTGTATGTTTTGAGTGGTACACATACACACACACAAACACAAACACACACTTGTATGTGTGTCTATATGAGTATATGAGTATACATGCAATGGTACTCATGATGAGGTCAGAAGATGACCTGTCATCACATGCATCTAAAAACCTACTCAAGAATTAAGCATGTCAGCAAGTACCTGTTCCTACTGAGCCATGATGCTATACCCCATGCCCTTTAACCAGGTAAATAAATAAATAATAAGATATAAAAATTTTGAAGATCATGAAATATTTCTGAATTTAAAAAAAAAAAAAACAGCTTTTCAACCTCAGCAGTATATGAAGTTTCATACAAAGCATGCCTGCCACCACAATTTAGCTGAGTTTGTTAGTTTGGTTTTAGAAATAAGGAGTAACATATGTCCACTGCCGCACATCAGTGGGTCTTATTTTACTGGAAACATTTTGAGGCATTTGAAAGCACAATTTCAACTACATGCCTCAAATAAAAGTCTCATCTGCATTGTGCTTGGATCTTCCAAATGGTATTCAAAATTTCTATATAAAAAAAAGTGGAGTGGTGTGGTGTGGTAGATTGTACTTTCTGAGGTTCTTGGTCATAGTCTAAGATACAAGGGTAATGAGAAGCCAGGCGTTTGAAGAGAATTTCTGGAGTCTTAGACTCATAAATACATTTTATTCACTCTAGGTAACAGCTATCAAGATACTGCTGGTCAGCAAGAGGGAGCAGACAATCTTGGCACTTTTGGGCTACACATAGGCTGGCATACACCCATGTAGACAGGTAAACAGGCTGAATGGATAGATATACATGCTTACAGATTCACAAAGGCTGGCTGATGAAGGCAAAGACCATAGGCCTCTAACCTCATGGCGATATGCATACAGAACCCATGGGAAAATGGCATTTGGCCAACAATTATTATAAAATAGATTATATAACATTCTACCTTTAGGTTTCCTGTGACATCTGATGGAACCCATTTCATGCTTTCAGTCATTGACCCCCATTGGCCCCTACTGATCCCAAACCTCAAACTTCCCAATTATATCAAAATCAACCAGGAGATTTTTTGTTTTGTTTTGTTTTGTTTTCTGATTCATGCCTGATATCCATATCAGCTCTGTTATTTCAGCAGAAATCAGCTCTAACAGCCTTCTGTTCCAACATACCTATGGTCTCAAGACTTTGAGTCTAAAGCAGAAAAAAAATGATGCAAAATTGAGGACGATCTGAGCTACATAGTGAATTCTAGTTCAGTTTAACTAAAGAGAGAGAATGAGACCAATATCAATAAAACTGGTCAATTTCAGGACCCAGAAAAGTCACATTCTTATTAGTGAAATTGAATGGGATTCATTTTAGTCTGATTTGTGACTGTTTTTCAACATATCTTCTACTTGACCTGTGCCCTTCCTCTAGCCTTGAGCAGGATAAAGAGACCTTAAGTGCTTGCCATGGTTGGACCTTAAAGACTCAGGTGGAGTCAATTTCCTACAGGAGTAGACTGCTCCATAAGCTTGCTTAATCCACATAATCCAGCTGAAACAAAGGATGGTTGTGGGTTCTTCCTATATATAAACACAATGCTGACTATTAAATATTGAGCCTTGATGAGAAACTTCTGCCTTGGCTTTATTCTTCTCTCACACCCTGTCCTATTCATTTCTAGCCCCTCCCCCTTTCAGGTAACCCAGTTCATCCATGGCTGCTGAACAGATACATTGACCTAAAAAACAAAAAACAAAAAACTTATGGGCATACAGACATTTTGGAGCTTCCCCTTAGTTTGTCCCACACTTGCATTTATTATCATTCACATATTTTCCTTTTACATTTTTTTTATTATTAGATATTTTCTTTATTTACATGCAAATTTCTCCATTCCCAGTTTCCCCTCCAAAAAACAAAGAAACAAACAAAAACAACAAAAACAAACCCCTGTTGCCTCCCCACTCCCCATGCCTGCCACCCCACCCTCTCCCACTTATAGGCCCTGGCATTCCCCTACACTGGGGCACAGAACTTTCACAGGGCCGAGCTCCTCTCCTCCTATTGATGATCAAATTGCAATCCTCTACTATACACATACTGCCAGAACAATCAGACCCCTCCATGTGCAGTCCTTGGTTGGTGGTTGAGACCCGGGAGATCCGAGGGTACTAGTTAGTTCATATTGTTGTTCCTCCTAAGGGGCTGCAAACCCCTCAGCTCCATTGGTCCTTTCTCTAACTCCTTCACTGGGGACCCTGTACTCAGTTCAATGGATGGCTGTGAGCCTCTACATCTGTATTATGCAGGTACTGTCAGAGCCTCTCAGGAGATAGCTATATTTAGGCTGGCTTACCCTTCCTTCAGTCTCTGCTACATAGTTAATCTCTGCAACTCCTTCCTTGGGTATTTGGTTACCCCTTTTAAGAAGGAATGCACTGTCCACCTTTTGGTCTTCCTTCTTCTTGAGTTCCTTGTTGTTTGTGGGTTGTTCTTCTTGTATTCCAAACTTCTGGGCTAATAACCAGTTATCAGAGAGTGCATACCCAAGGGTTTCTCCTCACTGATTCCAACAAGGACATTCTTTGCCACATATTCTGCCAGAGTCATGGGTCCCTCCATGTGCATTCTTGGGGTATCAGCCTGGTTGTCACTATTGTTCCCTTCATGGGGCTGCAAACCCTCTCAGCTCCTTCAGTCCTATCTCCACCTCCTCTATTGGACCCCTTGCTAAGTGCAATGATTGGATATAAGCATCCACCTTTGTATTTGTCAGGCTTTGGCAGAGCCTCTCAGGAGACAGCCATATTAGGCTCCAATTGGCAAGCACTTCTGGCCATCCACAATAGCATCAAGGTTTGGTGACTGTATATAGCATGTAGAATATCCAGTTATCAGTGAGTACAAACCATGCGTGGTCTTTTGTGACTGAGTTACGTCACACAAAATGATGTTTTCAAGTTCCGTCCATTTGCCTGTGAATTTCATGAAGTCATTGTTTTTAATAGTTGAGTAGTATTCCATTGTGTAAATGTACCACAGTTTCTGTATCTGTTCTTCTATTGAGGGACATCTGGTTGTTTCTAGCTTCTGGCTATTATAAATATGGTTGCTATGAACATAGTGGAGCATGTGTCCTTATTACATGTTGTTGCATCTTTTGGGTATATACTCAGAAGTGGTATTGCTGGTTCCTCAGGTAGTACTATGTACAATTTTCTGAGGAACTACAAGACCAATTTCCAAGGTTCTTGAACCAGCTTGCAATCCCACCAGCAGTGATGGAGTATTACTCTTTCTCCCCATCTTCATCAGCATCTGCTGTCTCCTGAGTTTATGATCTTAGCCATTTCTGACTGGTGTGAAGTGGAATCTCAGTGTTGTTTGATTTCCATTTCCCTAATGACTAAGGATGGTGAACATTTTTTTAAGTGTTTCTCTACCATTCAGAATTCAGAAATTTTTTTTTAATTCTGTATCCCATTTTTAATAGGGTTATTTGGTTCTTTGGAGTCTAACTTTTTGAGTTATTTGTATATGTTGGATATTAGCCCTCTATTGTATATGGGAGTGGTAAAGATCTTTTCCCAATCTGTTGCTTGCCATGTAATCCTATTGAAAATGTCCTCTGCCTTACAGAAGCTTTGCAATTTTATGAGGTTCCATTTGTTGATTGTTGATCTTAGAACATACGCCATTGGTGTTTTGTTCAGGAAAATTTCCACTATGCTCATGTGTTGGAGGCTATTCCCCTATTTCTTTTCTATTAGATTCAGTGTATCTGGTTTTATGTGGAAGTTCTTGATCCACTTGGACTTGAGCTTTGTACAAGAAGACAAGAATGGATCAATTTGCATTCTTCTACATGTTGACTACCAGTTGAATCAGCACCAATTGTTGAAAATGCTGTCTTTTTTGAACTACTTTTAGTTCCCTTGTCAAAGATCAAGTGATCATAGGTGTGTGGCTTCATTTCTGCATCTTCAATTATATCCCATTGATCTACTTGCCTGTCACTGTACCAGTACCATGCAGTTTTTATCACTATTGGTCTGTAGTATAGTTTAAGGTCAAGAAAGGTGATTCCCTAGATGTCCTTTTATTGTTGAGAATAGTTTTTGCTCTCCTGTTTTTTTGTTTGTTTGTTTTTGTTTTTGTTTTTATGTTATTCTAAATACATTTGAGATTTTCTCATTCTAAATCTATGAATAGAAGGACTGACCAAAACTATCCAGGTTCTAAAAATGGAAGTAGAACCATAAAGAAATCACAAAAGGAGACAAACCTAGAGATAGAAAATCTAGGAAACAGATCAGACATTATAGTCGAAAGTATCCCCAACTGAATACAAGATATAGAAGAGAAAATCTCAGGTATAGAGGATACCACAGAAAACATTGACACAATAGTCAAAGAAAATGCAAAGCACACAAATCTCCTAACTCAAAGCATTCAGGAAGTCCAGGATGGAATGAGAAGACCAGACCTAAGGTAATAGGTATAGAAGAGAGGGAAGATTTCCAACTTAAAGGGCCAGTAAATATCTTCAACAAAATTATTGATAAAAACTTCTCTAACCTAAAGAAAGAGATGCCCATGAACATACAAGAAGCCTACAGAACTCCAACTAGACTGGACAAGAAAAGAAATTCCTCTTGTCACATAATAGTCAAAACACCAAATGCACAAAACAAAGAACGAATATCAACAGCAGTAAGGGAAAAGGGTCAAGTAACATATAAAGACAAACATATCAGAATTACACTAGCCTTTTCACCAGAGATAATGAAAGCTAGAAGATCTTGGGAAGATGTCATACAAACCCTAAGAGAACATAAATTCCAGCCAAGACTACTATACACAGCCAAACTCTCAATTACCATAGGTGGAGAAACCAAGATATTCCATGATAAAATGAAATTCATACATTCACATATTATTAACCCTTTTAGATAAAACACAATGTAGATAATAATCTTTGATGTCAAAGTTCTATTTCCATATTTTTCTCCAATATAGTAGTTGTGAGGAGAGGATATGGGCAAAAACTCAATACACATTAAGAGTAAAGCCACACTTAAGGCAGGTCTGATTATGGATCCAAACCCAGACAATTCTTCAGTTATTTAGTATTTTCTTAGCTTCTGAAAAGAACAGATTAAAGATTCATTGAGCTTAATTTACGTGATACTTTCAAAGACAAATAGGGTGATTAAGAAATATTATTTATACTTTAATGCAAATTACCTTGTAAGCAAGATGCAAGGTCTGATGATACCAAGGTGTTTTTAAGGTAAGTGAAAGGCTGTACA
Source organism: Mastomys coucha (assembly GCF_008632895.1). Classification (NCBI taxonomy): domain Eukaryota; kingdom Metazoa; phylum Chordata; class Mammalia; order Rodentia; family Muridae; genus Mastomys; species Mastomys coucha. The sequence goes on along the minus strand of NW_022196900.1, from coordinate 33,385,373 downwards.
TCATGGGTCCTGCATCTGAGACAGGAAAGGTCTTTACAATAGGATAAACTGGACAGGTATAATTATTAGACCTGACTCATAAGTAAATGAAACATTATAGATGACTTTGGAAGAGAGTACCAGACCAGAACTGTGGATTTTGTAAACCTTTTTTGTATTTGTTTATGACATCCCTTCCATTAGATATTGAAAATTCCTAACAATTCAATTATGAAGGTACATTTGAAATACAATGGTCATTTATTTGATTTGTTTATTTAGTCATTCATGTTCAGACAAGTTCTCACTGTAGTCCTGTCTAACTTAGAAGCAGTTAGATAGGTCACATTGGCACAAAATTCAAAGTTCTTCTCTGGCCTGTGGAATACTGGGATTATGAGGTTGTAGCATCAAACCTAGTTTCATAATCTACATTTAAATAAGTTTGTATTTACATGTCAAATTGACTGGCATTATATTCTATATCTTACCTATCCCTTGAGAACAACCTGATATATCTATTAACATGTGTGTGTACAGATTACATATTATGTATATATTATAGTATATAATATAATACAAGAAGAAAAATCATATAAGAATTTCCAAATGAATAAAAGTGTTTATTTTTTCCTAGTTGAATCACTCTTGGGACCTCATTCCCTAAAGATATCATTTCAGAACTATGAATATATTTTGAACCCACATCCAATCTGGAGGTACAAGGAAACAAGAGAGTGACTGAGAATCTGGTTCCAGGATTTCACAAGAAAAAATGAAGTTAAATTATTAATTAAAAGTTTCATTATAAGGATAACAACTCAACTAATGGGAAGGAAGAAGCCAGCCTAGGGGAGACTAATATCTTTAGCTCATGTCAAGTTCTCAGCAGTTGGATTTCTTCTCCTTTAGATTCATTTGCAAACTTTAGTTTGTAATTACTGTCATCATTCATTTTATTGGTGTTATAAGTTATGGAAACTGGCACAATGGATTTATTGTTATCCAAAGACCAAGCAATGCAGAAAATATAATGTCTGGCCTTGTATTATTTCTTCTCAAATGGTGTAATGAAAATGAAACCTCTACTAGATCTGAGACTATTGTGACAGACCAGAGATGGGATGGGGATTTACATACTGCAAATTTTTTTATTCATTTGTTTATCAGTTTTTCAGAAGTTTTATGAGCCTGTGGGTACAATGCCTAGACCTGGCTGTTTATTAGGAATTAAATAGTTAAGTCTGAAACCTTTATTATAGGTGTGTATAAAGACACATAGGTACATTAAGTGGCCTGTCAATTTAGCTTAGTAAATTCTTACTAATGAATTTCTATTTTCCTAGGCCTTGGAGTTTATTTAGAGTAGGCCCAGTGGCCAAAAGCTTGAGTAATAACCTGGAATAACATCAGGTTTCTGCTGGACATATGTATGCCAAGTGAGATAAAGAAAGAGGATGGTGAGAGGAGGGAGAGAGAGAGAGAGGAAGAAAACAAAGGAAGGGAAGGAATAAAAGTGAGGTAGGGGTGGGCGAGATGATTTTTAAACAAAAACAAGAACAAATAACAAACATAAATAAATCATCAAGTACATTGGAAACCACAGTTTTTCTGTGGGAGACAGGTTAAAGGTTGTGATTTTATTCATCAAAAGATTTTTTTCCTCCTGAATGGAAGGCAACTGTCCCTGTGAGTACTACAAGGAGCTAAGCAGGCAAAGCATGGAAATGAGTTGTCATGTGTTACACCATACACGATCAAAGTAGAAAGGCTTGAAAGAGGGGACTTTGCATTGAGTGAGTAAAGGGGTCATCTTTTCATAGAACGACATAATCTCGACACGAAGGTCTCTTTTCAGAAGACTCATTCAAACAGAAAGTATAGCCCACCCTGGGGTGCTATTTTGTTTGACTGAGTCAAAACAGTGGTATATGCACAGGCTATTAACTTCCTCTCTAGACAGCCAGGATCTTGATGCCACTGTTTCAAGCAAAGAATATGAATGATACCATTTTCCTGCAGTATTTTTAGACACTGGATATGTCTGGAAAAATATTCAGGCAGATAATTAGATTGCATTAGCAATGTGTCTGTTGTGGTTTCCCTGATTCCAGAGAAGGCAGCCCTTTATGAAGCACTTGGCCACAGTATCGACAAAATTGACTGTGTAAATTGGTCCCTATGAAAGCATGTGGAAGACATTTTTGGCTGAAACTCGAAACCATTCATGTGGCTTTATGACAGGGAAGCTGGGGCTGCCAACATCAATAGACCTTTGTACTACAAACCCAAGTGGTCATTTAAACATGTGCACTTCTCCTTTTACAAATGCACTGAGGTCAAATACATTTTTAATCTTGGGAATTTTTCTTCTTTATACAGTCTCATATTTCATGCAGGAAATGAGTCTGAGTATACCAAACACAAGTCATTGTGACTGACAGCACACTTGGTTCAAACCCCAGCATTGACTCTAATTGCTCTGCTTAAGGCCCCTGGCTCAAGGTAAGTGTTGATTTAGCTCAGCTGTTTTCAATCAGCACTGCAAGGTCTTGCTAAGACAAACTAGGGAAGCCAAGTTACATTTGTACCTAGCCGTCCCCTGGGTATAAGTATAACACAGTTAGCATTTTAAAGATTCCATTTGTCTGTACACTGCTGGCTGTAATTATGAGCAGGCAAATGTTTCATGAAGGATGGTGTGACCTTCCTTCTGGTGAAAGAGTGATGACTGCTGACTGCTTCTAGTGGAGGGAAAGCAATATTTCCATTGGCGTTCAGCAAGGAGACTCACTATTTTTCAAATGGTTGCTAAAGTTGACAGCCAGTTTGTTGCGTGTTTTGGTGAATGTCTAAGTGATTTTTTTTACCCTATGTGCCAATTTCTTGGTATTACTAAACTGATGATGGATTTAAAAAAAAAAAAAAACAAAAAACAAAACAAAAAAAAACAAGAAATTCATGCTATTTATAGCTCAAAGTGAAACTATTAGACAGCAACATAGGCCACATAGAGATGCATCTGAACAGTGTCATTAGGGCCTAGGTCCTCAGGTTTTTCTGGTGTTGTTGTTGGTGGTGGTTTTGTTGTTTTAATGGAGTCTGAAAATAATGGCAGAATGTTGGGCAATAGTACATCCCTGGAATGTTCTCAATCTGTGGTTGACTTTGAAGTTTCACAGAAAGCTTTAAAATGAACACATTAGGCTTTCTGGCTATGTGCTGGAATGTACACATAATCAAATGAAAATGTGTGGTCAAGATTAAATGACCAATATTAAGGCCAGACTGTGTTGATGGTAGTGTCCAGCAGAGCTCAGTCTACATGTAGTTAAGTGCTTTTCAAGAACACAGATTGATGGGCAAAAATTTTTATTAAATAAGTTTCTTGTTCCTTAGGTATGCATATGTATGTATATTTCCAAACATACACATGAACATATGTGTGTACATATATACACAATTAGAATGTTAAAAATACAGTAGGTAACTGACTGCCATTGGTAGAACAAACTTAATCTATAAGTAATAATTATAGGGCTGGTTAGATGCCTCAGCAGATAAGAGTACTGACTGCTTTTCTGAAGGTCATGAGTTCAAATCCCAGCAACCACAGGGTGGCTCACAGCCACCCGTAATGAAATCTGATCGGACTCCCTCTTCTGATGTTCTGAAGACAGTTACAGTGTACTCATTTATAATAATAAATAAATCTAAAAAAAAAAGAAAACAAAACAAAAAGTATTTTTTAAAAAAGTAATAATTATATTGATGCCTTGCTTTGGGATACTAAATGTTTTAATTTTGTATATCAATTTCCAAAATTATCTTAAAAATTTTGCTTCATTCCTGGATGAGTTGATTACAGAGGGATATTATCACTGTTTTGAGAAAATTAGAAGCAAAGCATTTACATTGTGCCTTTCCCCCACTTCTTATATTTGCGTGTAGCATTTTTACCTTGTAAGTTTTACAATATTTCAGAGACTTCCTCAATTGGGCAATGAGCTGGCACTAGCAATTGTGTCAACCTCCTTAAGAGGTTTACTGTTCATCTCTTAAATATACTTAAATATTTAGTATTGAAAAATGATTTTGGGGAGCAGATCTGACACTCAAGAATCCCTTCAACACCCACAGACAGCTTGAATTCCAGAGGGTCTGTAACAACCTAGTTCATGGATGAGATCCTCACACCAATACCTGGACTAACTGGGACTGTCCCCCTCTGGATCAAGCGGACCTATCTGCTTTCCTGAAGACACATCTTCCTTCCAGGACTACAGCTCTGCCTGGGGTAAATCTGGTGCTGCAGACATCCCCCCACACCCAGAAAGAGCTTGAATCCCAGGAAGTCCCTCAGAAGCAGGCTCACAGACTCACAGATGCTCTAGAACCCTTCCCACACCCAGAGAGAGCCTAACTCAAGGAAGTCTGTCATAACCAGGCTCCCGGGAGGGAGAGCCTCTAGTAGTCAGAGATAGAAAGACATGTTGAGTGAGGTAAGCCAATCACAAAAGAACAAATACGGTATGCACTCTCTGATAAATGGTTATT
>NW_022196900.1:33319795-33380419 GCF_008632895.1 Mastomys coucha | reverse complement strand
AGGGGAAACTGGGAAAGGAGAAATTCGCATGTAAATAAAGAAAATATCTAAAATAAAAAAAAAAATTTCCAAAGAAGTTATTCAATTCTGTATTTACTTTGGATAATTAACATGCATCTAAATAAAATATATGATTTATATTTACTTAATCAGGAATCCTTGGAGAAAGGAGCGTGTGTATAAAGGCATACAAAGGAGTTCACATGTTTATGCTTTTCATGATGTGTATATCTGTTAATCTACATTCACTTTTAGATCCATTACCATTCTGGATGTTTAAATCATTCTTCCAAGTGGATACATAGAAATACAGTATATACACATTTATGTACTTGTGGATAATGATAAAGCAGCCTCTCAATAATCATATTTTAGAGTAAGTCTTCTAATGTAGTTAATGTTTTACAAAACTCTTTTGATCAATAAATCAAATATCTCAGTGGTTATGCTTTACCTTAGTTACAAGCAGGAAACTTTTAGGAAGTTAGATTTTATTAGTTAACTTAAAAAAGAATAAATACCAGATTAAATAAAATTACTTCTGTAAGTTTACTAATGTGCATAAATCAGAGAGAATATTTCACATCGAGAAAAATGGCACATTTGAATATATTTCAATCTTTTCTGGGTATGAAATAACAACCTTTAATGTATGCTGACCATCTCAAGGTTAGATTCCAAAGTAAACTGGCTGGAAATTACTTCAGTGATTTGGCTCTAAAGAAAACTAAGGGTGGTTGCTTGGAAAATTGCAGACACCATGATCATTTTCTCTAATGTGTCTGGAGTATCTGAAATTGATTGTAAATTTCTAACCTACAAAGCTTTTGGGTGTAGTGATTATGAAAACCACATCTAAAACATTCTTTCAAGTGTGGTGATAAGGTATCTTGTCTCTGGAAAAGATTTGGCATAAAATAAAGGTCTTCTACCTTCTAAATTCCTAGGTAATAGAGAAGTATTGATTCAGTTTCGCTTGTCATTATTTCTTTGTGGATATCATAAATATATAGAAATATGCAAACACCTGGGCCTATAGAAGTTACTTAAAGTAAATTATTTTACACATGTAAAGTTTTTCTCTTTTGTTTTGCTCAGAAATGTCTTTATATTCTACATATATAATTTAAAAATTTTAGTACTTTGAGAAACATTCCTGCCCCTCCATCTCTTCCTCTAATTCATCCCTCCCTTTCGGAAATTTATGATCTCTTTTCACATTATATTTGTTACAAATATGTATATGTTCACATATTTGTATATATGTATGTACATATGTATATGTAAGTAACTGAATGAGTCCTCTCATTTGAGATTTGTTTGTGCATGTGTCCAGGACTATCTCTTGGGATTAAACAACAGATATGGGAACTTGTCCCCAGAGGCAGCTGGTTCTTCCTCATGCAGCAGCCATTGATCACCTATAGGTTTTCATCTAGAGATGGGCTGCTGCATGGAATATATCCCTTAGCCCATCAGCATGTCACTAATGTTGTCATTATACTAGTCTTGTTCATGCAACCATTTTGTTGAGAGTTCATGTGTGCAGCTTCCCTGTCATGTCTAGAGAATACAATATATGCACAGCTATTCTTGGCTTTTGTAACTTACCACCTTTTATTTTCCTGAGGGTTACATTTGTGGTTATGTTGTTTATGGATCAGTTGGGGTTGAATACCTCATACTGACACCAAAAATGTTCTCTGTATTTTGACCAGTTATGTATCTCTATATAGCCTCTATTTGTTTCAAGAAGTATTTTTTGGCCGGGCGGTGGTGGCACATGTCTTTAATCCCAGTACTTGGGAGGCAGAGGCAGGTGGATTTCTGAGTTCGAGACCAGCCTGGTCTACAGAGTGAGTTCCAGGACAGCCAGAGCTACACAGAGAAACCCTATCTCGAAAAAACAAACAAACAAACAAACAAAAGAAGTATTTTTGGTGAGGGGTAAGAGTTACATTTATCTATAAGTATAAAGATAGGTGTATAAAAAGCTATAGTTCAGAAACTATACTGATTTAGGAAACTAACAATAGAATATATCTTACAGTTGACATTATTTTTACTAATATGCCCTAAATTTGTGGAAATATGCTAGTAAGTTTTAGTTTTCTTTTCATTTCCATTCTTAAAATTCACACTATCCATGACTGCATTTTTGATTCTTAATGTACAGCATATTGTAGTAGTCTAGAATTTAGTCTCTAGAGTAAACAATTGTTACCCAAGTTATTGCTTCACTACTAAAAAGTTGTTGATCTTAGGCAATTTATTTAATTGTTATATAGTCTTTACATTTCTCATCAACAAGAAACAACTCATGATGTGAACTTATGGCATTATAAGGGTTCTAAAACTTCTGTGGCCTATTAGAAATTTGGAATACATGACTATTAGTAATCATAATTACCAGGGCTGACCACTGTGTTGCCAGATGATGGTGATAGCAATGTATTTGGAAATTTTGCTTAGTTTCTGGATCACCTTGTAAAGATATCTTTCAGCCAGGTGCAAACTTCATGGACTGACTCTTACTGAACTGGTTAGTAATGACTTTGGTTCCCTACATTTACAATACCCACTAGCTCTTCCCAAAGTTCTCACAGATGTTTTTCTGAATCAACTTTCTCATGGCCTTTAGTTCATGTCCTCCATTTATGGTGTCACTGTCCCCATGAGATGACAGCTTTGTCATCCTTCATCAGTGTTTGTTTCTGCTATTGGTACTTTGGAGAGGCAAACTGCATTTATTTGCTTGATTTCTCTATTCCATGAAGGTGACAAATTGTTTTCTTCATTCTGAACATTATCTATACTGTAATCGGTAAAAATTTGTTTAATTATTTTTGCACATATTCCTATGCCCAAGTATATTTCATTCTTGAGGGTGTCTCTATCAGTTCCCTTAGAACTGAAATTGTAGTCATATTGAGCCATTGTGTAATTTGGGGACCAAACATTGATCCTTTGAAAGAGCAGAATCCGGATTCTTGTGACCCTAAAAGTCACAACCAAATTACATACATGGGGTGGACCTAGGCTTCCCCACACGTATGTACCAGATGTGCAGCTTCTTTAAGAAGGCCCCAAACAACTGAAGTGGGAAATATCCCAAAAGCTGTTGCCTATTCATGGCATATGTTCTTCTAGCTGGGCTGCCTTGTTTGGCCTCAGTGGGAAAGGATACATCTAGATTCACAGACTTGATGTAGATATCCAGGGAACCCACACACAATCATAGGAGGAGGAGTGGGTGTGGGAGATGGGGGGAGGATTGTGGGAGAGAATGACTAGGAAAGGGGCAGTGAAAAGGATGAAAAGTAAATAAGTAAAATAAATGAATAGTGCACTTTACCACTGAGTTACACATTTGCCTAGACTTTTAAAATTCATAAGGGATTTATTTGTAGAGTAAGAATAATAGAAGATAACTATTCTGGAAAGTTCAAGGTTATCATCATTCTAAGCTTTAACTTTTTTCTACTTATCATAGACTAGTGGTAGAAATCATTAATAATGCTGAGCTAGAATCAAGGCTCAAAATTATCCTATATTTTCTCAGGTATGGATAAAATATGGAAGTAGAAAGGAGGTGTTATGATAAAACAAATGTTGGCTAGAGAGCAATAATACCTTTTGTATCTCATTAATTTGTAGTAATAATTTTTACTGGATTGGAGTAGCTCTTGGTTGAACAAATAATAATGGGAGATAAGACACATGCCAAAGTAGAAAGAAGATGCTGTCAGTGCTAGTTTTATATTTGGGGGCAGAATTTCTTAAAGGGTTTAGCTATGGGAGATAAGACATAGGTAAAGGTAGAAAGAAGATGTTGTCAGTGTTAGTTTTATATTTGGGGGCGGAGTTTCTTAAAGGGTTTAGCTATGGGAGGTAAGACATAGGTAAAGGTAGAAAGAAGATGCTGTCAGTGTTAGTTTTACATTTGATGGGGGCATATTCTAAATGCTTCTTGGCTTTTTCCAAATTAAACTTGGTTTCTGATTTTATATGATCTTTAAAATCAATTTGGAATATGATAATGTTGAAATTTCTTATATCCTGTTGAGGCCATAATGTAGAATCACACTTCAGCTCACACAGGTGGGAATTTGGCTGTACTGGAGTGACATTCTCCTTACTATGAGGTATCAAGAAAAGGCAGAGTTTGTACATGAGAGTCACATTCACAATCAATATAGATATACAAAACTATGAGATTATTGATAGTCCAAAAACCTACAAATCACCTCCATGTTTTTCTTTGTTTCTTTTTTGTTTTGGATTCTAAGCTATAATTCTGATTCCTGAGAAGAAAATCATGTCTTCTGCCATTTTGATTTATGCTCTATCTTCAACTGAAAAACTATTATCAATAGCCCAGGCACTCTAGTGAATGAACATTGTATAAATTTCCTTTCTGTTTTTTAAAAAAAATAATGCTTCTCTATTTTCATTATTAATACTCATCATTCTATCCAAAATATAGTCTGTCTATACTTCAGTATTATAGTACTGACCAGTACCAACCAATATGGAATCTGTAGACGCAAGCTTTAGGAAGCTACAAACAGAAGAGTAGGAATTCCATGAGTGATATAACCTGGGTCAATTTCCTCCTCCATGAAGCAGACCAGATTGTGTAAATGTCTTCTGACTCATGCATGTTTTCCTTAAGGAAAATGTGTGTTCTCTAGGAGGTTCTGTTCTTAAAAGTAGAAATTACTGAAGGAAAATATTCGTGCTGGAAAGCAAGTGAGCTTCCCAGGCTACTCGGAACTTCCAGGTGGACCAGGCTTCCTTCCTTCTCTGGAAGCTGCTGCAAGAGAAATTAGTTAAAACTCTCTAAACTATTTTTTCAAGTATGATAGATTTCATTGTAATCACTACAGTCAAAGTTGATAGACACTTGGGTGTTTTTCTTTTCTGCTTTTATATTTTTGCTTTGTTAATTGATAAAATCCAAATTCTTGATCAGTTTGGCAGCAGGAAATGATTAGGCTATGGTGTTAGCAAGGTTTTGACTGAAAAGCTATCTTATAACAAGGAGGATTTCCTTGGTTTCTCTTTTTAGAATTTCAGTGTATGATATCTTGGACTTATTAATTCACTCCTCTAGTTTCCTAGAACAACATTGTAGGGAACATTTAGCAGAACACTGCTCAACTAACTCATCCAGGATGGAGATGGAGTAGAAAGAAAGGAACTGAGGTCCCAATAACTTTATTGAGGAATGCCCAATGGTGGAAATTTTTTCTTAGGCTCTTCCTCCAAACTGTTCTCTGACAGAAAAGCAAACAAACCTGTGGGACATAACTGGTTTAGTTCATTCCGAGATACAAACTATGTCAGCTTCCCATAAGAAACAGGCAGGAATCTTAAAGCCTATATAAACTTTTAACCATGTTTCTGAAGTTCATCTAAAAGAGTGGTTTCCAGTCAGAAAAAAATAGCCATTCACATTCAGAATTTTGATTCAGTGGCCCAGGTACACGATGACCATAAATGCTTCTTTTTTAAGCCTGAAAATGATTCCATTTAGAACTGGGCCTAAAAAATATTCTTCTGGGTAGTTCTATTTGGAAATGTATGTATTATCCAGTTACCATGTGAGGGTAACTACTATTTTTCAGTTCAACTGAGGTTGTAATTTTTATGCGCTTGTTTCAAGATTCAAGTGTTAAAACAGACAGTATGATGGTATTCACAATGTGTTTTTAAAGTGAATAGCCATGAAGGATTTACCTTTTGGGGTAGAAAACAAAACTTATAAAAGGCAGTTACAAAGTTTTTGGTTAATTTGTTCTTTTGTTCTTCTGGTTCATGTGAAGACAGCAAGAAGACATTTGGCATCTTGATCTTAGAGGTCAGAGCCTCCTAAACTGTGAGGGGGGGTGGAGAGCAGAGGATAGATCTCTGTTTCCTTAAATTACCCAGAACATGATCTTTTGTTATTGTAATAGAAACTGACTGAGTCTATAGTAGCTAAGAGGTAAAAAAAATCACCAAACGAGGACTGACTGTATGTACATAAGGTAAGATATGATATACACTAAAAATTTTGGCAGTGGGAGAGTTGTAAAAGGGAAATGCATGGGCACAAGGAGTGATGATCAACATTTTCTTTCCCGACAAGCTAAGGTATATACTTCTTTTCATGTTTATCTCTTTTTAAGGCAGATCTTCAGAGTAATCTTGCCACTAGTTTAAACACACTATACTGCTGTCAGTCTGGACGCTGCCTAATTTCTTTCATGCTATTTCTTAGTTGTGCACTCCCCATAAAAAGGGGCAGTAGATAAGGTAATTTTCTCAATGGTGGAAAGTTTAGTATTATCTCAAGAAATGTCTATCACATCAGAAGCCAAACATTCATGATTAATGTAGACCTTCTGGTCATTACCAAGGACATGTTGAAAAGTAAGTTGCAGTTTAAAAGGTGTTGACTATCCAATAATCAAAATATATATTCTATTACGAATAAAACACTCAACAAATTATATACAACAACAGCAGAGGTTGTCCACAGAAGCCAGTTCTTGTAAATTATCTAACCATGTTGAGTCAGATGGCTGCATAATTACAAAAATATTGTTTCATAAAAATCAGAAGCCCTGGTTTCCTGACAATAGTTAATTTCTCTATTTATAAAACATCTTCACCCTCAGTTTATGGGAATGCTAAAAGGAAATTTAGATTATAAACACAGTACATTTTATACCAAGTCAACATTGTATATAACCAAGGCAAATGTGGTCCTTAGATCTGTCAGTTCCTGGTCAGATCGTGTAACAAGAAGCAGAAACAGAGGCAATTGTATTGAGAGATATACAGATATAGATTTAAGGAGGTCCCTTTAATTATCCCAAATGCCTCTACTTCATCATAGGATTTTTATTTTAGAAAGGTAGAGACTGTCTCTTTTTAAAGCAATTATCATAATTACTGATAATAATTTGCAAGGCTCATGGATAAATTATCACATTAACTAATTGGCAGGTGGTTATTACACTTGTTGAGACACTTATGAAGTCAGCAGAAGTTCATAAATTGGAGAATTTATGAAGCTGAAAGTCCTACATTTAAGCTTCTTGTACTGATTGGAATCTAATGGCAAGTGAGGACCATTCATAGTTAAAGCCATTCACATTTCTAGGAGCTAAACAAATGGGGAATTAGTGCCAACAGAACTCAGAAATAAGACAGCTCATTCTTTTCTCTGCCCACACTATTTCTGGTGACTCTTTTTAATAAAATGAGTACATATTTAAATTCAGAAATGTTTTTATTCCACTAGATATTTACACCAAATTTTCCACTATTCAAATCCTCATGCTCAAATAATTTTCATTAAGTATAACGTATGGATGTTATAACAAGACTCTATATAAAACATAAATTGGCAGTCGCCAATACAAATGCCATGTACAGAAGCAAACTGGCAAAATAAAAGTTTTCAATGATGAGAAACATAGAAGTGTCAGACAAGAAACTTCACTAGTTAGTGACAAATAGCTCTGAAAAATTAAAAATAAATTTCTCCTTATATCTCTAGACTTGGCATAGCCATGTTTTAAGATCATGCTCTTTGTAAACTACATTTAGCCATTGTTTTTACTAAACATCTTGAAAAAAAATTATTGAACTTTCAATGTGTATAAGCTTTAGAGCTCAGATCATTTTTCCCCTGTGGTGTGGAATAAGTCTTTGTGGATATTGATCATATAAATCCTTGAAAAGGAACTGCTAACTGAATTAAAACATCTGCTTCATAATTATTTCAAACTCTCTTACTTAATTTAATTATCATATCTATTCTTCTAGACATTAATTAACTCATGAATGCCTACATTTATAAAATGACCATTTTCTTTGCTGTAAAATTGCATCTCAGAAAATCATTTGCTCATTGCTTTCTAAACAAACTCATAATCTGGCTGATGGGAGTATGTTTCAAAAGTCATATTTTGAACAATGCTGTAACTTGAAAATCACTAGCTCCAACCAGTTATATGGATGAAGTGTTCCATCCAAAACATTTTGTATTAATAAACTAAATATGCTCCCTTCCAAATTAAAGTTAACCAAGTTGAACAAAATTCAGAACCATTCTTATCAATAGCTTTATCAAAATAAAAGTTTTCTGCTATGTTCATAGCTGCCTTATTTGTGATAGCCTGAAGCTGGAAACAACCCAGATGTACCTCAACTGAAGAATAGATACAGAAAATGTGGTTCATTTACACAAAGGAATACTATTCGGGTATTAAGAATAAAGACATCATGAGTTTTGCAGGCAAATGGAAGGAACTAGAAAATATTATCCTGTGTGAGGTAACAGACTCAGAAGGACATGCATGTTATATGCTCACTAATAAGTGTATATTAGCCAAAAAAAGTACAAAATAGCCAGGATTCAATCCACACATCTCAAGAAGGTTAATGAGCCAAAGGGCCCCAAATGAGGACATCTCAATTCCACTTGGGAGGAGAAGAAAGCAATCATGGGGGGGGGGGAGGAAAGGAGGGAGGGATCTGGGTGGGAAACGGGCCAAAGAGGTGAAGGGAAAAATAATCAAGTATCGGGTGGGGGTAATAGGAATGTAGCCCTGAGGTCAAGCAGAATGAATAGAAACAGGCAACCTCAGGAGGTAGGAGGTAAGCAAACCCTCCAGAATGTACCACAGACCTGGGAGGTGAGAAACTCTCATGACTAAAAGGGAAAGACCTTAGATGATATGCCCAACAATGGGGAGAGGGAACTTGTAGAAAGCACCTCCAGTAGAAAGACAGGGCATACAGTGGAGGGATGGGATCACCATCCCAAGTCAAAAACTCTGACTTAGAATTGTTCCTGTCTGAAAGAACTGCAGAAAGAAAAATGGAGACAAGCCTGGAAAAAAAAGAGGTCCAATGACAGGCTCAAATTTGGATCTAGCTCAAGGAGAGGCCCCAAGGCCTCAGTTACTGATGGTATAGTGTGCTCAAAAAAGGGAGCCTATTATGATTGACCTCTGAAAGACCCAACAAGCTGCTTAAAGAGTCAGATGTAGTTATTTACACCCAACCAATGGATAGAAGCAGCTGACCCCTATAGTTGAATTAGGGAAAAGCTGGAATAAGCTGAGGAGGAGGGCGACTCTATAGGAAGACTAGCAGTCTCAACTAACCTGGACCCCTAAGATCTCTCAGACACTAAGTCAGTAACCAGACAGCATTCACCATTCCATTTCCCAGAAAACTCTAGATTGTTTTCATGTTGACAAAAAAAAAAATCAGGATACCACTTTTCTTTATGTTTTTCTCTGTATCTATTTTTTAACAATAAATCTGTTTTTGAAAACAATTTATTCTGCAATAATATTCAAAGTAATTTGTACTTTTTAATCATTCTTTCTTAATGTAATATTATTTAGTTTTGCAAAATTAGTTGGTTTTTATCATTTTGTATATATATATATATATATATATATATATATATACATATGTATACACACACACACACACACACACACACACACACACACATGGATATAGCTTGGCTCTATTTTTTCCAAATTTCATCTCCTGCTGTATTTTTAATTAGATATTTTCTTTATTTACATTTCAATGATATACCCTTTCCTGGTTTCTCCTCTGAAAAAAACCCCTATCCCCTCCCCACTCCCTCTGTTCATCAACACACCCTCTCCTGCTTCCTGGCCCTGGCATTCCCCTACACTGGAGCATAGAGCCTTCACAGGAGCAAGCACCTCTTCTCCCATTAATGACCGACTTGGCCATCCTCTGCTACATATGCAGCTGGAGCCATGAGTCTTACTATGTGTACTCTTTAACTGGTGGTTTAGTCCCTGGGAGCTCTGAGGGTACTAGTTAGTTCATATTGTTGTTCCTCCTACAGGGCTGCAAACCTTTCATCTCCTTGGGTCCTTTCTCTAGCTCCATCATTGGGACCCTGTGCTCAGTCCAAAGGATGACTGTGAGCCTCTGCTTCTGTATTAGTCAGGCACTGGCAGAGCCTCTCAGAAGACATCTGATCAGGCTTCTGTCAGCCAGCACTTGCTGGCATCCACAATAGTTGCTGGGCTTGGCGATTGAATATGGAAAGGATTCCAGGTAGGGCAGTCTCTGGATTGTCCTTTCTTCATTCTCTGCTCCACACTTTTTCTCTGTAACTCCTTCCATGGGTATTTTGTTCCCCATTCTAAGAAGGATCTAAGTATCCAGACTTTGGTTTTCCTTCTTCTTGAGTTTCTTGTGGTTTGTGGATTGTATCTTGGGTATTCTGAGCTTCTGGGCTAATATCCACTTATCAGTGAGTGCATACCATGAATGTTCTTTTGCAACTGGGTTACCTTACTCAGGATGATATTCTCCAGAACTAATCATTTCCCTAAGAATTTCATGAATTCATTGATTTTAATTGCTAACTCCATTGTGTAAATATACCACATATTCTGTATCCACTCCTCTGTTGAAGGTCATCTGGGTTCTTTCAAGCTTCTAGCTATTATAAATAAGGCTGCTATGAACATAGTGGACCATGTGTTCTTATTACATGTTGGAACATCTTCTGGGTATATGCCCAGAAGTGGTATAGCTGGGCCATCAGTTAGTAATATGTCCAATTTCCTAGGGAACTGCCAAACTGATTTCCAGAGTAGTTGTGCCAGCTGGCAATCACATCAGCAATGAAAGAGTATTCCTCTTTCTCCACATCTTCACCAGCATCTGCTGTCACCTGGATTTTTGATCTTAGCCATTCTGACTGGTGTGAGGTGGAGTCTCAGTGTTGTTTGAATTTGCATTTCCCTGATGACTAAGGATGTTGAACACTTCTTTAGGTGCTTCTCAACCATTCAGTATTCCTCAGTTGAGAATTCTCTGTTTAGCTCTGTACCCCATTTTTAAATAGGATTATTTGGTTCTCTGGAATCTAACTTCTTCAGTTCTTTGTATATATTGGATATTAACCCTCTATCAGATATAGGATTGGTAAAGATCTTTTCCCAATCTGTTGGTTGCCATTTTGTCCTATTGACAGTGTCTTTTGCCTTACAGAAGCTTTGCAATTTTTATGAGGTTCCATTTGACAATTTTTGACCTTAGAGCATAAGCTATTGGTGTTCTCTTCAGGAAAATTTCCCTTGTCCCCCTGTGCTCTAGGCTCTTCCCCACTTTCTTTTCTATTAATTTCAGTGTATCTGTTTTTATGTGGAGGTCCTTGATTCACTTGGACTGGAGCTTAGTATGAGGAGATAAGAATGGATCAATTTGCATTCTTCTGCATGCTGACCACCAGTTGAGCCAGCACCATTTGTTGAAAATGCTGTATTTTTTTCCATTAGATGGCTTTAGGACTTTGTCAAAGATCAAGTGACCATAGGTGTGTGGGTTCATTTCTGGGGCTTCAATTCTTTTCCATTGATCCACCTGCCTGTTGTTGTACCAATACCATGCAGTTTTTATGACAATTTCTCTGTAGTACAGCTTAAGGTCAGGGATGGTCATTTCATCAGAAGTTCTTTTATTGATGAGAATAGTTTTTGATATCATTTTTTTTTATTCCAGATGAATTTGCAAATTGCTCTTTCTAATTTTATAAAGAATTGAGTTGGAATTTTGATGGGGATTGCATTGAATTTGTAGATTGCTTTTGGCAAGATGGCCATTTGTATTATATTAATCCTGCCAATCCATGAGTATTGGAAATCTTTTCATCTTCTGAAATCTTCTTCAATATCTTTCTTCAGAGACTTGAAGTTCTTGTCATACAGATCTTTCACTTGCTTAGTTAGAATCACACCAATGTATTTTATATTACTTGTGACTATTGTGAAGGGTGTTGTTCCCTTAGTTTCTTTCTCTGCCTGTTTATCCTTTGTGTAGAGGAAGGACTCTGATCTGCTTGAGTTAATTTTATATCCAGATACTTTGCTGAAGTTGTTTATCAGGATTAGGAGTTCTCTGGTGGAATTTTTTGGGTCACTTTAGTGTACTATCATATCATCAGCAAATAGTGATAATTTGACTTCTTCCTTTCTAATTTGTGTCCCTTCGATCTCCTTTGGTTGTCTAATTGCTCTGTCTAGGATTCAAGTATAATATTGAATAGGTAGAGAGAGAGCAGGTAGCCTTGTCTAGTCCCTGATTTTAGTGGGATTACTTCAAGTTTCTCTCCATTTAGTTTGATGTTGGCTACTGGTTTGCTGCATATTGCTTTTACTATGTTTAAGTATGGGTCTTCAATTCCTGATTTTTCCAAGAATTTTATCATGATGAGATGTTGCATTTTATCAAATGCTTTCTCAGCATCTAATGAGATGAATATATGAATTTTTTTCTTTGAGTTTGTTTATATAGTGGATTGCATTGATGGATTTCTGTATATTGAACAACTATCCCTGCATCCCTGGCATGAAGCCAACTTGATCATAATGGATGATTGTTTTGATGTGTTCTTAGATTTGGTTTGCAAGAATTTTAATGAGTATTTTTGCATTGATATTCACAAGGTAAATTTGTCTGAAGTTTTTTTGTTTGTTTGTTTGTTTGTTTGGTCTTCGTATGGCTTAGGTATCAGAGTAATTGTGGTTTCATAGGCCAAATTGGGTAGAGTAAGTTCTGTTTCTATTTTGTGGAATAGTTTGAGGAGTAATGGTATTAGGTCTTCTTTGAAGGTCTGATAAAACTCTGCACTAAACCCATCTGGTCCTGGGATTTTTTTGGTTGTGAGACTATTAATGACTGTTTCTATTTCATTAACAGATATCAGATTGTTTAGATCTTTCATCTGATCTTGATTTAACTTTGGTACCTTGTTTCTGTCTAGAAAATTGTCCATTTCATCCAGGTCTTCCAATTTTATTGAGTATAGGCTTTTGTAGTAGGACCTGATGTTTTATTTTGTTTTTTTGGTTTTCCTCAAATTCTGTTGTTATGTCTCCCTTTTCATTTCTGATTTTGTTAATTTGATACTGTCTCTGTACCCTCTAGTTAGTCTGGCTATGGGTTTATCTATTTTGATGATTTTTCTCAAAGAACCAGTTCCTGATTTGGTTGATTCTTTGTATAGTTCTTTTTGTTTCCACTTAGTTGATTTCAGCCCAGAGTTTGATTATTTCCTGTATTCTATTCCTCTTAGGTCTTTTTCTTCTAGAGCTTTCAGATGTGGTGTCAAATTGCTGGTGTATGCTCTCTCTAGTTTCTTTTTGGAGGCACTCAGAGATATGAGTTTTCCTCTTAGGACTGCTTTCATTGTGCCCTGTAAGATTGGGTATGTTGTGGTGTCATTTTCATTAAACTCTAAAAGGACTGTAATTTCTTTCTTTATTTCTTTCTTGACCAGTTATCATTGAGTAGAGTGTTGTTAACCTTCCACATGTATGTGGGTTTTTTATTGTTTATGTTGTTATTGAGTACCAGCCTTAGTCCATGGTGATCTGATTGGCTACAAGGAATTATTTCAATCTCCTTGTATCTGTTGAGGCCAGTTTTGTGACTGATTATATGGTTAATTTTGGAGAAGGTACCATGAGGTGCTGAGAAAAAGGTATATCTTTTTGTTTTAGGATAAAATGTTCTATAGATATCTGCTACATCCATTTATTGCATAACTTCTTTTAGTTTCACTGTATCTCTGTTTAGTTTCTGTTTCCATGATCTGTCCATTGCAAAGAGTGACATTGAAGTTTCCCACTATTATTGTGTGCGATGCAATGTATGCTGTGAGCTTTAGTAAAGTTTCTTTTATGAATATAGATGCCCTTGCTTTTTGAGCATAGAGGTTCATAATTTAGAGTTCATCTTGGTAGATTTTACCTTTGATGAGTATGAATTGTCCCTCCTCACAAAAGTCGATTTTATTCAATATTAGAATGGCTACTCCAGCTTGTTTTGGGGACCATTTGCTTGGAAAATTGTTTTCCAGTCTTTTACTCTGAGGTAGTGTTTGTTTTTGTCACTGAAGTGGGTTTCCTGTATGCTACAAAATGTTGGGTCCTGTTTATGTAGCCAGTCTGTTAGTCTATGTTTTTTCATTGGTGAATTGAGTCCATTGATATAAAAAAATGAGAGGAGAAACAATTAAGAAATCACAAAGAGAGACTACTCTGGAGATAGAAAACCTAGGAACAAAGTCTGGAGCCATAGATGCAAGCATCACTAACAGAATACAAGAGATAGAAGAGAGAATCTTAGGTGCAAAAGACACCATAGAAAACATTGATATATAACAGTCAAAGGAAATGCAAAAAGCAAAAAGCTCCTAACTCAAAACTTCCAGGAAATCCAGGATACAACAAGAAGACCAAACCTAAGGATAATAGATATAGAAGAGAGTGAAGACTTCTAACTTAAAGGGCCAGTAAATATCTTCAACAAAATTATATTAGAATACTTTCCTAGCCTATTGAAAGAGATGCCCATGAACATACAGGAAGCCTACAGAACTCCAAATAGTTTGCCCAGAAAAGAAATTTCTCCTGTCACATAATAGTCAAAACACCAAGTACACACACACACACACACACACACACACACACACACACACAAGAATATTAAAAACAGTGAGGGAAAATAGTCACGTAACATATAAAGGCAGACCTATCAGAATTACCCCAGACTTCTCACAAGAGACTATGAAAGCCAAAAGATCCTGGACTCATATCATACAGACCCTAAGAGAACACAAGCGCCAGCCCAGGCTACTATACCCAGCAAAACTCTCAATTTCCATAGATGGAGAAACAAAGGAATTCCATAACAAAATCAAATTTATACAATATCTTTCCACAAATCAAGGCCTTCAAAGAATAATAAATGGAAAACTCCAACACAAGGCAGGAAACTACCTCCTAGAAAAAACAAGAAAGTAATCTTTCAATAAATCTAAAAGAAGATAGCCACATGAACAGAATTCCAACTCTAGCTACAAAAATAACGGAGCAACAATTACTTTTCCTTAATATCTATTAATATTAATGGATTCAATTGCCCTGTATTTTGAATCATTATTCTTTTCTACTCAGACCTCATTCACAATACTATAACCTTAATGTCAATTTCTTAGAATCAAATCTAATCAATAGCAAATGAAATATTAATCCTACCAACAAATACACTTTTCTCTAAGAATTCAGTGTTGAAAGATGATATACCCTTTTTGAAATGGTCATTGCTATTGTAGGTAAAAATTGACATATTCAGGCATTGTAATTTGCAAAAAGCATTTTTAAAAATGTTGTTCTCAAGTTATTTAAAGAAAGTAGCCAACAAAATCTGACTACAAAAATACCATTATTTTTAAAAACATATATTTTTTGTAAATCTGAAAGAATTTCTTTGAAACTGAATATAAGTTAATTTTAGTTGTATGAATTATAATTTATTTCACTATAATGAATCTTTAAAAGAATATATCTTATAAAATCCTTTTGCAATAGACTGTATTCTGTATGAAAGAGAACATATTATGGCATAAAGCCTCTTGAGTAGGGATCTGTACATATAGAAATGAAAGTGAGAAAGCCAGACTAGTCGAAAAGAAAGGTAAATGTGTGGTACATATATCCTTGCCAGTCTTCTGCATGTGTAGAAATGAACATTACACATGCATTGCTCAAAGGAGTGGATACTTGAATTGTTATATCCTAGCTGTAATCATGTGAAAACTATAGGCTTTCCCAGGAAGGAGTCATTCTTGCAGGATTGTCTTAGTCATTGTTATATTGACTTGAAGAGATCCAATGACCAAGGAGATTTTTGTAAAAACAAAGCATTTAATTGTAGCCTCACTTACAGTTTCAGGAGATTAGTCCATTTTCACATGGTGCAGTATGACAGACACATGGTAGCACATATGGTTCTGGAATAGTAACTGACAGCTAAACATAGTTCTTTAGGCAGCAGGCAGAGAGAACAAGAAGGAGGGAGAGGGAGAAGGTGAGGGAGAATATTTCAGGGCCTGGCATAGGTTCAAAGCCCATGTTCAGTGATATGTCTTCTGTAACATAACAACATATCCTAATTTTTTCTAATCATTTCACCAAATGATTATTAAGTCTCTTGGCCCATTCTCATTCAATTGATAAAAGAGAGAGAGAAAGAGAGAGAGAGAGAGAGAGAGAGAGAGAGAGAGAGAGAGAGAGAGAGAGAGAAAGAGAGAGAGATCTTTTGAAGTGGAGAGAGCTCAGAAGGGACTGGAGTATGCCCCCAAATATTAGGCAATACACCTTTCCTTAAAATGAATCTAAGCACAGCTTTGTAATATCCTCTGTTAATTACTGTGAAAAACTATACTGTGTATTCACAAGCTGTACAAAACATACAACACTGTTTTCAGTTACGGACCCTGAAAGTCATCTAGACTCAGAATCAAACTTCAGTTTCATGGAATCTTGACCTACATAGGTATGTAGACTGTGTAAATTCCATTAGGCATATTTTCTCACATAGAAGCAATGATAATAATGGACTTCAACTTAGAGTTATTATGTCTATTAAGGTCTATGGGTATATAAATAGTACAAAATCACTACTTTTTAACCACTGTTGAAGTCACATTGTATTTATGTTTATAAACTTTCATAGCATTAGCTACTACCATGACATCCAAGATGTCTTGCTTACAACATTAAATTTGAAATGATGTTTTGTATTAAAAGACTAAATTAATGACTATTTTATATGACAGCACTATTAACTTGTAAAACACTTGTGACTCTGGAGGAATATCTAAATATGTATGATGAAGATTATATCACGTATGTGTGGGGATGTTTAGGTGTCTGTCTCTTGCATTAACCATGGATGCATGTGTATGTGTATGCATGTATGTTTTAAGGCTAGCAGCCAAACTTGGGTGTCATTGTTAGTGAGTCATCCATCTTGTTTTCTGAGATAGGGTCTCTCTTTGCTTCTTTGAGGATGTTCCTCCTCCCACTCACCAACTCCCACCTCTTCCCTCTATCATCCCCCTACACTGGGATATCAAGCATGCCTCCTTTCCTCCTATTGATGTCAGATAAGGCCATCCTCTGCAACATATGTACCTGGAGTTCTAGCTTCCTCCATGTATACTCTTTGGTTGGTAGAATAGTCTCTGGGAGCTCTGGGTGGTCCAATTAGTTGATATTGTTCTTGTTATGGGGTTGCAATACCTTTCAGCTCCTTCACTCCTTCCCCTAGCTCTTCCATTGGGGTCCCTAGGCTCAGTCTAATGATTGGCTGTGAGTATCTACATCTGTATTATTCATGTGCTGGTAAACTTCTCAGGCAATAGTCATATCAGGCTCCTGTCAGCAAGTGCTTCTTAGCATAAGCAACAGTTTGGGGATTTGGTGTCTGCAAATGGGATGGATCCCTAGGTGGGGCAATCTATGGATGGACTTTGCTTCAGTCTTTAAACCATGTTTTGTCCCTGTCTTTTCCTTGGACAATAATATTTCTGGGTTAAAAATTTTGAGATGCTTGGATGGCCCCATCCAGTCAACTGGGGACAATGTCTAACCTCTGAATATGGTCTCTACAGGTTCTCTCTCTCTGCTTTGTTGGGTATTTCAGCTAATGTCATCCTGGTTGGGTCCTGTGAGCCTCTTGCTTTCCTGGCATCTGAGAATTTCTAGTGGCTATTATCACTTCCCCACCACTACCACCTCCATTCAATGTCCAGAACCTTTATATTTCTCCCCTGTCTCCTCCCATACCTGATCCTGCCCACCTTTTCCCTCCCCCTCCTTTCTCCCTCAAAGATCCCTCACTCCCTCTACTGTTTATTTTGTTCCCCCTTCTAAGTAGCACTGAAGAATCCACACTTTCCTCTTCCTAATATCCACTTATCAGTGCGTACATAACAAGTATGTTCTTTTGTGACTGGGTTACCTCACTCAGGATGATATTTTCTAGTTCCATCCATATGCCTGTGAGTTTCATGGAGTTATTGTTTTTAATAGCTGAGTAGTACTCCATTGTGTAAATGTATTACATTTTCTGCACCTATTCCTCTGTTGAAGGACATCTGGGTTGTTTCCAGCTTCTGGCTATTATAAATAAGGCTGGTATGAATACAGTGGAACATGTGTCCTTGTTACATGTTGGAGCATCTTCTGGGTATATGCCCAGGAGTGGTATAGCTGGGTCTTCAGGGCCACTTTTCTGAGGAACTGACAGACTGATTTCTCTAGTGGTTGTACCAGCTTGCAATCCCACCAATAATGGAAGAGTGTTCCTCTTTCTCCACCTCCTCACCAGAAGCTGCTGTCAACAGAGTTTTTGATCTTAGCCATTCTGACTGGTATAAGGTAGAATCTCAGGGTTGTTTTGATTTATATTTCCTTGATGACTAAGTATGTTGGCTATTTCCTTCCTTAGGTGCTTCTTGGCCATTAGAACTTCCTCAGTTGGAAATTCTTTGTTTAACTCTGTACCCCATTTTTATTATTTTATATATTTATATTTCAAATATAATCCCCCTTCCAGTTTTCCTCTCTACAAACCCTCTATCCTATCTCCCTCCCCTTGATTCTATGAGGTTGCATCCCACACACCTACTCACTTCTATCTTACCCCACTAGCATTCTTCTATTGTGGGGTATCAAGACATCACAGGGTCAAGAGCCTTCCCTATCAATGATGCCAGAAAAGGCCATCCTCTGCTACATAAGCATTTGTATCCATTGATCCCTCCATGTGTACAAATTGGTTAGTGGTTTCTTCACTGGAAGCTCTGAGGGTATCTGGTTGATTGATATTGTTTTTCTTCCTATGAGGTTGCAACCCCCTTCAGCTCCTTCTGTACTTCCCTAACTCTTCCATTGTGGTCCTTGTGCAATCATCTGTATCTGTATTGGTAAGGCTCTAGCAGAGTTTCTCAGGAGACAGCTATATAAGGCTCCTGTCAGCAAGCATTTCTTG
Organism: Mastomys coucha; assembly: GCF_008632895.1. Classification (NCBI taxonomy): domain Eukaryota; kingdom Metazoa; phylum Chordata; class Mammalia; order Rodentia; family Muridae; genus Mastomys; species Mastomys coucha. The sequence goes on along the minus strand of NW_022196900.1, from coordinate 33,361,510 downwards.
GCATCAGCAATAGTGACTGGGATTGGTGGCTGCATATGGGATGAATGCCCTGGTGTGGCAGTCTCTGCATAGCCTTTCCTTCAGTCTCTGCTTCAATCTTTGTTTCTGTATTTCTTTTAGACATGAGAAATTCTGGGTTAAAATTTTGGAGATGAGTGAGTGACCCCATGTCTCAACCAGGGGACCTTGCCTAAACTCTGAATACAGCCTCTACAGGTTCACGTTCCCCTTTGTTGAGTATTTCAGATAATGTCATACTGATTGGGAACTGGGAGCCTCTTGCTTTCCAGGCATCTGAGACTTTCTGTTGTCTACACTTATTCCCCATATCCCTTTGCTACACACCCCTTTTCAATACTGTGACCCTCTATAAATCTTCCCTGTCTCCTTCCATATCGAATCCTGGCCACCTTTTTTCTTCTCCCCACTCCTCTCCTACTTCCAAGTCCCTCCTACCCTCTACCCCTCATGATCATTTTGTTCACCCTTCAAAGTAGGACTTAAACATCCACACTTGGGTTTTCCTTCTTGAGTTTCACATGGTGTGTAAGTTGTATCATAGGTATTCTGAGCTTTTTCCTTAATATCCATTTATCATTGAATATATACCATGTGTGCTCTTTTGTCAGGTTACCTCATTCATGGTGATATTCCATCCATTTGCCTAAGAATTTCATAAATTCAATGTTTTTAATAGCTAAATAGTTCTTCATTGTGTAAATGTACCACATTTTCTGTACCCATTCCTCTGTTGAGGGACATCTGGGTTGTTTCCAGCTTCTGGCTATTATAAGTAAGGCTATTATGAACATAGTAGAGCATGTGTCCTTGTTATATGTTGTATCACTTTTTAAGTATATGCTCAGGAGTGGTATAGCTGGGATCTCAGATAGTACTATGTACAGTTTTCAGAGGAACCTCCAGACTGATTTCCAGAGTGTTTGCACCACCTTGCAATTCTACCAGCAATGGAAGAGTGTCCCTCTTTCTCCACATCTTTGCCAGAATCTGCTGCCACCTGAGTTTATGATATTAACTATTCTGACTGTTGTGAGGTGGAATCTTAGGGTTGTTTTGATCTGCATTTCCCTGATGACTAAGGATGTTGATCATTTCTTTAGGTGCTTCTCAGCCATTAGAGATTCCTCAGTTGAAAATTCTTCACTTAGCTCTGTATCCCATATTTGATAGGATTATTTGTTTCTCTGGTAAAGATCTTTACCCAATCTGGCAGTTGTCATTTTGTCCTATTGACAGAGTCCTTCGCTTTACAGAAGCTTTGTAATTTTATGAGGTGCCATTTGTTGATTCTTGGTCTTAGAGTATAAGTCATTGGTGTTCTGTTCAAGAAATTTTCCCCTGTGGAGATGTGTTCTCTTCTATTAGTTTCAGTGTATCTGTTTTTATGTGGAGGTCTTTGATCCACTTGGACTTGAACTTTCTACAAGGAGAGAAGAACTATTTACATACTTCAATGTGCCAACCACCACTTAAGCTAGCATCATTTGTTGAGTATGCTGTCTTTTGTCCACTGTATAGTTTTGGTTTCTTTGTCAAAGTTCAAGTGAACATAAGTGTGTGGGTTCATTTCTGGGTTCTCAATTCTGTTCCATTTGTTGTGATCATAAAAAGAGAAAGAGCTATAAGAATATGTTCTGGCGAGGTATAGGGGAACTGGTGCCTAGGCATGCCCATGCCGAGGCATCCTTTCCTCCTGAGGGACCAGACACCACTGGTATAGTATAGAATAGAGCTTATTTAGGACAAGGGGAGGGGAGTTAAGAGGGTAACAGAGGTAGAGAAAGGCCTAGAGAAGGAGAGAATAGAGAAGTAGGGGCTGGCCATGACCAAGTGGAGAGAGGTGGGGAAGGGGATGGGGAGAGAAGAGGAATAAAGAGGCGAGAGGCAAGGGAGAGAAGCAGGAGTAAGAGAGAGATGAGGGGGCAAGCAGCCCCTTTTATAGGGCCAGGCCTTCATGGCCATTGTCAGGTAACTGTTGGGAGGAGCATACCTGGTTGCTGCTAGGTAACTGTGGGGGTGGATTTTATACAGAATACCAACACCATTGATCTATCTGTCTCTTTACCAATACCATCCAGTTTTATCATTATTGCTCTGTAGTAGAGCTTGAGGGCAGGAATGGTGATTCCCCAGAAGTGCTTTTATTATTTAGAATAGTTTTCGCTATCCTGGGTTTGTTGTTGTTGTTGTTGTTCCAAATGAATTTGAGAATTGCTCTTTCTATCTCTGTGAAGAACTGAGTTGGAATTTTGATAGGGATTGCACTGAATATGTAGATTGCTTTTGGTAAGATAGCAATTTTTACTATGTAATTCTTGTAGGTACATCAGCACTGGAGATGTTTACATTTCATAAGGCCTTCAATTTCTTTCTTCAGAGATTGAAGTTCTTGCCATATAAATCTTTCACTTGCTTGGTTAGAGTCACCCCAAGGTACTGTATATTGTTTGTGACTATTGTGAATGGTGTCGTTTTCCTAATTTTTTTTCTCTGCCTGTTTATCCTATGAGTAGAGGAAAGTTAATAATTTGAGTTTTATATCCAGCCACATTGTTGAAGTTGTTTATCAGCTCTAGGTGTTTGTTTGTGGAATTTAGGGGGTCCCTTAGGTATACTACCATACCATCTGCAAATAATGATACCTTGACTTCTTCCTTTCCAATTTGTATCCCATTGACCTCTTTTTGTTGTCAAATTGCTCTGGGTAGAACTTTGAGTACTATAATGCATAGATAGGGAGAGAGTCGGCAGCATGTGGTCCCTGATTTCAGTGAGATTGCTTCAAGTCTCTCTCTATTTAGTTTAATGTTGGCTATTGGTTTGCTGTAATTACTTTTATTATATTTAGGTATGGAACTTGAATTCCTTATCTTTCAAAGACTTTAACATGAAGGGGTGTTGTATTTTGTCAAATGCTTTTTCAGAAGTTCAGAGGGTCAGGAAATTGAAAGGAGGTGTGAAGCAGTGGCAGATGGGCATCTGGGAGTAGCCACTAGAAAAGTCCCAGATGCCAGGAAAACAAGAGATTCCCAGGACCCGAAAGGGATGACATTAGCTGAATTAACCAGCAAAGGGGAGAGAGAACCTGTAGAGACCATATCCAGAGGTTAGACATTGTCCCCTGGTTGAGGGATGGGGTCACCCATCTCTCTCAAAAATATTATCACAGAATTGTTCCTATCTAAAGGAAACACAGGGACAAATAGTGGAGCAGAAACTGAAGGAAAGGCCATCCAGATAATGCCCCACCTACAGATCCATCCCATCTGCATACACCAAAGCCAGACACTATTGCTGGTGCCAAGAAGTCCTTGCTGACAGGAGCTGGGTATGGCTAGCCCCTGAGAGTCTCTGTCATAGCCTGACTAATACAGATGCGGATGCTCACAGGCAGCCATTGGACTGAGCAGAGAGTCCCTAATGGAGGAGTTAGAGAAAGGTCTAAAGGACCTGAAGGGGTTTGCAACCCCATAGGAAGAACAACAATATCAATCAACTGAGTCCTCCAAGGCTCCCAGGGACTAAACCACCAACCAAAGGGTGTACATGGAGGGACCCATTGCTTTAGCTGCTTATGTACCAGAGGATTGCCTTATCTAGCATCAATGGGAAAAAAGACCCTTGGTCATGTGGAGACTCATTATGATACCCCAATGTATCAGAATGCTAGGGTGGTGAGGTGGGAGTGGGTAGTTGGGTGGGGTAGCTCCCTCATAGAAACAGGGGAAAGTGGAGGTGGTATAGGGGTTTTTGGAGGGAAAACAGGAAAGGGATATAGCATTTGAAATGTATATAAATAAAATAACCAATAATAAATAAATGAATAAATGGAAAAAACTCAACATAAAACCAGAAACATTGCATCTGATATAGGAGAGAGTGGGGAATAACCTTGAACACATTGACACAAAAATCTACTTTCTGATGAGAACCAGAGGCACTAAGATCAACAATTTATAAATAAGACCACATGAAACTGAAAAGCTTCTGAAAAACAAAGAACAGTGGCAACTAGAGAAAGCAGAAGTGTACAGAATGAAAAAAAATTATCAACACCACATCCAATATCCAAATATATAAATATTTGGCCTCATATCTAAAATATATAAAAAATGTCAAGAAACTAGATATCAAATTCCAAATATTCCAATTAAAAATGGGGTACAGTTCTAAACTGAGAATTCTCAGTAGAGAAATTTCAAATGGCTATGAAACCATTAAACAAATGTACAATATTTATCCTTAGCCATCAGGGAAATGAAAATCAAAACTACATTGAGAGTCTATTTTATACCTTAAGATCAATAACTAAAGAGACAATTCATGCTGTTAAGGATATAGACCAAGAGGAACCATTGCAGATTAGAATATAAATTTACGGAGCTATTTAGGAAATCAGCATAGCATTTACTCAGGAAAGTGAAAATTGATGCACCCCAAGATCCAGCTAAACCATTTGTGGTGGTTAGAATAGATATGGCCCATATTTATCCATGCGTTTGAGTGCTTGGCCCATTGGGAGTATGTGGGCCTGAGTGCTAGAGGCTTTCCACGGAGATCTCCAGCCCAGCTTGTTGCGAGAGGCCTAGCGAAGGGAATCGAGCAAGCATGGGTGTCTTCCAGGCCGCTCTGTTTATCAGGGCTGCTCTGCACTGAGTTAGGTCGCGCTAGACCTACGAGAGGCTAACTAGCCAGTGAGGAGTGCAGTGCAGCTTCAGGCTGCCTTTCAGGAGAGCAGACCTCTTCCTAAGTGTTAGAGCTTAGGACAAAAGGCTCAGACAATGGAGCAGATCTTTTGCGTGCTTTTACTTCCCTGGATAGGATGTGTGTGTGTGTGTGTGTGTGTGTATGTATATATATATATATACATATGTATATATATATATATATATATATATATATATATATATATATATATATATATATATATATACATATATATATGTATGTATGGTAGAATAGATATATATATACATACACACACACATACACATACACATATACATATATATGTGTATATATACACACACATATATATACACACATATATACATATATATGTATATATATGGTAGGATATATATATACACATACATACATACACACATATATATGTATGTGTGTATGTATGCATATATATATATAGTTTTGCAGGTCTTTCAGAGTTCAACAGCAGTTATCTCTCATTGGTTTGGGCTGATTATCTTTATTTGCATGTAAGAGAGCTTGACCAATATCACACACCTCTCCTGCTGGGGCCATTGTGGGGGTTGGGGCTGAAACCTGTGCCAAGGTCCCAGTAGTTACAACTAACTCCTGCTGTTCCTTGTGAACAACATTGCTCATTGGGTGTTCCAGGGTTCTAGGCATGTTACTCTACTGGGCCCAGGCTGCCCGAACAGCCCCACAGGCATGGCATTAGTAGGAAGTGTGGCCTTGTTGAAGGAAGGTTGTCTCTGTGGAAGAGGGCTTTGTGTTCTCATAGATAAACTCAAACTACACGCAGTGTGGAAGATAATCTCCTGGATGCCTCCAGAAGAGTTTTGTCCTGCCTGCCTTCTGATCAAGTTGTAGAACTCTCAGCTCCTTCTCCAGAACCATGTCTGTCTCCACACTGCCAAGCTTCCCACCATGATGATAATGAACTGAACCTCTGAAATTGGAAGCCAATTGCAAATAAATGCTTTCTTTCCTAAAAGAAACCATTTAATTGTGGTTGGCTTATAGTCATGGTATTTCTTCACAGAAGTCACTAGTGCCCCGTAGTTGGGGACAGCTTCCACTTACTTCATTGAACGTGGAGAAAGTTGAGTTAGTACGGGCTTAGAGACTTTACTCTTTATTCTAGTCTCCAGTATCAAAAGGTAATATGAAGGCTGCTGAAATGGAAACCTGGATATTAATCCAGCCATAAAACTTCCAACCTGCCGTTAGTTCAGCCTGCAAGATGTTCTGAGGCAATAGTGGCACAGACATTGTGTGAGTGGCAAACTATTATCTGCTTTAAATTGAAGCTCATACCATAAGAGAATACCCTGGTCTGAAAATCCATAGATGGCTCAGCACCAGAGAATGGCTTGCCAGAGACTTTGGGCTGAACCAAACAAGAATAAACAAGAAAGCAGAAAAAAGATAGAAAGAATGAAGGAAAGAAAGGAAGAAAGAAAGAAAGAAAGAGGGAAGGAGGAAGACAGAAGAAAAGAAAGCAGAAAAATAAATCAATAAAGTGATGCCCAATGATATTCTGCTATACTCATAGATCGGTGACTTGTGCATTTGTCATTAGAGAGGCTTCAGGAAGCACAAAGGAGAGGATGCTGACAACCCACAGCCAGACATTATGCAGAGAGACAGTCTGAACTGAAGATCTCCATAAAACCCTTTCACTCAGAGCTCAAGGAATCCTCAGGAAGAAGAGGTTAAAAAAAAATTATAAGAGTCAGAGGAGATGGAGGACACCAGAAGAACAAGTATAAAACTTTTCTTAGAGAGAAACTTGCACAATTTTTACACCATATTGGTATCCAGAATGTGCAGGAAAATGCTAGCCCATTGGAGTCTTTGTAGAGGTCACATAAATTAAAAAGCAGAGAAGCTTTATACTTGAGAACACGTTATATTCTGATAAAGTCTATTGGCCAGTAAGTCTGTCTCCACAGACATCATAAATCCTGAAAAAGCAAGTGTGTGTGCACGCGCACACACACACACACACACACACACACACAAACACACACACACGCACACACACAGCTGATGGTTCTTCACAGTTTCAATTGTGATTGATAGCATTCTATTACCTTTCTGCTTATTTTAAAATTCCCTGACACAGATTGATTAAAGGCATGGGTTGCTGTGAACCTATGAGAAATTTATGGGTTCTAAAAGTGCTTTAATGCCTACCATTTAAGCACAAATCATTTTCTACTCTTACTGTTATTTTTTTTCCACAGTCTCTGTTATGCAGATAATATATGTTTAATAATGAAAAACTCATGTTGGAGACTAAAGCATCACAGTGTTAGAGAACAAAGCAACAACAGAAAAGAAATTAAACTTGTATGATCTTAACTAGTTTTTAATCTGCTTCTGGAAAACTAAAGTGATTTGTCAGCCGCTAATGCATTAATGTTGAATTCTCAGCAGCACAAGATTATATAGAGACTGCACTCAACGTGAAGCAGCTAAGCACTGGCTCTGGTCCCAAGAAGTAAAGGCATTACTTCGTTCTTTGATTTATATTGTAATGCTGTTTTTCTCTTCCCTCTAATTCCCATTACCCCTCTGTTTGCCAGCTCAGAGGTACCCCACAGGAACAGCAGTGAGGCAGGTGGAATTACTGCCTTATTGTCTATATTTATGACCCAATGTCTCTCAGTCATCTGTGTCACAGGAATAAAGTGGCCTCCAGCTATAAAACTTGACAAACAACAAAAACAAACATTAAGGTTAAAATGTCAATTTCGATGTACTTAAAAATTGTTTAAATTAACTAGACTTTACCTTACTCCCAATGGGCCAGACACATCTCAAAGCTGATAAAGGAAATTTCTGGGAGACACAAACAAGAGAAATCTGAGGACCTGTTAGTGACAAGAGAACAGAGCACTTGGGATTTAATAGGAACAAGAGGTTCTCTGCTCTTTATTCTTAGGCTCCAAGATAAACAGAATGATCCTGATAATATGTGAGAATCTTCTACTCTGGAAGTATAAAAGAGTTGGTCCTAGGATGGGAAGGATGTGGCTTGATCTATTGCTGTAAGGGAAAGGTATTGGGTCAGGAAACCAAAGACAAAGTCCTCAGCACCATGGAGACTCATTTGCTACAAAGGGCAAGGAATAAGAGAAAAGACAAGAGATAGAGGAGAAGGGAGAAGAAGAGGAGTAAGAGGGAGAAGGGATATGGATATTTGTCCCAGAGGGGAACAGAGGACTGTCTCTGGTTAGAGAGGAGTCAGACGTGGCACATAGGAAAATGGTGGTTTATAAATGTAAAGAAGGAAACCTCTGTATTAGGATGAGATGTTTAATTTTAATTGGCATGTTAATTAGGTAAACTAAATGGGGCTTTTGATTACTGCACTTCAATACTTTGATAGCTGGACCTCGGTAATCAGTCTCAAGAGGAAGAAGTGGCCAAGTAAGAAAATGGGCTTTTCTAGCTAGCTTTAAGAATATAATGTCTGCATTTTTAATTATAATTTTGCATTATTTTATTTTTTCTCTTATTTATGTGTGTTCATTTTCTTTTAACTTTTATTGATTCTTTGTTAGTTTTACATCATATACTTCAGTCCCACAAATTGCCCCATCCCCTCATATCTAAGCCCTACACTTACAACTCTCTCCTCCCCCCAAATTAAAGAACACTCATAAACAAACAAAAATAAATAAAGCAAAGCATGGAAATCATTTGATCATGGAAGATGTAGTGTGTCACAGTGTGTCCCACAGTATACCCCTGCGTGTCCACTCATCTTGACTTCCAAAAATGTTCATTGCAATGAGTCATTGTTTGGTTCAAGGTCTCTGGCTTCTTGGATGCCGTAAACTCCTCCTTTAAGGGCTCAGGGAGCTGTGCAAAAGAGACAGATTGTAATAACCAAAGTGTATAGATAACACCATGGAAACATTATTTTTGAGAGACAACAGTACTGATGCATATATGAATCCACAGAGACTGTGCAGTATTCACATTGGCTTCATAGGTTCAAGCCAGATGGGGTCCCGATACTGAAAGGGAGAAAAGGGTGCAATTTCCCATTCCTAACCAAGAAATTTTCTTTCCATTGAGGTCTTACTGGGCATTAAATCATACATAAAGGTAAGCCCCATGTTCAGCATATGATGACCAACACAAAATAAACTCTGTAATATTTTGTAGATTTTTTTGCCTCATATTGATTTGTTAGTCATTAAAATTGTTTTCCTACTGAAAAAAAAGATATAATGTCACAGTTTTTTACCAAAGTAGATGGAATAGGGACTGTCAGAGCCATGTCCATGACACTCAAGCTAGCCAGAGTCCCTTCAATTGTGGAGATAAGGAACCCTGTGGTGAGAAGTGCTGTATTTCTTGTTTTCTGAAGAAGAAATCACCTTTCTAGATTTCAGTTAAAGTTTTTGCTCTCATGAGCCTTTCTTTGTTTTTTTCTTTGTTTCTTCCTTTCTTTGTTCCTTTCTTTCTTTCTTTCTTTCTTTCTTTCTTTCTTTCTTTCTTTCTTTCTTTCTTTCTTCTGTTTTTGGATGAATTCCTGGATCTCCTTAGAGAAGTCATTTCAGAACTGCTTCCAACAGACAGAAGCTACTAAACAATAATTGAAAGGATTCTGAATTTTCAACAGAGTGGCTGAACAAAGCAAGCAATGCTTTAAGGCCTATGCTTTGATCCCCAGAGGAAGTACAATGGAATGGTCTCTGGCCTGAGAAAATATGAATAATATTAAAAGAACCATTTTAAAGAGCAGAATAGAGTAAGAAAAACACTGGAAATCAAAAAGCAAACAAAAACATGGACAACTTATTAAAGTAGTTGAGTCTTTCAAAGAATTGGAAGTACAGGTAAGTACTCATGAATTTACCCATGTGTCTTTTGACTTTGGGCTGTAAGGCACTCAGCAATTAAACTTGTATTTGATGAGGTGTCATAAAATAGGAAGGTTTTTATTGTGAATAAATCTCTCTCTCTCTCTCTCTCTCTCTCTCTCTCTCTCTCTCTCTCTCTCTCTCTCTCTCTCTCGTAGGTATCTGGAGAAGTCCAGAGAACAGAGAAAAAGAAGTGGACTGGACAGAGCCAGTGGTATCTAGGACAGAAATGAGAGAATGGGAAGAAAGTAGTTTAGTCTTCCATCTTAAACCTAGAATCTCAAGTCAGTGAGCACATAGAAATAAATTCAGCCACTTCCACTATTACCTTAAAATCCAGTCCCACTTGCAGATGTCAATTTAAATGAATTAGTAAACTCATTTAGTTATTTGGCAGTATAGCATATATCCTCATGGTATACACTTATCATGTTCCCTGTAGGAATCTGCTTAGCCTTAAGTCTGGTTATAAGCCTAAAAGCAAGTATTAGTACTGAGTGATGTCAGTATTGCTTTTCTTGGCACCTCCTTCAGGGGAAATTATGTCCCATTCAGCAGACAGTGAGGGGTTAATTCTCTCAGGCAAAGGTAGAGAAGACAGCCCTGCAATAGTGGGAGTGGGGATGTGTCTTCTGCTAAAGGTGGAGAGACTACTTCCTTAGGTGAAATGAGCATTCATATTCGAAAGACAAATGTTGTGTGGACATCCTTAGACCCACATAGTCCTTATATCTGTAAATGAACTCTTAACTGAATTATAGGCTTTTGGTGGTTAGGTAAAAGCCACCATTCCCCCCAAGGATGTGTGAAAGAGGTTTCTGTCATCTGGGAATCAACTGGGCACATCCGTGAGGAATTTTCTTAATTGGATTATATTGGGTAGGAAGACCAACCCTAAATCTGGGTCACACCCTCTGGTGGCAACCTACATAAAAGGATGGAAGAAGGTAGCTTTTGCTTTTTTCTTTTCTTGCATATTTTCTTTATTTACATTTCAAATGTTTTCTCCTTTCCAGGTCTCTCCTTTGGAAATCTTCTATCCCATCCTCTCTCCCTCTGCCTCTATGAGGGTGCTCCCCCACCCACCCACTCCCATCCTCCCACCCTGGCATCTCCTACACTGGGGCATTGACCACCCTCTGGGTGGAGGGCCTCTTCTCCCACTGATGTCCAACAAAGACGATCCTCTGCTACATATGTGGCTAGCACCATGGGTTGCTCCATGTGTATCCTTTGGTTGGTGGTCCAGTCCCCGGGAGCTCCGGGATGTCTGGCCTATTGACATTGTTGCTCCCTCCATGGGGCTGCAAACCTCCTCAGTTCCTTCAGCCATTCTTCATCTCCTCCATTGGGGATCCCCAAGCTCAGTCCAGTGGTTGGCTGTATATTTGTCAGGTTCTGGCAAAGCCTCTCAGGAGACAGCCTTATCAGGCTGCCCGAGCAGCAAGCACTTCCCAGCACCCACAATAAAGTCCCAGTATGGTGGCTGTATATAGGATGAATCTCCAGGTGAGGCAGTCTCTGGATGGCCTTTTCTTCCGTCTTTGCTCCACACTTTGTCTCTATATTTCCTCCTGTGAGATTTTGCTTTTTGCCTCCTTGTTCTCATTTTCACTGGCAAGTTCAACCATCCTGTTACTAAGTCAGTCCTTTGCTAGTACTATAACCTACTTCTTCAGAATTACAGTGAAAACTGAAGACCAGCATCTAGGTAGGAATCCTCCAAGACTTCAGAGTGGAACTTCTGGGAGAGTCTTAGACTAAACAACTAGTAGACTTTGGTTGGACCACATCTTGTAGGTCATTCTAATATACTTTGTATATATTCTAATATAACTTCATAGGTATACTGTACTAATGAGAATATCTTGCCTGGTTTTTGTTTTTGTGTGTCTGTTTGTTTATTTTGTGCCTCATACTGTTCACAGCTAGGAAAAAATTGGTAATGCCTCCTTTTTTCCCCCCCGAAGTGTTCAGTATGGCACTTTCTGGTTCCATAAAATCTAGCCCGGGGGAGGAAGCTAGGAGCTCAGTACCTGTTTGATTTCTCCTGTTCCTGTTTGTTTGGTTCAGTGACAAAAGTGTATGGTTTCTTCAGAGGAAGTGTCTTACTGTCAAGTTCTGGTGGTCAGTGAGGAGCAACGGAATTAGTCTATAATGTTTTCAGGGTCTGTGGGATCTCCTGTAACCAGATATTTGAGGTGAAATATTCTAAACCTGGGGTAGGGCTTTTGATTTAGCAACCTTTGGCTCTGTGAAAAACATTGTTCCCCATATAGATTAAGTCTATTTCAATTGTGTGTATGTGTGGGTGGGGGTTTATATGATGACATTTATAAAATAGTACGTTTCCATATGGCCTTTTCAAGCATCCTTAGTATTTCTTATACTTCCCCAGACCCATCTCCTGAACCTCCTATTTGCTTCCTTATTTAACCTTCACTCCACCCACTATTATCCTTTCCTTTTCCTATCATCTGTGTTCTACTGTCCCTCCACTTTAATCTACATAGTTTTTAAGTTTATCTTATAAAAGAAGACACAAGGTTTTTTGATTTTGTCCTTAAAAATTCTAAAATTTCTGAGCATCTGCTTTCATATTTTATTCTAACTACTTTTTTTATAAGGTAGTATTGTACGAGGCAATCAAATTAAACTAGTGGTAAACCAGATAATCCTATCAATAATTTTCTGAAAATTTTCTATACCAAATGCACCAAGGGCATAATTTTTTTTTTTAATTTTTACTTTCAAGTAACAGTAACATTTTACCTTTGGCAGCCTACTCCTTTCTTCAGTACCCACTATCTCATCCCAATCCAATATCATGAACAACATGTTTATGTAGCTGTTTCTCATTCTTGTGATCAGTATTTTAATGTAAGCTGTTGCTGTAATAAGATCATTTACAAATGGTTATAGAACTTTGTGGTCTACGGAAACAAACGTTTATTTCTTGTTGAAAGTATGGAGCTAAATAAATTGATTATTACTGGATTTTTTTCTACAAAATAGAGTAAAAGTATTCTTTAAGTTGAAATGGAGGGAAACTACATAGTAACTTCAAGCAAGATATATGAAGTAAAATAACCAAGAAAAGAAACTGAAGAAGTAAACATAAAAGCTAGAAACTTTTATTTTTGTTTCTTATATGGGAGTGCAAATGTATGCCATAATAATTATAAATATATTGTTAAGGCCTAAGTAGAATGTTAAGCTTAAATGGAATATTAAGGCCTAGGTAACTATTGCCTGGCTTGCCTGCCATTTTGTGCTGATACTAATGTCATAAGGAAACTTTTTCATATGTTGTTTCTGCTGTTACTAGGAAACTTTCTTATGCCCAAGTTGATTACATATTCTGTTATGTTCTGTGCCCTTGGACACCAATCATAATAAAAGTAAATAGAACTGCTTTGTATAGTTACCCACAATAAGCTTGGACCCTAAACAACCACCCAGCACCACTTCCTGCATCTGGGTATAAGCTTTTATGGTATTTGCTTTTATAAGCTGCTCCCAGGATTGATGCCAACATAAGAGAGACACCTGCACCAATATAAGAAGGTATTTGGTATAAGAGTTCCCTTTTGAGTAGGAGTTGTATAAAGTTACCAAGACCTCTCTGGGAACTGACATCCTATTTAGCAGAAAGAATCTTGTACGTGCATTTATGACATCCAAGTTGGCAAGTTAAAGCATGAATATTAGACAAGCCTCATCCTGGCTAACAAGTTAAGACATGAATGTTACACAAGCTAAGTCTCCTGCCACAGTTGATTTCCCCAGCCAATGGGAACAGGATAAGTGTACAACAAAGATAAGTTCTTAAGGAAGCCCCCAATCCCTAAATCTTGATTAGTGGAATAAGTTGGCACAGATAATTGTAGATCCCAGGCATAAAAAGCACTATAGGATCTTTACTCACCATCACAGTCAGCTTCCTGGTGTGACTTGTGATGATCTGTCTTGGAGTGTGACATTAAATAAACCATCTCAATTTAACTGAAATAAGCCTGGGTGGTTCGTTCAGTGATTCCCAGAGGCCAACAAATATGGGAATATGTTCTTGTCTATATAGATGCAGCTTTTGAAATGGAATGGGGAAGGAAATTGAGCTACATCAGAGAAGTTAGCATGGGCAGCTCAAGTAAAGATGAAGTCAGCTAAAAGTAGAATATTGTAAGGTCTTTTATTCTAATATTATTTTATTCCATAATTTGTTATTAGTGCTTATTTATCTGTGCCTGTGTATATGGTATGTTTGTACCCATATGTGCAATAGTGCATATAATACAATCAGGGAACAACTTTGTACAACCTATGTTTGTACAAAATATCTGCTTTCAGTCTTGGGAAATAGGTTAAAAGTGAAATGACTGCAGAAGTATACTCTATAAAAGTAGAAAATGGTGGTTTTAGAGAGTCATTATTGGTAAATTACTCAGGTATGAAGAAGTTATAAAAATTACATACATGCACATACAATAGAGTACTTGCACATATGAAGGAAACATTGAAAGAACACAGATTAAATGTTTATGTTGCTACTTTAGGCGCTTCTAGGAAGATTATTGGGGAAGTATTGGAGAAGAGTATAGTTGGTTCAACTGCTGTGAAAAACAATTTGCAGAATTCTTAAAAAGCTATATATTGTATTACTATTTGATCAAACACATTTTTTTGTTATAGACACAAAATATTTCAAAATGATTACTCAAGTATAAATGGTAAGCCTATCAAAATTCACAATAGAGGTATAAACAATCCAAATGTTTACTTATAAATGAATGGATGAACAAATTAAGGTGTATCCACACACTGAAATATTATTCAGCTATAGAAGAGGGGAATACTGATAGCGTCCATGGTACACCTGGACGTCAAGAACATTGTGCTAAGAGAAAGAAGCCAGACAAAATATGAACAGTGATTCTGTTAGTACGAACAAGCCAAGTAAGGTAAGATATAATGCAGGCTGGGGGTAGCTAAGGGTATGAACAGATCTAGAAGTTACTAATGACCATGTGGAATTTCTTCTTCAGGTAATGAGGATATTTTGAGAACTAGATGGAGCTGTGGCTGCCTCTGTTATCAATGTAATAAATGCTATAAATTAACTGAATAAGTTAGTGTCATGTAAGTTTTGGGTCACTTAAAAAGGAGTTCAAAACCAAGAAGAAAATAAGTCATTTGATGTAATCTAGCAAGTGTACTCACTCCTTGTTATTTTACTCAAAATAACTGGATAAAAACAACATTATACAGTCACAAAAGATTGTTCCTGTGGGCATTCTTTTTTACAATAAAACACATGATTTGACACTTCTGGTCTGCAATGACCCCTGAACTCACGTACACATGATTAAATTTAAAAAGCAAATCTTTAAAAAAAACTTTCCTGCTGTGATGTCCTTTAAGAACAGGTTGATTTCAAGATACAATAGAAAACATGCATTTCCCTTCCTTACCTTTCAAAAAATAAGATGATCAAGAAAGGGTAATATTAGGTAGTAAGCAAGGACATTAGAAACAATGGCAATGGATACATGGGTTATGAGAAAAATATAAAACAAATTATTTTTCTAGGCTAAACTCTATCATACTTTGTTTTCTATTTATGGTATATAAGTATATAAAAGTATAATTGGCAATGGAAGTAGAAAGCCCTAAGCAAAGTTTCAGACTTGGCAAAAGTATTTGAGTGGCTACTTTAATTTAAAAGTGTGATGTTTTCATTTATAAGCTTAGTGTAATAAAGAAATATTGATTTTCTTTGAAAAAAAGAGGAAATCTAATAAAATTCCATATATGTAAAGTTTTAGAGAACATAAAATGTAGTAACAGAAAGGTATGTTATTCAAGTCTAAGTTGGTGACTGTGGAGGGCGAGAAAATAACACTTGGCAGTAAACAACTTTCTCACAGTTTGACATTCCTGATAGGATGGGCTCTGGTACTTTTGTTAAAATTTCCTGAAATGAAGCTACTACAAAGAAGAAAGTCTTTCATCCCAATTGAGTTTTGAAATGCAAAAGGGAAACTTGAGAGACTTGAAGTTCTAGTGAAGGCTCTTGTGTTTATTTTCAGAGAAGTATATGATCCTCC
This sequence comes from Mastomys coucha, assembly GCF_008632895.1. NCBI lineage: Eukaryota > Metazoa > Chordata > Mammalia > Rodentia > Muridae > Mastomys > Mastomys coucha. The sequence goes on along the minus strand of NW_022196900.1, from coordinate 33,345,795 downwards.
ACACTAAGGACACTTGCTTTGTTTTCCACCATTAAGGTTTGGAGAGCATGTGGAATAAGTTTCTTAGCTGATAATTAAATATATTTCTTTACTACCCAACCAGCAAGAATTGGAACTTGTGTTTCTTTACAAAAGCCCATGTGACTGCAAAAGCAGTTCCACTTAACTGACCCACACAGCAGCCCCTTAGGGCCTCAGTGCTCAGGGTAAGGTCTAACAATATAGATACCCAGACTGCATCCTCCATACATTACAGTTGTCATCACTTATCCTGGTTTTAGTGTTTTTTTTTTTCCTACTTGGTAAAAAAAAATTACTACGCCCTTAAAACATAAGCATCTCAAGGTTTTTATTTCCTCTTTAACCATGCCTGTACTATCAGAGAATTCTAGTGTTCTCTACTTGTTTGATATATAATCATGCATAGCATTTACTTTTCCTCTTCAAGATGGGTATATATATATATGTATGTATGTATGTAGATAGATAGATAGATAGATAGATAGATAGATAGATAGATAGATAGATAGATATGTATGTATTAAATACCACTCTATAAAGATTAAATAATTCTAATGTGTGAAAAAGAAATAAGGGAAATGAAAATACCTAAGCTTAGTGAATTTATTCTGGCTAAAGATCTCCCAGTTGTTTGTATTTTGGAAATGTAATGGGAGAAAAGTCTCTGTGATAGATTTTCTTTGTGACCTGCCTTTTAAAAAAAATGCCCAACTCAAAGCTTATTTAAATGTGAGAGTGAAATTGTTTCAATAATGGACTTAGTGCTTCCTTAGGATTGATAGAAATCTTTTACCCTCTTTAACCAGGTGCTAACGGGGGATATTAAGATGAATATGCCTTCTGTGCCAACGGAAGATTGAACCAAATGATATATTCAGCCATATGGTCTCATCTCAGCCTGACCATCTGCTGGCTGTTCACTTAAATATATTATCTAGTTCACTGATTCCCAGCTGAAGAAAAGCTGCCGAGTAAAACAGACATCTCCTGTAAAACAGTTAGCCAGCAGATAGCTATAGAGGAATAGCTGAAGAGCACTATCTTCTAAGAATAAACTGTGCACCCTGGGGACATAAATCCATTCAACGTATCAATGTCAACTTCAGTTTGGAGAAATCATGCTTTTTATATGGACAAAAAAGAAATATAAGGAGAGTTCCACCTCTAAAACTTGACCTGAAACAACTATGAGACCAATGCTATTTGTCTTTATCTGTGGTTTGCCCTTGAGAAGGTACTAAATACAAAATAGATACAGCCATATTGTTCCATTGTCACCCAGGTATGTAGTTGTTCTTTGAGAACTTTTGTGGCTGAGATAGGCAGTCCATATATAAGTACATGCTCTGGAATTTCTGTTCGGTCCTCTCTTGATGTAAGCCACGATTTTCCCAATTAGCTGGAGAAAATTCTTATCTTCATTCTTTCAAAGGCATAATTAGATCATCTACTTTGTTTTAATTGCTGGTAAGTAACTACCTGTCAAACAAATGAGTGAGTTTTAACCATTTCTCTCTTAGATCCCCCAAATCCATATCCCATATAGTGCTAATTCTTCACTAAACTATGTCTACTATGAGGCATGTGAAACAATACCTTCAGTCATGACAAAAAGACTATGTCAGGATAAAGCTTCAAAAATTTTCAAAACTAGGTGAGAAGCTGCTTTTGAGAGATTTTTCCCATTTCAGTCTCTCGTTCAAGCAGCTTATAAGGATACCCAATATCCCCACTATCTGCAGAGGTGTTTCAAACACACTGTCCTTGTCCTATCACTAAGCATAGTTGTTGTCAGCAGGGTACACACTCAAAGATTAACACTAAAAAGAGTGAATTACATGAGGTGACTGTAAGATACTGCCTTTACCTGTCCTAATTTGTCTACAGTATTCACTTGGAGGACATTTCACATCATCAGTTAATGACATCTCTTTCCATATGCCTATGTATATATGTATGTATGTATGTATGTGTTTATGTATGTATGTATGCGTGTGTATTTATTTAAATAGCACATCCTACAGAAGACTAAATTAGGACTCTATCCCAAAAGGCACAGCTAGCAAATGAATAATTCTCTTGAAGAGCCCTACTTTCAAGCAGGCTGGAAACAGAGCAATTTATAAAAACAAACTGGTATTACAGCAAAGTAATCGCTATTAAATCTCACTGTTCAAGCTCAGAGGAAAAATTCCAGCAGGGATGGCTTCATATTAAGCTACCTCCAGATATAGGAAAGGCCTAATAAAGAGATCATTCAAGCAACCATGACATTGTTTATCAGCTGTTTTATTCATTATTATCCATGAAACCTCAGATCTGAGGTGTTACGTAGACACAAGGCTTAAAGAGAATATATATTAATTTGATAAAATACAATCAAATTATTTTCCCAAATTTGTCTACTGCAACAGAACATAATTCTTTGAACTCACAATTTACTAACCTGCTAAGTACTTACTCTAGCTAGTATAGTTACTACCAGGTAAGGAAAGTGCTTTCTTCACACAAATTTTATGATTACAGAAAGCACTTAATAGAGCAATTCTCTAGTTCTGTGATATATGAAAACATTTGAGAAGTAAGGTCAGTTTCCTTCTATCATATATCATGTGTCATATATTATTATGAATTATATATCACATATATATATATATATGTTTACATATATATGTGTACATATAAAATGTGTACATATAAAATTTGAGTTAAAAAGGTGGAGGCTCTATCATTTTGATCACATTTAAAAAAAGAAGAGACTTGAAAACCAAAAGGAAAAAGACAAGAAGAAGGACAAAGAAAAGGAGAGGAAAGAGAAGAAAAAAGCATGGAACAAGGAACAGGAATTGTTGTTAATGTGGAACATATTTCAAATCCTGGCTGGAATTCAATGCTCTGATTTTTTTAATTAGATATTTTCTTTATTTACATGTCATATGATTTCTCATTTCCCAGTATCCTCCCTAAAAAACAAATGTCTACCTGTTCTTATGACATCATATGATAACTGGCATCTAGTCTTACCCTGTCCCACACATTCTGTGGTCTGGCAAAGCCTGGTGAGTCCTTCCACTTGACTTCACCATACCTGTAACATTCTCAGTCCTTAGACCTTACCTGGTCCTCATATCTGGGAACCCTCTCTAAGCCGGCCCCATGTTTAGTCTAGTATATAAATCTTCCACACCGGTCCAAGGCTCTATGTACTCCTGACTTTATCATGGCCAATCTATATCCAACCTTCAAGCATACCCCAATCTGCATATCCTCTGTTCTGACAGACTGCTAGGTTTCCCTGCTCAACCTACTAAACTAGCATGCTCCCTAATACCTAGACATATCCTATGTCCCACAAACAAGTCCCTGAAACAGACTAGTGAATCCATCTGCACCTTCCCTTAACAACTTTAGGCCAGGTGACACACCCTGAGTACTACCTCAACCTACTGTGTCTATATCAGACAACTTAGTGAGAGAAGTTTATTTGGCCAGATCTTAATGTAAAACTACAATATAAAAGATCAACTTAGTAAGTCCCAACAATCGCCATTAACACTGTAGAAAATGTCCTCCAATAAGAATCATTTAGGTAAACGCTAAGACACAGAACTTAAAAGAACAATCATAAGCTTCAGTCAGTAGTTCAAAGAGAAGTTGTAAACAAACACAAATATGAAGCTAAATGAAAATAAAAAATGCTATGATATAAATACTCTGAAAGAATCCAAGTTCACCAAACCAGCCATAAAGAGAATATGTAGAAGCAATTTATATTGAAGAAAATGAGTAAGTATAGTGAAGAGACAATGGAAAGGTAGCTATGGAAGCTAATTACAAAAGTACAACTAAGAACGCAACAAAATATCAACAGGAGTGACAAAAATATCAACATATAACTTTCAATAATAACTTGAAATATTTATGACCTCAACTCTGAAATCAAAATTCACAAGCTAGCTAAATGGATTAAGAAATAAAAGCAATCCTATCCTATTTTCTAGAAGAAACTGATCTTACCACTACAGATAGGTATCACTTTAAAATGAAAGGATAGAAAAATGTATTCCAATAAAAAGGGACCAGGAAGTAGACAGGAGTCTTGCAATAAGGCAAGAGAAGAAAGCTAAAATAATGGAAATAGGAAAAAAAGTTGAATTACATTATTTCTATTTGAAGATGGCATAAGAGACCCAAAACATTCCAACAGAAAATACATAGAAGTGATCAAAAATAAAAGGATATAAAGTAAAGTAGCCTTTCAATATACTTACCACAAACATGATAAGAAAAGGATTGTAAACACACTCCCATTCACAATAGCCTCAAAAATTATCTAAGAAATGATCCTAACCAAGGAGATGGTGGTGCATGCCTTTAATCCCAGCACTCGGGAGGCAGAGGCAGACAGATTTCTGAGTTCAAGGGCAGCCTGGTCTACAGAGTGAGTTCCAGGACATCCAGGGATACACAGAGAAACCCTGTCTTGGAAAAAAAAAAGAAAGAAAAAAAAAAAAGAAAAACTGTGTATTAATTTTGTATTAGGTAAGCAATAGACAATGAAAATATGTTCAATGCTCTTAGATTGGTAGAATTAATATTATGAAATGAAGATTCTATGAAAAGCAATTTACACATTTAATGGAATCCTAATCAAGATCTCCCCAATATCCTTTACCAAAATAGAGTTCTAGGGTACATATGATATCATACAAATACACACATACTCACAGACCCATGCACACACTAATGAAAAAGTAAAAAGAAACAAAAAAACAAAGAGAAGGAGAAATGCTGGGGCTACTATTCCAGATTGCAATATATAATTAAAAAGTCATGATAACAACAACCACAGCATGGCACTCAAGCAAAAAAGAGATATTTAAACTAGTGGAACAAAGTTGAAGACCCAAATATGTTCTCATGTAACTATAGCTATTTAATAGTAGCAAAGATGACAAAACTACACATTGAAGAAAAGGCACCATCGGAAACAAATGGTTCAGAAAAAAAAAAACAGTATGCCCATGTTACATGTAGAACATAAAATTAGAATTGTGTAAGAATTAAATTAGACATTGATGTGCCCCTGCATAAAATTTAAGTCTGAAAGGATCACAGACCTCAGCGTGAAACATTAAATGCTGAAGCTGTTAGAAGAGAACATATACTATACATGATATAAATACAGGAAAAGATTTTCTGAATAGGATTCTGTTTGTTCTGTAATTAAGGCCAACAACTAATAAGTCATACCTCAGAAAAACAGAACTAAGACACATTCTGTAAAATTAAGGAAATATTCAAATGAAGAGGAAACCTAAAAAGTGAAAAGAATCTATGCCAAGTGTATATCTGACAGAGGATTAATATCTATAATATATAACAAATGAAAGAAAAGAAAAATTAGTAAAGAAAACAATAACCAAATTATAAAAGAACCATGAATCTGAATACAGAGTTCCTAGAAGAAGAAAAAAATGGCTATAAAATATTTTTAAAAAATGTTCATGATCTCTATCAAATATGTTAGGTAAGTGCAAATTAAGACAACTGAAATTTCATCTTTTCCCAGTCAGATTGACCAATATAAAGAAACAAACAGCCGGGCGGTGGTGGCGCACGCCTTTAATCCCAGCACTTGGGAGGCAGAGGCAGGCGGATTTCTGAGTTCGAGGCCAGCCTGGTCTACAGAGTGAGTTCCAGGACAGCCAGGGCTACAGAGAAACCCTGTCTCGAAAAACCAAAAAAAAAAAAAAAAAAAAAAAAAAAAAAAAAAAAAAAAAAAGAAACAAACAAACAAACCCCTAAATTTTGAGGAGAAGTAAGGAAAGGGGAACTCAACGTTCACTCTTGGTGCTATTGCATCCTGGTAGAGCCAGGATGGAAATCAGTGCAGACAGTTTTCAACAAGTTAAAAAATCTACCATATGACCCAGCTTTGGGAGATTTCTTGGCCCAAAGGATTCACCATGCTACTCTACATGTATTTGTCCAGCATGCTCACTGTAGGTAGGAATGATGATAATGACCTAAACTTTTTTCAACTAATAAAGAGGTAATGAAAATGTAGTGCATATATATTTTTGAATATTATTCAGCTGGAGTGATTTACAGCAAAATCCTGAGATTTGCACATAAACTCAAGAAATAATATATTAAGTGAGATAACCCACACACAAAAACATATGCTGTATGTTTTCTCCTATTTCATGTTTCTAGCTCCAAATACTCAGATATGAATATATTGCCTGAAATAAACACAGATACCAGGAATGTAAAATGGAGTCTTGGATAGAGAAGAACTCTAAGGTGGAAAACAACAAGATACAGAGGATATCAAGGGAAAATGGGAAAGGGTGGTGAATGTATCTTTAACTATAATGGGAGGAAGTGGGATAATTAATGGAGAATGATAAGAGAGGGGTAAATAATAGTAAAGTTCTTTGAAAGGGAACCACATTATTTCATATTAATCTAAGATTAATATGACATATAAGTACATATGTGTGTGTACATGTGTATATATATATATATATATATATATACATATATATGTATATATATATATAGTAAACCAGTACATATGTATATATATGCATATGTATATGTATATATATATATAGTAAACCAGTGCATATATATATATATATATATATATATATATATATATTGCACAGATGTAACTATCTAACAAAGCTTCTAGTACCAGGCATGAGAAACCTCCATTTTGGTTGTTCAGGGGAATTAAAGAGCCTTCTTAAACATTATAGACTACTGCTTCCCTGTCCTTGGTTGCTTCCAAGACGTTGAAAGTAAGTTCTGGCTGAAAACATGCTTATCAGACACAGGACGTGGATCACATTAGCTTAATCTGACCTGAAAAGCTTTCTCCTTGAGGACCAGCTTTGATAATACCAGGAGGCCCCATGGAAATTTCCAAGGGAGAAAAACAATTAATATTTGTAAGAACTCAGATACCTATGACCCAAAGCAATTACTAGCATAGTAAGAGATACTTGTTGAAGTAATTACACTTGCCAATATCTCTATATATGAGACTTAAAGCCTGCTTAACATGAAATAAATCATGTCTGATTTAGACCTAGCCAACCTCCTTATAGCTAGTGATGTTGTGGATTGTAGAGGACCTACTTCTTCTACTTTCATAAACATATATAATTATGAAGTGCATTTTAAATACTTATTTGAATGTCCACTTATAAGTTTGACTCTCACCCCTTATCAAAGAAGCTTCTTTATGCAGTAGACAGAAACCATTACAGAAAGCCACAACCAGTAAATATATAGAAAACAGCAGACCACCTGGACTCCAACCTCTGTTGACACATATATAACAAAATGCTTACATTTAGGCCTCAGCAAATATCAGAGAATAGGGAACATAAATCTTATAGAAGACGGAAGACCTGGAGTTCTGCTGTGAGAGCATATCTTCTAGATATGAGAGGAGAACTACACCTATGAAATCTGAATAGAATAGCTACTTGACAAGGCATAGACCACAATATCAGCTGATATGCCAATATGGAGGGTGAGCCTCATAGGGATTCTTCCCTTGACAAATACACACAGGCAATTAATTATTTCTGAGAAAGGAAGAATTGGTCTCCTCCAAGGATGGGCCTTCTAATTGGTTATCCAGTCCTAAGGAGTCAGCATGAAAAAAATAAATACTGATATATCATTTTTTCCTGTCCATTGATTTGTTCAAATGTTAATTTTTCTTTTACAGAATTAAAGAAAGAACTCCAAAATGTAGTTATTTATTAATTTTTTTCTTTAAAAACAAAAATTCTTATTCTTGCCCCTGGATGTATTGTGGATGTGGGTGCTGTGTCACATATGCGACAGAAGGTGGCAGAGCAGAGAGAGGCTATGTTTACGCTAAATTTTCTGACCTATAAACATCTGAATGATTAATAGCCTAATATTCTCTGAGGAAAAAAAAATGCCTAGCTTGAGACTACTACTAGCATGGTACCATGGCACTGGAATAGGGAGCTAGCCTGAGATGGCCACGGGTCATGTGCTAGGCACATCAAGATGTGCTCTCAGAATGTAAAACAACCAAGACACAGGGTTGAGGCCAAGATAGACAGGCAGTCAGGCAGGCTGGATGAGGAGCGAGCCTGAAAGAACAACCAGACTGGTGCCACTGGGCCCAGACAGAAAGTTGGGCTGAGATGAATACCATGCTACAGATGACCCCTGCTGAGTGTCAGAATGATCAAGCAGGGCATAGCACCCTGAAGACCACTCCTGAGACAACACCAGACACTCCAAGATCCCAGGCACCACTCAGAGGAGCAAGTAAGTGGTGGAGTAATGGAAGAGAAAGAGAAATAGAGGGGTGTGGGCACAACGAAAAGAGACAGAACTTGAGACTTACAGATAGTGAGCAATAGACTTATGTGAGTAGCTGGTGATGCTACCTGGGACCCTGGTGGGGTCCTGGCCTAGGCTGCCACTGGGGGTCACATCTAGGTCCATGGCCCTGAAGTAGCAGGAGTGTTATCCCAAAAAGTAACAGACGGACATCACTGGTCTGGACTGCCACCTGGGGCCAGGTTGATGTCTGAGGGTTGTGCAGAACTGCCCTCCCCCACACACACACCTCATCTAGACATATTGAGAAAGCTGGCCCTACAGGCAAGAAAGAAGGAGAGCAGACCCTGCCACTAGCCGGCTGCAATATTCAAGCGAGCAGGCCTACACATTGTGGAAAGCGCAGGTGAGCCACAGCCAGGGAAAGACCTTGGGAGGGTTGGCTTGGACAAGGGAGAAATGCCTTCTTTCCTCCTTGCTCCTCACCACCTGTAGCAGGCAGAAGACCTGGCCCTGGGAGCTGGAGAGCTAGTCCTTTGCTTTATCAGCTGCTGCGCTTAGGAGAGCAAGCCCTGTACTTTGCCTGGACAGCACAGCGGAACTGACCTTAGTGGTGGGGTTGCAGGAGAGCCATCCCCAAGGGTCTGAGAGTGTAAAAGCTGGTGGCTGACCATGTCTGGATACCTCCTGAGGCCCAGATGCAGGACGGTGAATTGGCCCACAGCAACATCTACCCCATCAATGAACTGCTGGAAGGCATGAAGGGGCAGGTCCAAAACTACAGAATCTCCATGACTCAGTGCAACAACAAGAGACCTAAGAGGAGTCCCTAGGAGGTTTCAGTATTGACAGAGTACCAGAAGCCAGAGGACTGTACTAGACCAACGAATCATTTAAATGAGTATTTGCCAGCAAAGAATTGTGGAGAAAAAGGAATGGGATACTGTGGGAAACACTGTGACATTCTACAGCTCCTAAACAAGATTACTTTTTCACTGTTGGGGGGTGGGAGGTTGCAATGGTGGGTGCTAGGAGAGGGGAAGAGGAATGTGATTGGGATACATGATGTGAAATTCACAAAGAACCAATCGAAAGTTTTTAAAAATCACACTTATGCAATATTTAGCTGTATGTTTATCTATGTTTTATGTTTACCATGCTTTTATATCTATATATGCCTTTCTAATGTGTTATTTCAAGTGTTTTTCATCACACTAACAGCTTCTTAGTCATTTATGTTTGATCTCCCCCTTGACCTAGCTCATGGTAAAAACCATAAAAACAGCAGAAGTGACTAATTTTCACTGTGATGAGACTAATCTATTTAAACTTTAATGTAATTTTTAAAACCATATAAATTAAAGAAAGTGATTCTATTGACTTTATACACCAAATATACGATAAAAATTAACATGCAATATTCACAAACTATAAAATTTGACATGTTATCTAATTAATTATATCATAATAAATAATTTAGGGACTTTATTTACTCTGTTTGCAAGGCACAGGATCACACAGTATTTCCAAGGCTAAAAATAAGTAGATTTCTACCCACCAATTCCCTGACCTATTTTAATTGATCCACCAGCTGCAAAATGGCCCCTTGGGGACTCCAAGTATAAAATTTAATATTAAAAAATAAGAGACAGAAAATTTGCCACAACTGATAGAAAACTGTCAATGTAGAGATTCTTCTGTATAAGCATACCATTTCTTACTTGTCTTAAGTCCATATCAAAGCCTTTTGCTTTTGTTTTATATAGGCAGATCTTCAGATTCATATTTCCTTCAAAGTTACATATCAAGGTGCTGATAATTCACTACAATTGAGGTCCAGTGCATTTCAATGATTTCCTAGATCATTTGCCACATGTAAAAACTTTATTTTTCATGAATTTTGCATGTGCACATAATTTACATAGTTAATACTATTAGCTACTTTCTAGATGCAGTTTATTCAAGTATATCAATCTCAGTCTTGACTAGGGTGTTTTTAGTATATGTGCTGCCGAAGCGAGCACAACTTGGGTGTTTTTAACAGAGAATTTTATGTAATCAGGCTTGAGTAAAACTCTATGAGCAGCTGTTGACTTTGAATTCCTGCCTCTGTCACTGTAGTTCTGTGATTACTGGCAAGTGTTACAATGCCAGATTTTCTAATCCTTGTCTTCTAAATGCAAATATCTTCAGTATTTGTTCCTAAAATTTATTTCCATTTCTTAATACCCCATAATTATTTTTCCTTTTTTCCATTATAGACATTAGTTTTCAATTTTCTATCATGAAAACTAAGGACTTCAACTTCCCATCTCTATTCCATAAAGAATGCCCTCAAAATTTCCTTGTATTACATACATGTTTCTAGTTAAGCTAACACCATAGTTAATATCATTCTTCTATACCTTTAAGTTTTCTTTAGAATCAAACATATCCTGGTTTCTTCTTTCTTGTTTTTTGACAAATATATCATTATTCCTTCATCAATAGAATAACCTTTCTTTTAATATGAGCAAATGGAATCTACAATTTTAGTAGCATTTAGTGTATGTGATCTTATTTGATACTCAGAAATATTAAGCAACAGCAAGTTAGCATCCCTAATGTAAGAACAAGAAATGGATATCTCAGTGAATTTAACATTTATAGATGTGTGGTGGTCACTAAGTTGACTGTGACAACTCATTTCTTAGCATGGAAATCAAGGTGAAAATGTCAGTTTCACTGAACTAGACATTTCTTGTTCATGTATTGTTTATATTGTTCCTAGTTTTAATTTTATGAAAGGAAAGTTGATAATAAGAGTTAGCACACTGTATGACACTGATTTTTAACTTCAAAAATCAGATAAACAGAAGCTATTCTCAAGCGATTTTATTATTTGATACATTTATTTATTAATGGTTATTACCAAGTATGCTCATTTATCTGACTGTGTATGCTTAGGGAAACAACCAATGCTCCTTACCTTTAGTTTAGTTACATAAACAATTGAAAGATTATATCTATGTGGAAAAGCAGTAAGCAAAATGGCACAACATAAAAGACTTAGAGCACATTAGGAATGTTGTCATGCCTGATGAATTATTTAAGGACTGAATTTGTGAAAGCATGCTCAGTTTGAGGTGTAACAATTTGAGTTTCCTGAAATATAAACTATTGTGATGATACTGAGATATCCATGTGCACACTTTCTGTTAAAAAATATGCTCTTTCCAAACTATTTGATCAGCTGAATCAGTGTTCTCTTATGGAACAGAATTGAAAGAATGAGCATATGCATGTGTAGGTATATGTATATATGCAATACAAACATACACAGTATATAAATATTCATATAAAATTTAATCAAATAGTCTTCTCTAATTTAATAGAATGCTTTGAATAGATTGATAAAAGCTATCTCTTAGCAGAATGTTGGAAAATCTATCAGTTGTTCAATACACATGTCTGAACAACTCACCAGTACCAGCTTGGAGGTTTCTGGGAGAATCATGGTTCTAATGTTAGCACAGGAACCAACAGCAATAGGGTAATTAACTTAACTAAAGCCAAGTGAGGATAGCTCAATACCCATTCTTTCAAGTCGTTTAATATTTATTCTGCTACAAGAAAGTGCTGTCCACATTTGAGGTGGGTCTTTCCACCTATTAAAGCAACCAAGTTCATTTCTCAACTGAGGCACTGTCCCAGATATTCTAATCACAGCAAGTTGACATTTAAAACAAACTATCATGAGCTAAGTCAACTTTACATATAAACAGGAAACTTCAAAACATTTACCTTCCACCCACTCTCCAAAGTCTTGTACTGATTTCATGATGCAAAATATAGTCCAACTTTAGAAGGTCTCCAAAATTCTTAAAATTTCCAAAGCTTTAAACTCATCCAGATCAATTTGTGTAACTCAAGTATTCTCAGATGTGTAGCCTTCCAATGTAACATAGTCAATTTACCAGAAGCAACACTCTTAAATAAAACTGACATATGAACTCACAGCTGTTGTGACAGCATGCACAAGACCTGTACAATCCCAAGCCAGGCCAAATCCCAGCATGGATAGGGGAGTTGAACACGAAGTCTTACCACCAGCCAACATGCTTTTGGCAACCAATAACTGCTGAGAGAAGGAAAGTCTGTTTTCTCTAGGAGGCTAGCCCTTCATGTGTATATAAGCATATTCTTACTAAGTGACAGAAGCCTCCTTGAAAACTATAATCCTTGCTTTTATAACAGGTCACTTGGCCTTAGCAGGTATTTATAACTACTTTCCTCTACTACTCATTCTATATTTCCTCCATCCTGAGCAAGAGCATGTGTCTTGGTAAGTGTAAGTATGCGCACTCGTTAAGGGTATGTACCATTTATCATTCTCCCAGGATTAGCTATAGTTTCCCAAAGATCATTATCACAAACTATGGTAACACAGAGAGATACATAAAGGATTGCCTACATGCCTAACATAATCTTTCTTAAGGCCCTTGTGTAAAGCTATGTGGAAGGCTAAATAAACCACAACTTCTAACACTCTTACTCCTTTTGCACTTTGTTGATTCAAGGCTATATTAGTAGCTCAGTGTGGTCAAAGTAAATCTTAACTTACAGTTCAATGCAATATTTTTGTGTGTTGGCAGAAACATTCCTCCCTAAAACCAAAATATCTAGGCTAGAAGAGCACGAAGAGAAGGAAACAAAAGATTTCTTAGTCATGAAGGAAACAGCAAATGGAAGCATTGCCATTTCTTGCTTCTTGTTCCTGAATCCATGAATCCTACCATAGAAGAATAAGGATGTTCTAGAGAACTACCCCACTATATAATGGTATATATATATATATATATATATATATATATATATATATATATATATATATATATATATATATATATTTAAATATACATGTATATTTAAATATACAAATATATATGTATATTTAAAGATAAATAGATAATATTGATATACATATATAGATTATATAGATATATAGATGATAGAGACTATATAGATAAATAGATATACAGATATGTTGATATATTAATACAAATTGCTATTATATATGATATATAGTATGTGATATACTTATAATATAATATACACACATATAAATAACATGTATATGTATATATATACATATATACATATATATATATATATATAATATTTCCATTTTGTGGCAGATTGCCACTATGCATATCAAACTTTCTGGTTTGATGTGTCACATAATCCCAAAATCAGATCACATGGTAATTGGTGGCACAAGGTCAACTAAAAGAATTGTTTAGTTTCTTCTAAGGCCAAATTATAGACTAAGAGCTGTCTCTCAAAAGAAGAATTCTGCAGATGACAATAAGGCCTTTCTCTGTACTTCCAAGGGCTTCCATAATAATTCACATATGAAACCTGCTAAGACTCTAGAAAGCATTTGAGTCTACCACAGATATCTCAAATACATTTGACACACTAGCTCTACTGGCAGAGCAGACTTCAAAGCAGTAAGAACATGTTGAATAACTGTTACAAAACCTACCAGTTTTGTAAATCACTGGTTATGTGGGCCAGAGTAACAAATCCAGGTGAAGAATATGCTTCTGCCAAAATCCAAAGAGGTCCATGAAATATTTTGCTGCTTTTCTAGTATTTGAAAGGACCTGATGCAATAGCTTATCATTCACTTTAAAATATATATTTGCACATTGCCCACAGCACTGGTTCTTTTAAATTTCACTGCAATAGAAGACTACTGAATTCTTTTGATTAATATTTTTATCCCCTAATATGCATATGCTATATCAACAAGTCTGAAATGATCTCTACTTCCTACTCTCTTTGCCCAATCAGTTTAGTGTCATCAATATAATGAGATAATGTGGAAAGGAGGGAATCAAGGTCCCTATGAAATAGAAATATGGCACAATGCTAGAGAATTAAAAAACCTCCTAAAATAGAACTGTAAAGTTCTATTACTGGCCTTCCCAGCTAAAATCATACTTCTTACTTATAAACAAGTTCTTATAAACAGGTGCTTTAAAAATTGCATTATCCTGATCAATAGCTGTATAATAAGTACCAAGAGATGTATTAATCTACTTGAGTAAGCTGCACACAACTGGGTCATAAGTTGCAATTGTAGTAACTACTAGATTAACTGTTATTCTCCATGATCCATTTGTCTTCTGCATTAACCAAATAGGAAGAATAAAGGGAAATGTATTAACCACTACCCTGAACCTTTTATATTCTTGATGGTAGTACTGTCTTCTATAATCCATAATGAGAATTTGATAGCCTTTGCTCCACGGTAGTGTGGATGAGAAACTTCTTGGCAATTACACAAGCATTGTAAGAACCTGTCAACTTCTAAAATACATTCCAGTTATAGATGCTGGTACTGGGAAAATAACCACACAATGAATTCAGCAACACATTGGATTCAATGGGAGTCAGATTTTAGGCAGAATTTTATTGATTATCCATATTCTACAAACAAATCTACTTTATTTTATCATTCTCTTGGTTCTTCAAAAATTAGTGTCAATACATAAGCATTATCCATCTGGCCCTGAAAAATCTGATTATTTCATTTTTCCAATGTGTAATTTCTATAGTGAAAGACAGTATGTCCTGCTGGAGAAGGATAGAAGAAAGTTTTATAATAGTAAAACTCTTTAGTAAGGTGTAAGATATTCTTCATCTGAGCCTTGCCATACCTTCAGTTGTGAATCTTTATACTGTCTCAAGTCTGGAATTTGGAAAAAAAATTTTGTATGATCCAGTGTAGCCCTTCTTTTATTTCTAGGATTGTTCCTCCTCCTGCTCCTCTTCCTCTTCCTCCTCTGCCTCCTTCTCTTCCTCCTCTTCCTCTTCTTTCTCCTCTTCTTCCTCTTCCTCCTCTTCCTCCTCCTAATCCTCTTCTGGTGCTTCTTCTCTCTGCCCCTGTCCCTGTCCTTCCTCCCTTCTTCTCCCTCTCCCCTTCTCTGCTCATCCTCCTTTTTAGAGAACAAACAACTTAGTAAGCTTTGAATCTATCTTGATCCAGGAAACAACAATATTAATTACCTAGTATACAGTGTCAAGAGGTTCAGGCAATTATAGACACATTTTTCCTGTGCTGTGCTGCCTATTATGTAAACTATATTCACCTTGGCTTTGGTGATTTCATTGCTTCCAAGTAGTCCTTGGAGTCCAATTAATCACATCAAATTTAAGTTATGTAACTGAGCAGCTGAATCTCCAACTCTGAGGTTTAACTTATGGAGAAGGGCACTGGCAAAATTCTTCAAATTTTTGGTGTCTTTCTCACTGTTTTTGTTTTTCTAGTGTAAGTGCAAGGCATGTCTTCTTGGTCCTTCCATTATGGAGGATGAGGTTTTAAGATGGGAATCACTCTAGCACTGTAATTTTCCTGATCCATGAAATCCTTTCATCAGCATCGAATCAAGGAGTATCATGCAAGTCTGTATCTTCCTCAGGAAGCCTTATGTTCATAAATAATTCAACCCACCAATCAAATAAGTTCTTGCCAACTTTGCAAACTGTGCAAGGTTTAACATAAAACTAAGACTCTCTTCTCAGTAGACACATGTAGTTAAATCCTGTTAATCCAGTTTTAATGTCCCTGAAACCATTGTCACATATGTTTAAAAATCCATTTCAATTCATATTCTCAGACTTTTACTTTGAAAAGTTTGTTGTCATTTAATGATGTGGTCTTCTTTTTGACAGACAACATTTTCTAACTCATTTCTAGTAGCCTTCTATAACCTTGAGTCTATTTATAGATCTAACAGCAAAGATAGTTGGTACATCAACTTGATGCACCTTAGGATGATCTTATGGACATCATCATTATATGTAGGACATATCCTTTAGCCAAAGTCATTCCCTCCTCTACTGGCAAGGCAACATTAATTCCTTGAGGCAAGGATAGAGAGGACAATAATGGAGGGGTGGATGATGGGATGGAGATGCATCATCTGTTAAGGGTAGGGAGACTCTTCAGGTGGAATAGACCCATTAGAATCTGAGTGGCCAGTTCCCTCAACCTCATTAAGGTCTTCATATCTCCATCCCATGTTGTAATATCCAAATCTTCTCCAATTAATGCCCTATTGTTAAAGGCTCACACACTTCAAGAATAAAAACTAGATTTGATTTAGTTTGAATTTAATTCAGCCAATCATGCATTGAAGACTTGAGTTTAATGTTCTGTAACTTAGGTTATAAATTTGTTGGAGATAAAGATTCTCTTCTCAAGCCAACCAAGAACTTTTACTATTTGTATACATCTGGACCTATATAATTCCTACTGAGCTCATTTTTCCCTTGTTCTTATATCTAAGATATGCTAAAAGGAACCATCCAGCATCCTTATTTTCTTATTTTTCTATATTTTCTTCAAAAGTTTTATATAGAGTCATTAAATTCCATATGCCTCACAAAAGTTGAATAAGCAGTAACAAATGCATTTATTTTGCATAGTTTTTTAAAAATAGCTTATTCCCTGGATTTTCAGTGTTCTCCATTCTATAAAGAGAGTCACAGTATAGTCTCAGGCTTTGAAAGAATAGACTTGATATACACATAAACATAAATGTAAATATCACTTTATAAAAATATTTTCAAACACTAAAAGAATTAGCTCTCTCATACCTGAAATATGTGGAAACCAGTAGTTATTCAGTCCTGGAGGCTGGATGACAGAGTACTTGAAGTAGTTCAACAATGACTGTCTCACACTAGATGAATCATGAGCCTGCTCATTGCTTAGTCCAAGATCTTATATGCTTCAACAGACCAAATATGACAACAAAGACCTGGAAATTTTATAGAATAACTTGTTTTTCTACTCATGTTGGAAGCCCAGAAAAACTAGGATTAATTTCAACAAAGGATTGCAACATAGTAAATTAACTGTGAAAGAACAGGTAAAGCCAATGAGCCTAAGAGAATAATCTTTGTTTGTCTTTGTCCTTCTTGAGAAAGACTACAAAAGATAGTGATCATTTGGGGATAGTTTTTTCCACATTCAATGAAGACAATTCCTCAACTGAGACTCCCTGGTCAAGTCATCCTAAGTCAGTCATGTTAGATTACAGTAAAATGAATCATCACAATTACTAAAAACAGATTTCTGAAGACTTTCTAAGTTTACTTTTCTATGCTTATAGGGCATTTGAATTGATTGTTCCTTTGTTTGTATAAAACAAAGACAGTATAGGTATTTACAAAAAATTAAGCTAAAAAACAGGTGCATCACATACTTTTGCTGCTAATTTAGCAAGTTTATTGTCTAATTCTAGCTTCCTTATTGTGGAGTGATTTGTACCAGGAAAAGTACTTTTATAAAAAAAAGATTGACCTATTTTCAAGTGGTCTTATACTGAAAGGCACCTCTTCAGTGGTTCTGAGAATATGGATGGAAGATGGGCCCTGACATTTTGTCATATGCTACAGCATATGTACACATACTTGGTATACATAGTTTGAATGAATAGTAGCAGCACATATCTGCATATAATTCACAATCATACTATAAACTTGAATATGTGTTCATTTATTTAAGGAGGAGATGTGGACAAATGTGCATATATGTACAAAAATAGTTACTTGCCTATGAATACATAGCCAAGATTGGTTTCATTTGAGCTTAAAACAATGGGAAAGGCCTGCTTTGCCAATTTAGCACAGTTAATTTTGAATTTATTATGTTATTATGAAATCATTGTTGGAAATCTGTTGTATGTCACAGTTATATTGAGTTGCATTAAGTAATATCACAGTATTGCAAAGAAGTGAAGATTTGTAATAAAGAAAATCTAACTTCTGCAGGAGTCTAAGAAAAGATGACTGATAATTTTTGAAGTTCTCTGTACAATAGGATTTGGCAAATGTAAGTGGAAAAGAGGAATACTCTATGAATTTTTATGTGGTTTCAAAATAGGATAAAGAAACTCCTAGTAACTTATTAATAACTATAACTACACATTGGCAAGTACTTCATACTCAAACTTTAACAAATTAAATATTCTGTCTCCCTATCATTGTCTCAGTATCCCTGCATCTGTGTCTTAAGCCCAAGTGTGCAATATTGCTACCTGTTATTTTCTAGGACCTGATTGTTCTTTGAATTATATTTGCATAACCTTTGACTTGCTGATGTTTTTTAGATTCCTGACAAACATATATTTAAAAGTTTATTTAAAAATATCTCCTCTTCGCTGTCTTTACTGCCAGCATCCTACTGAGATCCTCTTCCTCTTCTCTGGGCCTTTCAAAACTATCTTAAACACTGCCTTGCATTCAACAGTAGCTTTCTCCCTTTTTTCATGTCTGTTGGTATTCTATCTGGACTCCACCCACACAGATACCTGGCAATACCCAGGTATGCTCCTCCCCACAGTTACCTGGCAACTGTCAGGTAGGCCTGGCCCACTATAAAAGGGGCTGCTTACCCCTTGCTCTCATGTTCTCTTACTATCTTGCCTCTTGCCCCTTGTTTCCCCTCTCTCCCCATTCCCTTCCACTGGTCATGGCCAGCAGCTACTTCGCTATTCTCTCCTTCTCTCTGCCTTTCTCTGCCTCTCCTACTCACTTAACTCCCCTCCCCATTCTCTAAATAAACTCAATTCTATGTTATATCATGTGGTTGGTCTCTCAAAGAGAAGGAATGCCTTGACATGGGCCAGCAGAGGCACGCCCTTCTCCCACACCTCACCACACCACCTTACAACATTTATTAATAGCTCTTTCACTTTTTATGCTCACAACAATGTCATGTTTTGATATTTCACTACTACTGCATCCATCATAGAGTTCAAAATGTCTCTAGATTTTCCCAAAAGTGCCAATAGAACAAAGATATTTCTGCCCAAGAGAAGATGATGTATCATTTTCACTAGCAATTGTTAAATATCCAGGCACCTAGTCACTTTTGGCAATTTACTTCAAGCACAATGTGTTTCAGGACATGTGGCAGATACTTTTGTTTACTATTTCCTCACTTCATGGCTTTCTTTATAAAAATCACTCTAGTGTTCACCTGTGTACACCTTGTCTGTATTCTCTTTACTGTTTATGTATGTTCTCATTGAGTATACACTCTTAAAGTCTCTCCTGAAATATCTCAGGCTCCATGGTCTGTCTCAAAAGCTGCTCTCTTTGAGTCTTTTATAACATCTGGGTTTAGATACCATGGTCTCATTTTTAAGGGTGCATGTATTACCACTTATCTCTTAGAGTATTGAATTAAGGATTTTTTCTTGAGTAGGAATGGCAATTTGCATCCATTTTCTTCCCTGCTGTACTGTTATTATCTCAGGAGGAGTCATCATGTCCCACGTAGTATTTGCAACTTTATAAGTACCAGGTCTGTGTTAGGATTTCAGTGTTATAGCTAAAATAGTCCTCTTGCCTACATGGAAAATATATATTCAATGTCAGGAAAACTTCTTTTATCTAGCCACATAGTAGACAGAAGTGAAATAAGAAGCTGTCAGTGAAAACAGTATCTGGTTGTGACTGTAAGAGTTTCTGGACTCTAAGTTAGTAAATGTGCCCTCAGGCATGTCTATGAGAATTCTAAGATGCATAGGAGACAAGAACAGTCACTATTGCACAGCTGGAAATTAAAAATGGCTCATACATGATGAGAACATGCACTTTAAGTAAGGACCAAGTAAGGAGTAGCCCATAACACAAAGAGGAGGAACTGACCTGACCTCTGTTGGGAGAGGCTGGTGTTTGAACAAGAAATTTACTTTATATAGGCAGGCTTTAATCTGCATCACCAATCTGAGGATGTGAACTAATGAAAATGTCTCTTATTGATATGTACCAGCTACTAAAATCCCATACAAATTCACTTCTCACAAATAATAGTTATTGATCACTCACATAGCTAAGATAGATATAAACATATGAGAAAAAAGAAAGAAATACTAAGAATTTCTTGAGGGGCCTACTAAGGGAGGTACTTTTCTTATAATCATAATCTATGCTATAATCAGACAGGCTCATTTCATACAGTGGCAAGATGACACCCAGTAAACAGGTGAATCCATTGCCTTTCAAGGCTTTATATATTTTAAAAAAATATGACACTTGACAATATGGTATACAACTCTTCATAATGGCTATAAACCAGCCTCAAAGACATTCAGCTCTTCACCACAGTAGGTCTTCATAAGCAGGAACACATTTAATGAGCTTCTAGCACATGTCAGTCCTAAATGTGCTTATTGATTCAACCTGATCTCTGCCATTCTGACAGAGAGTTGTGCAGTTTCCTACTTTCAAGCTTGCTCTCAGAGCCATGGCATTCAGCTCTCTCCATCCTCTCAACATGGTTTATGACTTCAAGCTGAAAGAACATTGAAATGTACCTCAATGGTGGAAAGGTAGAAAGGGGCTATGTATCTTGTTTTAAAAGATTGCATAATACACAACAATAATTGCAAAATAAGATATCATATTTTGAGCCAAATTTCTAGGATAAGAATAATGCTTATTTCTCACACATTTTATTCAACAACCCCCTTCTGTTCTGCCTTTCCTCTGTTCATAAGTGATAATTAAATTCCTTTGCAGTACATTTTCTTATCCATGTTATGTTATGTTTGCATTGTTATTTGGGATTTTCATTCATCCCCCATATCTCCTTTAGTTAATGTATACTAATATGTGAATGTGCATTTACATTCTATGGCCATTTCTTTACTCATGCATTTTCTGTTGCTTTGAGAATGTCATAAATAACTTTTTCTATTAAGATCTCAATTTCCTCCCAAGCAGATAGAAGATGTATAAATATGTCTAAAGTCTTTGAATAGCTTTAACTGCCATTTGATATTTTGTTTTTCCCCCCTTCCATCTAATACTTAGAATTCAGGTCATTTCTCAGCCACCAACTAAAACCAAGAGAATCATAAAACTGCACTAATTAAACAACACAAAAAATTGGAAAGTGCTTTCATGACTACAAAGACATATTTTTGTCTAGGGTCATGAATATCTCTTCTTTTGAGAAGACAATAAGCTTATCATGTCATTCATGGGCACAATTCCATGATGTGACTATATGCCAATTAAAAGTCATGATGTTTTTATTGTTAATCTTGTCAAGGTCTCTTGTTACAGATATGTGGTAGTAATGCTATCTGGAAATCTCCAACTTACCCAAGTGCTACATTAAATCTTCTTGTTGGTTATTAAAGTACTTTTCATGATATTTGAATTTCTCTGCCCAGCCAGATACTGCATAATCTTTGCAAGGATCTAGTTTGGTGAATTTAACTCATCTTCATCTTCATCATCATCATCATCATCCATACTCCTCTCCCTCCAGATATAACACAAATTTCAGGCTTGGATCTGGATGAAACTCTGAATGCCTGATCACTCCCTGATTTCATTCTAAATGACACTGAATTTTTATACCAAACCAAAAAGATGGGGTTACATCCACTCTTATAAAGATGATAGGGGCCTTTAAAGAGGAAATGAATGTGTCCTCTAAAGAAATACAGGAAAATACAATCAAACAAATAAAGAAAATGAATAAAATTTTTCAAGACCTGAAACGAGAAATAGAAGCAATAAATGTAAAAACGAAGGAACCATCAAAATGGAAAACATAGGAAAGAGAATAGAAACTTCAGATGCAAGTATAACCAATGTTATACAAGAGATGGAAGAGAGAATCTCAGGTGTAGAAGATACAATTGAAAAATTTGATTAGGTGAAAGACAATGCTAAATCTAAAAAGTTTGTGACATAAAACAATCAAGAAATCTGGGATGCTATGAAAAGACCAAGCACAATAATAATAGGAATAGAAGAATATTTCCAGCTAAAAGGAAATATTTCCAGCAAATTCATAGAAAAACTTAGGAAACCAAAAGAAAAAGATATCCATAAACACACAAGAAGCTTGCAAAACACCAATTGGTTGGGCCAGAAAAGAAAATCCTCCAGCCACATAATAATCAAGACACAAAATGTACAGAGCAAAGAAGGAATATTAAAAGCTGCAAGAGAAAAAGCCCAAGTAGTATACAAAGGTAGATCTATTACAATGGCATCTGGCTTTTCAATAGAGAGTGTAAAAGCCAGAAGGGCTTAGACAGATATCTTTCAGACTCTAAGAGATCACACATGCAAGCCCAGACCACCATACCCAGCAAAACTTTCAATCACCATAGATAAAGAAAACAAGATTTTCATGAAAAAATAAAACAAATTTAGACAATATTTAGCCAAAACTTCAGCCTTACAGAAGATACTATAAGGAAAACTCCAACCCAAGGAGGCTAAATACATGCAAGAACACATAGGAAATAAATAACATCATACCAGCAAAATCAAAAGAAAAGAAACATTCCCTAGACCCCATATACAATCTCACTACCACCACCAACATTAAAATAATGGTAATTAATGATCATTTGTCATTAATTTCTCTCTCAATGACAATGGGGTGAATTTCTCAATAAAAAAGACAGACTAACAAAATGGATGGGAAAACAGGATCCAACATTATGCTGCATGCAAGAAACTAAACTTAGTATCAAATAATAAATATTATCTCAGAATAAAGGGCTGGAAGAAGGTTTTCTAAGCATACAGATCCAAGGAGCAAGCCAGGGTAGACATTTTAATATCTAATAAGATATATATTTGACCAAACAAACAAAAGAGATGGGGAAGCAGAAACCGAACCATCAATCAAAGAATAAACATGGGCTGGACCTAGTCCTACCCCCCAAAATATGTAGCAAATGTGTAGCTTGGTCTTTTTGTGTATTCCTCAACAACTGGAATAAGTGATGTTGCTAAATTTGTTGCCTGCCTGTGGATCCAGTTTCCCTAACTGAGACACCTTGGTTAGCCTCAGTGGAAAACAGTGTGTCTAGTGCTACAGTGACTTGATGAGCCACATACAGGTATACCCAGGGGGGCTCCCCTTCTCAGAGGAGAAGGAGAGAGAGAGTGGGAGGAGAATACCTGTGAGGAGGTTCTGGGAGAAGATAGAGGCTAATACTGGAATATAAAGGGAATAAATAAGTTAATAATTTAAAAAAGGAAATGGGAAAAGACAGTTCATACTCATTGAAGAAAAACATCAAGATAAATTCTTCAGTTCTGAATATCTATACGCCAAATGCAAGGGTACCCCATTAATAAAAGAAACATTGTTAAAATTTAAATCAGAGATTGATCCACACACACTAAGAGTGGGAGACTTCAACACACCACACTCAATAATGGATATGTTATTGAGATAGAAACTAAACAGAGAAATAAAGAAACAAACAGAAGTTATGAATGTAAGGGACTTAACATATATCTATAAAACATTTCACTCAAACATAAATGAAATTACCTTCTTCTTAGCACATCATGGAACCTTCTCCAAAATTAAACATATAGTCAATCACAGCACAAGCCTCAACAGATACAAGAAAATAGTAATAAAGATTATGGTGTTTTACCTCAGCAATAGAAATGTAGCAAAGATAGTAAACACTTAAAAAATAACAAATAAAATAAATCTCTCTCTCTTCAATATAATGTAAATTCTCAACAGAGGTAGAAAGACAGAGAAACAGAGAGAGACAGACACAGAGAGAGAGAGAAAGGTAGAGAGAGAGAGAGAGAGAGAGAGAGAGAGAGAACTCAACAAATTAATCTGGCTATAATGCAATGAAATTTAAAACTAACAGTAGACAAATATTCAGTAAGTACACAAAGACATGGAGCACAAACCACTCATTTCTAAATGATAAATCAGTCAAAAAAGAGTGAAAAAATAAAAAATTCCTGGAATTAAATGGAAATGAAAACACAACAAAATGTCTAGTAGACATTAAAGGCAATCTTATAAATGGAATTTATAGCTCTAACTGCCTGCATTTAAAAGACATGAAAAGCACAAATAAATTATTAATGATATAACAAAAAATATAGAAGAGCAAGAACAAACCAAACCCAAATCCACTAAATGGCACAAAATAATAAACATTAGAGCTAGAATTAATGAAACATAAACCTATAAAACAATGATAAAAATCAATCAATATAATAACTGGTTGTATTAGAATATAAATGAGATCAATAAACCTTTCATCTGACTAATTGAAAGAAAGAAAGAGAGGGTCCAACAGATACAGAAATGAACAGAGAAATATAATATATACCAAAACCTCAAAATATTATACAGTAATATTTTAAACATCTGTACATCACTAAATTGAAGGACATAAAAGGAATAGCTGTCTTTCTACATTCAACCAAACCAACAAAATTAAATAAGTAAGATCAACAACCCAGACACAGAACAAATTCTGAGATTTAAACAGTAATAGACACCCACACAACTAAAATTATCCAGGCCCAGATGTATTCACATGAGAATCCTACAAGACACCAAAGATCTACATCCAATCCTTCTTAAACTATTCAGAAAACAAGAAAAGAGAAAAAGAAAGACAGAAAGAAAAAAGAAAGAAAGAAGGCAGGAAGGAAGAAAGACAGGAAGGAAGGAAGGAAGGAAGGAAGGAAGGAAGGAAGGAGGAGAAAAGGAATGCCTGCAAACTCCTACTAGTAGTCAGTCATACACAAATGACAAATTCACATAAACACACACACACACACACAAACACAAAAATTCACAAAACAAAAATCCAAACCAATTAAAACAAAACCTACAGGCTAATAACGCTGATGAACAGTCAAAATAGTTCAATGAAATACTTACAAACAGAGCAATGACATTTATTAGAAAATATTATCCACCATGAACAAGTTGGCTTTGTATTAGTGATTCAAGGATGGTTCAACATAGAATCAATAAATGAAAACAACCCCATAAATAGACTTAAAAATAAATATCACGATTTTTCTCTTGGGTAAGGTTCTGAGACCTGAGCAGCCAGCCGGGAGGAACAGAAACCACGACTCCCAGGGGAGCAGCAAGGCGGCAGGGACACGATCCTCTCAGCTTCTGAGTGACAGAGGAGGATCAGCTTCCTTCTATGCCCCTTCCCTGCAAGTGGAGGGCCTACCTCCAGAGAGCGCCTTAAGCCAGAGACCCAGGCGAGATCCTCCATTTTCTCTCGGGTGAGTTTCTGAGACTGGAGCAGCCAGCCCAGAGGCACAGGACCCATGACTCCCAGGGGAGCTGCAGGGTGGCAGGGACAGGATCCTCTCAGCTTCCAAGTGACAGAGGAGGATCAGTGTCCTCCTCTGCCCCTTCCCTGCAAGTTAAGCCAGAGACCTGGGCGAGATCCTCCATTTTCTCTCGGGTGAGTTTCTGAGACTGGAGCGGCCAGCCCAGAGGCACAGGCCACACGACTCCCAGGGGAGCCGCAGGGCAGCAGGGACACGATCCTATCAGCTTCCAAGTGACAGAGGAGGATCAGCTTCCTTCTCTGCCCCTTCCCTGCAAGTGGAGGGCCTACCTCCAGGGAACGCCTTAAGCCAGAGACTCAGGCAAGAGCTGTCATTTCCTCTGGTGAGTTTCTAAGACCAGAGCAGCCAGCTTGGAGGAACAGGCCCCACGAGTCGCAAGGGACTTGCAGGGTAGCAGGGACAGGACAAGCTCTAGCCAGAGACACTAAGAACATCTAACACCAAAA